>NC_140168.1:170774580-170981721 GCF_963971535.1 Notolepis coatsorum
CTTTTCCCCATGCGTTTTCATTCAGTCGATAATAAAAAAAAAAAAAAGATAAATAACGAGATTTCTCATCGTTGGCACTGAACGGTTGGCATGAAATAACGAGAATTCTCGTCGTTGGCACTCAAAGTGTTAAACAGACAACATAACATATATCAAAGTGCTTGACTTAAACTTAAACATAACATATATGAAAGGGCTTGACTGAAACAAAAGTCTCTCAAAATCGCCATTTAAAAAAGTTAAGTTAAAAAAAAAAAAAGATTTATCATGCAGCCCTAGTTCCAATGTCTTCGTTTTTACCCGTAACAATAGGCGTGTGTTCTTGAGAGCAGCCCCCGCTGACACACAGTGACTCTCCTCACCTACACCTCCCTGAAGGCCAGGCCAGAGCCTCCCATCAGGCTTCAGCACGCAGCAGGAGGAACACGCTGTGACGACAACGCAACAGTTACAGCTGTCGCTTTAATGAAAAATACACAAGGACAGTTGAGCAAGAGCTCTACCTCATCTTAATCCTGTTTGTTTGTTTGTTTGTTTGTTTGTTTGTTTGTTTGTTTGTTTGTTTCTTTCCTTCTTCCTTCCTTCCTTCCTTCCTTCCTTCCTTCCTTCCTTCCTTCCTTCCTTCCTTCCTTCCTTCCTTCCTTCCTTCCTTCCTTCCTTCCTTCCTTCCTTCCTTCCTCCCTCCCTCCCTCCCTCCCTCTCTCTCTCTCTCTCTCTCTCTCCTCTCTCTCCCTCCTCCCTCCTCCCTCTCCTCTCCCTCTCCCTCTCCCTCTCCCTCTCCCTCTCTCTCTCTCTCTCTCTCTCTCTCTCTCTCTCTCTCTCTCTCTCTCTCTCTCTCTCTCTCTCTCTCTCTCCTCTCTCTCTCTTCCTGTGAATCACGGTGTCTTGGTTTTGGCTCTTCGCCGCGCACAACGCCTTCATCCATTCTCCACTACATCTCCCTCTCTCTCGGTCTATTCTCCGCCTTAAAGGGAACACCGTCCAAAGAATTCCAACATGTTATTTGCATGGCCTAGGAAAGCCAAAAAAGAGAATAAAGACTCAAACTTGTATATAATCTGGAGCTGCTCCATAGACAATGAATGGGAGACTGACTTTGTGGAGTTTTGAGCTTTATTTTATAGCAGTGTTCTCAGTTCTGAAACAGAACATGTAGCCATATACTCAGAACATTCCCCTGGGTGCTCAGTAGGGGTGGGGGGGAAATCTATACGTAGTAGTATCGCGATACTTTGCGTGGCGATACTGTATTGAGGAGGGAGAGACGAGAGGAGAGGAGGGAGAGACAAGAGAGGAGGGAGACACAAGAGGAGGGAGACACAAGAGAGGAAAGAGACAACACAAAGGAGAGGAGGGAGAGACAAGAGAGGAGAGGGGGGAGAGACAATTCTTATACTTTTTTTAGGAAGTTGCATTGTTCATTTCAATACCTGTAATAGTACAGTAGTCCACACACACATGCACACGCGCACACACACACACACACACATACACACACACACACACACACACACACACACACACACACACACACACACACACACACATGTGCATTCAGTTAAGTTGGAATATGACTGTAATACAAACAGTTCAGTTTGTCAGGTACATGCAACACAGATTACAGTGTTTACATCTGTCTGTTTGAGAAAATACCATGTTCTGCAATAAAAATGTGTGAAGTGAGATGAACAGACTGAACTTTATTTTATTAGATAAAACATGTTGACAAAGTTTTACTTTGCAGTTGAAAAAAGGTAATAAAAGAAATTTGATAAAACAAATTGTAGTGGTCCCGACTGTAGCAGGGACGGCGGAGCTATAGGCTAACGTCAGTGTAGTGGTCCCGACTGTAGCAGGGACGGCGGAGCTATAGGCTAACGTCAGTGTAGTGGTCCCGACTGTAGCAGGGACGGCGGAGCTATAGGCTAACGTCAGTGTAGTGGTCCCGACTGTAGCAGGGACGGCGGAGCTATAGGCTAACGTCAGTGTAGTGGTCCCAACTGTAGCAGGGACGGCGGAGCTATATGCTAACGTTACGGGGGACGGCGGAAAAGCGGTCAAAGAGGACTCCACAACACTAGTTCCATTCGTGAGGAAAGGGGGTGGGTTATATTGACAACGCTTGACAACAGAAGTTTAAACATAACTTCATATTTATTGGTTATTCGTTTCTGTATCATCCACTTTCCATCTCTGTGTGTTAGACTCTTCCTGTTTACATTCGAGTGTGACGTCATCACCTACGGCAGCTTAGACGAAACCCGAGGGGGGGGGGGGGGGGGGGGGGGGGATGGCTCTCTCGTTCGTTCTCACCCCTCTCTCTCTCTCTACATTCAATGATTTTTAAAGTAGCCAAACGTTACAGACAGTGTAAATACTAACTGGATAGTTGATGATACACATTTAATTTCATTATCTGAAATATTCTAAAATCATTAAGTCTGCTATAAGCCATTGTCCCTTTGTGTGTGATTATTATCTCACAGTAGTGTGTGTATATATATATATATATATATATATATATATATATATATATATATATATATATATATATATATATATATATATATATTATATATATATATATATATATATACATGTGTGTGTTTGGCTAAAGTGGATAGAAAACACAGTACTGTGCAAAAAAAGGGTTTTTATATAAATAGTCTTAGATGTAAATATTTTTTTTTATTAGTGTGTCAGTAGACTACTCTTAGTACATTTTAATTAAATTATTTTTAAAGCATCTTCATGGTTTAATAATGCAAACATATGTTGCAGGGACTTATTATAATCATCTTATTGGCGTGACTGTATGCATCAAAGGGTTAAATCAAGCATTTTAAGTGCTTTAGAGGAAATGTAAAAATATCGCGATATGCATCGTGATATGGCCAAAAAATATCGTGATATCATTTAGAGGCCATATCGCCCAGCCCTACTATAATGGTAAAATAGTTATTTAAAAATGTTCCCCTAAAAAATATTCTTTGCCCCTAAATTTCTCATTTAGGGGCAAGTGTGCCCCTAGTGAAAAAGCTTAGCGTACAGCCCTGACTACAGAGTACCGATTCACGTGATATCGACCGGTGCCATATTTAGAAAATGTCAGATGAAAAAAGTCGGATGACGTCAACGTTTCATTTACCACAAAACCTATGAAGTGAGCCGCACGTTCACGTCAACGTGCACGCAGGGCACGAAATTAACTTTTTGACTCACCGGCCAGTGGCGGGTAGATGGGACAATTCTACCCGCCAAGCATATTTCTTACCGGCCAAAAATAATACGCATTTTTGTGTCACATGACTCGCATATATAAATTTTTTTCAGTACATTTCAAGTAGATAAGCTATTACGTTGAAGAATAGACACTTAAAGAGGCCAGAGTTAAATTTGTACTCTCTCTCTCTCTCTGAAGTGACGTCTCACTATCTGCAAACAGCTCCACTGTCTGTGTGTATACTTAGTAGCCTCCAGATGCAGCCAGGATTCTCCGGCGCTGCAGCTGGACCCTATTGGTCAAATCACATTCAGCATGCCTTGCCCTCAGCTAGAATACGCATCGAATCTATGTTATAAGACATTGATATCAGGAGCTATCTGTAGCTACTGCTAGCCGGCTATAACGTTAAGACAACGCCTCAGTGAACTATTTAGTTTACTGGGACATATAGAGCTAACGTGAGCTAACGTTGCCTACCGAGCGAACTGACTTCAACGGAGGTATTATGCACTCGACTATAATTGCTGGAGCATTTGTTGATATCAGCAGCTATCAGTAGCTAGCCAGCTAGATACCGTTAGACAATGCCTCATGTATTAAAACTAAAAGTGAATAGTTGACTGGGTCATTGTTTAAACAGTAACGTTAGCTCACGGAGGTCCGCAATAGTCTAGAGCAGACTGCCTCTGTGTTGATACGAGCAGAAGCGAGCAGAGCAGAGCAGAAATTAATCATATACCAGGATATGACTCGTTGCCAAGTTTTTTTTTTCAAAATAAGAGTATCATATAGGGATGTCCCGATCCGATCACGTGATCTGGATCGGGGCCGATCACGTGATTTTCCGAAGATCGGGATCGGCAAAAAAATTATAAAAAATCGTCCATTTTTTTTTTTTTTTTTTTTTACTTAATTTTTTTTATTCAACAAACATGACCATGTTCACGTCTTAAACTCATACTGAGGCCTTAGTTTTGGTTTTAAATTGCATATCATCATTCATTTATTTATTGTCACACAGAGCAGAAGAATTTTGCCAAAACAAACCAATAGTATCCAGCTGCAGAACGGCAGACCAGCCAAACTCTCAGACCCAAATACATTTATCCCAATTTCTCACATTACATTCACCCTGAATGTTGACGTTATCCAGGTGAAAAGTTAACTTCATTCAAGCGAGGCATTGCAATCCTTGACATAAATCATTTGATGTATAATTAAATCAAAGGAAATGCATTTGGGTCTGAGAGTGTGTCTGGTCTCCCGTTCTGCAGCTGGATACCATTGGTTTGTTTTGGCCTCATCACGAACAATTCCTGGGTTAATCCCGAGGGGGTGCAGGTTCTCTCAAACTCGTGTTCTCCGGACATGGAACATCTTTCTATCCTGTGTCGTCCGTTTCACCTCCCGAGGGAGTTCACCGCGGTCGCCATGACTGCCGTGTATATCCCCCCACACGCGAATACGGGCAAAGCGCTGGGCGAACTACACGATCATCTCAACAGACATCAGATCAAACATCCAGACGCAGTGATGGTAGTGGCCGGCGATTTCAACCAGGCCAACCTGAAGAAAGTGATGCCGTCCTTTTTTCAGCACATCGCTTGCTCCACCAGAGGGAAAAACACACTCGACCACTGTTATTCCCCGTTCAAAGCCGGCTACAAGGCAGTAGCCGCTCCGCCATTAACGGGGTCCACAAGCTCGAGCGATCACGACTCCATCTTGCTATTTCCGGCATATCAACAGAGATCACGTGACGCCGTTGTGTCACGTGAGACAAAGAAGTGGACCGACGAATCAGAGGCCACGCTCCAGGACGTGCTTGCAGACACGAATTGGGATATGTTCAAAGGAAGCGCCAGTGACGTCAGTGAGCTCGCAGACACAGTGGTGAGTTACATCACAACAATAGCCGATGGTATTGTCCCCAGGAAAACGGTGCGGATTTTCCCAAACCAGAAACCGTGGGTGGATAGCACTATTAGAGCAGCTCTGAACTCTCGTACCACCGCCTACAACCTGGGTAGAGAGTCAGGAAATATGGAGGAGTATAAGGCTTCAGTCTATACTCTACGCAAGGCTGTCAAACTTGCTAAGAAGACATGCTGACAAACTGGAGACACAAATGGCACAAAACGACACGAGGATTATGGCAGGGACTGAAGACAATAACTGACTATAAAGTCAGCGCCCCCTCAATGGGGAGCGACGACGCCTCCCTCGCGGACAAGCTCAACATCTTCTACGCTCGGTTTGGTGTAGACAGTGGCGCTGCCGGCTCTCAGGCTAGTGACGTCACTGGCGCGCCGGCTGTTGTGGAGGGGGCAACCGCGGGGGGGCGGGGACCAGCGTTTCCGTTAGCCGGTAATTACCGGTATTTGACCGGCAAAATCTGTTGAAGTCCGACATATTTCATCTCTCCGGTCTTAATGTCCGGTGAAAATAATTCCCTGAGTCTAAGCACAATTTGATTATTTGAATTGTATTAAAATAGTCTCAAATTAAATAGCCTATGCGATGAACGAAACGATCATTACATTTGTTTCCTCGTTGCTTCTAATAATGACAACGACGTTGTCAGACGGGAGCTTAGTGCTGGGTGTGCGAACTTGTGAGAAGCTGCAGAGCCAGAGCACTATCAGCACAATGCAGTATTCCAGCAGTACTCCAATTCAGCCATTTTCAGCCAATGTTGGGTGGGGGGCGCTGCTGTGCGGTTCCCAGAAAAGAGCCAATAACAGCTAAATCAGCTTCTCTGCAGCGCCATACTCTTTGCAAATAAGTCGTTGCGAGGTGAAGAGAGTCGTCACGCAAACCACGATAATGTTGCCGTCTCTCTGCTTTCTCAGTTCTTCGCTTGATATAATTAATACAAATGTCCAATATAACGGAATTCGTTAGCTCATAAAAATGTGATTATAACAGACTGCTGTTTAGTGTCGGACCGACTGCCCACATATACGCAGTCTATTTTATTTCAAGTCAGCAGCAGCACGGAGTATCGAGGGACTTATTTTATTTGGAATATATTAATTAATGACTGTATACGCAAAAGTAGACTAGTTTTAAGTAATAATATTATAAATCTACATGCCTTGAGGATGACATTCTTTATATAGCCTGCCTATCAATTGTTTTAAAGCTCAAACTATGACCGGAATTAATCTCATTTGTCCGGTAGATTGAAATCTTGCAGGTCACGGAGACCGGCAACAATTTTTTCGAACGGAAACCCTGGCGGGGACGCTCTCTCGTTGTCGGAACACAGTGTGAGAAGAGCATTTATGCAGGTGAACACCAGGAAGGCTGCTGGCCCAGATGGCATAACAGGACGCATACTCAAGTCCTGTGCCAACCAGCTGGCCCCAGTGTTCACCGCCATATTTAACCAATCCCTGGCGGAGTCAGTGGTCCCTGCCTGCTTCAAGATGTCTACCATCATCCCTGTACCGAAGAAACCCTCCCCAACATGTCCAAATGACTACAGACCGGTGGCACTCACCTCTGTGGTCATGAAATGTTTCGAGAGGCTGGTCAAGGACCACATTTGTGCCTCCCTCCCCAGTGATATGGACCCTATGCAATTTGCATACAGGACAAATAGGTCCACCGACGACGCGGTCTCCCAGGTACTGCACAGCACCCTCTCGCACCTTGACCGTCAGAAGGGGGGCTATGTGAGACTGTTGTTCATTGACTACAGCTCAGCGTTCAACACCATAGTCCCCACCAGACTGGTGGACAAGCTGATCGAGCTAGGTCTGAGCTCCGCCCTGAGCGCCTGGGTACTGGACTTTCTGAGCGAAAGACCACAGGCGGTCAGGGTGGGGGGTCAGACCTCCAACACCATCACCCTGAGCATCGGGTCCCCCAAGGGCTGTGTTCTAAGCCCCCTGCTGTACTCACTCTACACACACGACTGTGTGGCCAAGTTCAGCTCCAACTCCATAGTGAAGTTCGCGGATGACACGGTGGTGGTGGGGCTGATCTCGGACAACGACGAGAAGGCCTACCGGGAGGAGGTTGAGGTACTGGAACGCTGGTGCCAGGACAACAGCCTGCTCCTGAACATTGGTAAAACCAAAGAGCTGATCGTGGATTATAGGAGAGGACAGCAGGAGACGCACATACCACTGATGATTAACGGGGCTACCGTGGACAGGGTGAGCAGCTTTAAGTACCTGGGGGTCCACATCTCAGAGGACCTGACATGGTCAACACACATAGACACAGTAGTAAAGAAGGCGAAACAGCGCCTCTACCACCTGAGACAGTTAAGGAAGTTCCGAGTATCGGGGAAGATACTCCAGTCCTTCTACTCAGGAGCTGTAGAGAGCATCCTGACCGGAAACATCACTGCCTGGTATGGAAACAGCACGGCACAGGACAAGAAGGCCCTACAGAGAGTGGTGCGCTCAGCCGAGCGTACCACGGGTATTGCACTACCCCCCCTGCAGGTTCTATACAACAAGAGGTGCAAATCCAGAGCCTGTAGGATAATGAAAGACCCTCACCACCCCAATAACAGCCTGTTTCAGCTGCTGAGGTCAGGCAGACGCCTGCGAACCCCAGCTACTAGGACAGAGCGGCTTAGGCTCAGCTTCTTCCCCCAGGCCATCAGAGCCATGAACAATGAACATTGAGTGCTCAGAACATTGAACTATCCACACACAAGCACACATGAACACACACACGACACGCACACTGTGCACGCTCACACACGAGCAGCCACTTAACACTTTAACATGAGCGGGCACACACTCATGTCGCACACACGCACACTTATGGCCAAAGGAAAGGACACTTTAAATTAGAATAACAGGAACAGTGTATTGCACTACCAAAGCTAACTAGCATGTCCCATATGCTGTGTAAATAACTATGTACAGATACCGAGATGTCACTCCATGTTACCTGTTACCTGTTTACTGCACAATGTTGTTTTTTCATTTTTTGATTCTATTATATGTACCACTGTATTGCACATCGTCGCGGGCAAGACCACCCGCATTTCATTGTATACCTGTATGCCGTGACAATTAAAACAATTAAACCCCCCCCCCAAGCCGCTCCACGCTCGCTCACCGCTCATCTTCATTTGCGCATCAAGCGCTCAGCGCTCTGGCCCGCTCAGCAGAAAAGAAAAAAAAATTTGGAGCATGATGTAAATTAGCTTGATTTGACCAAACAGTCTGCAACCCTGGGCCCCTTAACAATTGTTTGTATTGAGCCGTATTGTATTGTACCCATTCTGAAATCTGTTAAATAACGTTTGCAACCATTCTACTAGCTTCACTATGCTAATGTAGCTAGTCTAGCCACAATGCTAAGCTTTTATACTGGCAGATCCAATTCACGTTAGCATGTAAGCTAACAACGTCAGCGCTCTTTTTGTGAGACTAAACTCTCCGCTCTTGGTGGTACATTGTGTTGATGTTGGTTTCGTTTCATCAATAAATGAGGCAGAACACAATGAATGTATCCTTTTTTTCTTTTTTATTGCACTTTGTTTGTTTCTTGCTGAAAATAAATACTAAATGCTAAATACTAGTTCACCCGAGTCCCGAGGTGATTTAAAGATGGCGGATTTCATTTCTGTTCAGGATGTGTAGTCAGCACGTCACCCTTCTGATTGGTTGAAAATGGCCTTCATGTTTGAACTACATCGCCACCTATTGCTTTGTCATTGTACTACATGTATATTACGTCAGTTTAAACCACTGTGTGATCGTGTGCACTGAGCGGCTCGGAACGGCTGGGAGCGGAGGAGAGCTCACGCTCCGGAGTCACTCAGACCCATTTTAAAGCCCACTCCGCGCTCACTTCAAAATCCACCCCTCCGCTCACATGCTCTGGTAGGAGATACTTTTTTTCTTTCTATTTTGGGGTAGTGTGGTGTCTCCATTAGGCCTGTAGGCGGAGCTCTAACCTAGAGCATGGGTTACACCGGGCTAGGGATGGGTACCTTTCACATTTGAACCGATACCGGTACCGGTACCTGTGAATCGATACCGGTACCCAACGGTACCTTTTTTCGGTACTTTAGTCTCAAGAAATTTTATTTACCTACCTCAGTCGTAAAAAAAAATCCAAACATCAAATAACTACAATTTCGACAGTTTTCGGCTCGTCATTGCTCCGACTGCTTTGTTGTTGAATCAGGTCAAATCCTAGGTACGCATATAATATACTATATATATATAATATAATATTGTGCGTGTGAACGTTGACATGAAAAAAAAAAAGTAAAAAAAAAAAAAGTTAAAATAAATAAATTAATAAAAAGAAAAAAAAAAAGGAAAAAAAACGGTTTCTCACTTGATTCGATACTCGGTAGTACCGACGTGTTTCGGTTCGGTGCCTCAAAAGTACCGAATTCGGTACCCATCCCTACACCGGGCTGGATGTGGCCCCGGCGTGACACACCAGGTGGAGTAAATGACTGAGCAAGTTAGCTCTTGGTATGGAAGTGAATAAAGACAGACGCTGGTACTAAAGTGTCCATACTCATTCTTATTACGACATAACATATTGGCGACAACGATGTCGATGTTGAACCTAAGCCAACCGGCACCTTTTCTTCAAAACGGCGGAGAGCCAGCCATTCCATTCAAGGCATGGATCCGCTCGTTCGAAAATTACCTACTAGCCATGTCCGAGAAGGAGCTACCTGACGCGCGCAAGCGTGCCCTGCTCGTCCATTGTTTGGGAGTGGAAGGACAGAGACTTTTCTATACAATGACTGTGGCAGATGATAAGTATGCCACAACTTTATCAGTTATTAGAAAGTTCTTTACACGGAAAGTTAATGTAGTGGCGGAGCGCTACCGTTTTCGTCAACGTAGCCAACGCAATGGCGAGAGCACGGACCAGTACGTTGCCTCTCTAAAAGAGCTAGCTACAACTTGTGAGTTCGGGGAGATGGAAGAGGAAATGATCCGGGACCAGCTGGTCGAAAAGACCAACTCAGCACGCATCAGGGAGCGATTACTACTGGAAGTTCCACTGACACTGACCAAGGCTGTAATGATCGCTGCTCAGATTGAAACTGCGGTGTCGGAGGCAAAAGTCATGCTTCAGGGACAGCCGGAGAGCACAGTAGAGGCGGTCCAGTTTTCACGCTCACGACAGTACAAGTCACAGCGGGGTAATTTTAATGCGTCACCAAAACCCTTGCCTATGCAGGGTAAGACATGTTACAGATGTGGCTCTCCTCAACACATCGCCAGCTTTGATGGAGGGATGCACTCTGCAACACGTGTAAAAAGAAGGGACATTTTTCAAAAGTGTGTCGGGGTTCTAACAGAGTGGGTGAGGTAACCGAGTCTGAGATTGTACCTGAAGTGACTGTATTGTGCATGGTAGAGGGTGCACGTTCGGTTGAAAAGATAGTGTGTACAGTGCAGGTTAGCACAGATGAACGTGACGGTCAGGACATTGAGCTCATGCTAGATACTGGTTCAGCTGTGTCTATTTTGCCCAGAGCGAGTTACATGCAATTATTCCCTAATGCATCTCTTACAACACCAAAGCTAAGTCTAGTCAGCTACGGAGGTAATGCAATCCCCGTTCATGGATGCTTGAAGGCTAGTGTAGCTTTTGGTGACCGCTGCACTGACACAGAAATTTACATTGTGCAGAATGGGTCTCCAGTGTTAGGGAGGGACCTGTTTACTGCATTACAGATGCAGATACTAGACGGCAAGGTCACGTCAGCTCAGTGCAACCAGACAAATTCAGTTGCGACCAGTGTTGAGAAAAATACACTTGGGTGTGCAAAGGCATTCACACATAGGGTGAAAATACGTCCAGAAGTCAAGACCTGTACAACAACCACTACGTAGGTTGCCATTCTCAGTTAGAGCAGCTGTATCCCAGGAGATAAAGAGACTGGTAGAGCAGGACATAATAGAGCCTGTAGAGGCATCTGAATGGATCTCACCCATAGTCGTTACTACAAAGAAAAACGCAGAATTACGCCTCTGTGTGGACCTGAGGGAGCCAAATAAGGCAGTAGTCATAGATGGGTTTCCACTACCCCACATGGAGGAACTGTTTACAGAATTGAGGGGCGCGACACTGTTTTCGACATTAGACCTTCAGAGTGCTTATCACCAGGTTACACTACACGAGGACAGCCGTAGCTTGACGACATTCATTACTCATGATGGACTGTTTCGCTTTAAGAGAGTGCCGTACGGACTGGCATCGGCACCCAGCTGTTTCCAACGGATGATGTCAATAATCCTTAAAGGTCTGTCGGGGGTCCAGTGCTATCTCGATGACATCATTGTAGGGGTGGACGGTATGGTCTAAAATTTATATCACGGTGTAATTTGAAGCATAGACGGTAACGGTATATATCACGGTATCAGTGTTTCTGTTAGAATATTTTTTTTTGCCTGATAGGCAGGCTATATAAAGAATGACATCCTGAAGGCATGTAGATTTATAATATTTAACTTAAAACTAGGCTACTTTTGCGTATAAAGTCATTATATTCCTTATAAAATAAGTCCCGAGTCGAGACTCCTGCTCCCATTGCAAACAGCGGGGCTGGATTTTGCTAGAAGCATAGGTAGCTGCAGAGCCACAGAGCCAGGGGCTCTTTCAGGTCATTCATTTCAGCCATTGGCAATTCAGCCGTTGGGTGGGGGGGGCGCTGTTTGACAGGCCTGTGACCAGACCTGAAAGAGCCCCTGGCTCTGCGGCTCTGCAGCTGCATGCTATTCGCAAATCCACTGCTGCCTGCAGCCGTCCTCCCGGCTCCCGCTGCTGCCGTCGTTATCATAACACTACACACATATTGTAATGTTTACAGCAAACTGTAGTTGATCACCAGGTATGTTTTATTAACGTAGAATAATTCATATAAGAAAAACGATAGGGAAATATCTTACCTTTCTCCACTGGTTAAAAATGCCAGGAACTGAAATTGAAACTTGCTGTGCGCCGCAGTGATATGTGTTTATTATGAAATGACAATTGCGTGTTGACACGCCCACTGCACGAAGCCTCCTAAATAACTTTTTCCAGTTTGCACATATCTATTATCTATGACTAATTCTATCTATTTTTAGGGGCAAATGCGATTGACATAGTCGCGCTGTGGTTACATGACGTCATTGCTATTTTAGAGCTGCTCTACGGTTACACGGTATAGTCAAAATCCATACCGTAGAGCAAATTAATACCGTTTATACCGTATACCGTTTATACCGTCCACCCCTACATCATTGTCACAGGTACATCAGTGGAGGAGCACGACAGGAACCTGACTGCGGTGCTGCGACGCATAGACGATGCGGGGCTCAAGCTCAACTACTCCAAGTGTCACGTCAGGAAAACAGAGCTGACTTTCCTGGGGCACACAGTGTCAGCAAAAGGACTACAACCTGACGCATCTCACGCTGCTGCTGTGTCTGAGCTACCCCCACCTACAGATCTCATCAGGCTGAGGTCATTCCTGGGGCTCACAGGGTGGTATTCAAAATTCATCCCAGACTACGCCGTTGTCGTGGAGCCGCTGCGAGCGCTGCTCCGAGGGTCAGCAACATTCGACTGGACTCCTGAGGCTCAGCAGAGTTTTGAGGCAGTTAAAGGACTCATAGTTGATAGCCCTGCACTCTCACTCTTTGACCCTAAGCTGCCCACGGTCGTCACTACAGACGCATCGGACTACGGTCTGGGCGCCGTCCTCACCCAGATGCATCCGGACGCCTCAGAAAGGACTGTGGCGTTCGCCTCCCGCACGCTGTCCCAGGCAGAGAGAAAATATTCTACTGTGGAAAAAGAGGCGATGTGCTGTGTGTGGGCAACGGAAAAGTGGAGGACATACCTGTGGGGAAGACACTTCACACTACGGACAGACCACAGTCCCCTGACCACACTGCTCTCTTCAAAAGGTCAAGGTAGAGTGGGCATGCGCGTGGCCAGGTGGTCCGCTAGGCTAATGTCATTCTGCTATGACATTCAGTACAAGCCCGGCAGAGAAAACGTCACTGCGGACTGCCTGTCCCGTCTCCCACTACCCGGCTCAGAACCTAGCCAGGAGGAGGACGTGGAAGTGGTAGCCCTTGTCTCTAATCTCTCAGCTATCACGGCGGCGGAGTTCAAAGCTGCATGCACTGCCTGCCCGGTGCAACTGAAACTACGTGAGATACTCGCCTCCAGATGGCCTAAATCCGAAAAGGATCTAGACCCGGACCTACGGATGTTCTTCAAACTACAGAACGAACTCTCTCTACACGATGACTGTGTCGTGCGAGGCCCATATAGACTGCTCGTCCCAGAGAGTCTACAGCCCAAACTGATCTCCCTGGCTCACGACACTCACCAGGGAATCGTGAGGACAAAACAGAGACTCAGAGAAGTATACTGGTGGCCTGGCATGGATGCCCAGGTTGAGTCGGCTATCAAAGCATGCAACACATGTCAGTCACATGACAAGTCAGCAGTCACACGCACCTCTCCACTGCAGCCTGTGCCCTATCCTACGGGGGCTTGGGAGAAGCTGGCAATTGACGTGGTGGGGCCCTTTGATAAAGCGCCCCTGGACTGTCGTTTTGCAATCACACTAATAGACTACTACAGCAAGTGGCCAGAGATAGCTTTTGTGTCACAGGTTACATCACGGACTGTGACAATATTCCTATCTACAGTTTTCAGCAGAGAGGGCAATCCGAAAGAGCTCGTCTCTGACAATGGCTCTCAGTTTGTGTCTCGGGAGTTTGAGGCGTTTCTCCAAGACAGGCGCATAGTGCACAGGAAGTCATCTGTGTATTATCCACGGGCAAATGGGGAAATAGAACGCTTTAACCGCAGTTTGAAAGACAGCTTGCAGACGGCCTCGCTGGAAGGCAAGCAATGGAAGGAGTTTACAACAGACTTCTTACAGGCCTACCGGTCTACTCCTCACTCTGCGACACAGCACTCACCAGCAGAACTGTTGCATGGTAAGCCTATGCGCACCAAACTCCATGTGGCTGGATTTCAGATTCCACAAGCCACACCACACTCGTCGGAGGACATAGCCGCCAGAGTAGCCGTGCAACAGGACAGAAGCAAGGCGTACACGGATCAAAGGCGAGGGGTGAAGAGTGTGTCATTCCCATGTGGCTCATACATTCTTCCTAAGACTCAGTGCAAGTTCTCCAAGCCACTCAAGGTGGTGGGACAGAAAGGGCCGCACACCTACATGCTGGCTGATGGACGCTGTTGGAATGCTTCCCATCTGGCACCGGTCTCTCTTTGGAGAGGAGAGGGGGACGGCGAGGGGTCGCCTTTGGACGGTGACATTACAGCAGTGCCACCTTCTGACACACACACAGAACCTGTAAGACAGGCCAGGCCGAGACGAGCACCTGTGTGGACTCAGGACTTTGTGATGAGCCACTGAGAAAGTGGACTCTATCTTAGTTATAACTTAAGAAAGGTAAGAGTAGCCTACACACTTTGAAATGTTATTTACTGTTTAGCCTTAATGGATTCTAAGTTACTGTTATAACCAGCCATGTAAGTGTTGTCTTATTGAGAAGGATATGTGGTGTCTCCATTAGGCCTGTAGGCGGAGCTCTAACCTAGAGCATGGGTTACACCGGGCTGGATGTGGCCCCGGCGTGACACACCAGGTGGAGTGAATGACTGAGCAAGTTAGCTCTTGGTATGGAAGTGAATAAAGACAGACGCTGGTACTAAAGTGTCCATACTCATTCTTATTACGACATAACAGGTAGTTCATATGTAGAAGAATGTAGTATGATGAACCAACATTTTTACATTTGTACATTGATAAGCCTTCAAATGGCCATCCCCACTGTATACAGTATATAGGGATGGGAAATTGATAAGATTTTATTAATACGAATCCATTGTCGATTCTGCTTATCGATCTGATTCTTTATCGATTCCCTTACCGATTCCTGCTGTATTTATAATTTACATAAATAAATTGGAAATGCAACAGAACTAAGCTGGTTAGAATAACAACATGCAACTTGACATTTCTGATTGTCATTTATCATTTATTGTTGAGCCCCCATGTCAGAAAAATACTAAAATTGTAAAAACTAAATTAACTATACACTTAAATAAAATAATGTATTTTAGAACTAATTTAATCTATTGAACTGTAGTTGCATTCAACAGACACACACACACAGAGAGACGGCTCCCTCCCCCCCAGCCCCCACCCGTGGGGGACCTTGATGGAAACAAGACAAACATCTTTCTCAGGTCTGCATCCCCTTAACAATTGTATGTATTGAGCCGTACTGTATTGTACCCATTCTGCAATCTGTTAAATAAAGTTTTCATTCATTCATTCATTCAGCTAGGGGTGCACCGATGTATCGGTCGGGTATCGGTATCGGCCGATAAGTGCCTTGTTGACTGCAATCGGCCTATCTAGCTGCAGCCCTGCAGAACATACTGGGAGAGAGATAGTGCTATTTCTTCTTTTTTTAAGTAAGTAAAGAGGCCTATGTTCATATCGGTGAGCACAATTTGTAACACAAATATACAGTAGTTTCGTATTTTTTTTTTATATATATTACAAAAAAAATAAAAATTGCCACAAATATCGGTATCGGCCGATTGTGTTAGTTGAACAATCGGTATCGGTATCGGTGGCAAATGTTCATATCTGTGCATCCCTAGTGCCAGCTCAGTGTTCTCTCTCTGTCTCTCTCTGCAATGAGCATGGCTATTTAGCTAGCTAGCGGCTAACGTTACTTTACCATGTAAATGAATGACTAGGATGCAAAGCACTTTCAGTTTTCACTGCACACACAAAACGGTCGCAATATCGAGCCCTTTATGTTTTCCTAGTTAAGGAATCAAATGGTCTGCTATGGCTGCATGCGTGGCGGTAACGTTATTGTTTTTTTTTTTAATAACTTTCTTTATTGGAAGAGTTTTCAAAATTATGCAGACAGTTATACATATTATACATCTTCCATTTTTTTCCCCCCCATTTCCCTTTCCTATCCCTTAACCCCACCCCACCCCCACGAAGAGCGACAACAAACATACATATAATACATGAAAATACAAAAGAAAAATATGTGACAGAAAAAAAAAAACAAAAAAAAAACATATGATACTAATATAACTGAGATAAAAAGACAAAACAGTTTGAGAAATAAAATAAAAATAGGGGAAAAAAACAGAGGGGGGGGGGGGACTCAGTCGTCACAGCCAGGCAGGGATGTCAAGGATTCTATGTGCTTTAAAAGGGGTCTCCAAGTCTTCTCAAAGGTATTCAGGGAGCCAGTAGGGCCTTTGAGGGAGAATCTGAGCTTTTCAAGATTAAAGGAGTCTAACCTAAAGAGCTCCTCCTCCTGAGAATTTCCCCCTTTTTTTTGTTACATAATATAAAATTACAGATTCATACCTTCAAAATAAGCCATCAATTGTCAAATTTGAGACGATAGTTTTCAATCAATGTCCTATCAAACATTCTGGTACAGTCATTACCAATTTGCAGCAGGAGCCTCTGAAGAGAATTCAGTGAATTCAGCTAATGATAAGGGAACTACACTCCTTCCCAGAATTCAATGTGATGTCAATCTTAATTTCAATGACTAATTCACACCATGAAACAAAGGCCCAGCAGTGAACAATTACAGCTGAATGGGGGTATAGTGTGACTGATCAATACAGGCAACACACACTTTGATTTGATGCCATGCATATACACACACTAGATAGACAGAGGTTTAGATATTTAGATAGATATATAATAGTAATATAATAGAAAGAGAGAAAGAAAGAAAGAAAGAAAGAAAGAAAGAAAGAAAGAAAGAAAGAAAGAAAGAAAGATACAGAGAGAGAGACATTTATAATAATAATAATAATTATTATTATTATTAAATAGAATCATTTTCTATAGGCTTGCCGTGGTAGTCAGTGATACTGGTGTATACACACACTAGATAGACAGAGGTTTAGACATTTAGATATATATATATATAGATATATAATAGTATAGTAATAGAGAGAGAGAGAGAGAGAGAGAGAGAGAGAGAAAGAAAGAAAGAAAGAAAGAGATACAGAGATATATACAGAGAGAGACATTTATAATAATTATATTATTAATTAGTTGTTTACACACACACACACACACACACACACACACACACTAATAACATGATCATAACCAAACCAATTTCAAATGTATACACGTTAAAAAAAAAATCACGTTAAAAAAAAAAATTTGATGGGATTCGAACTCGTCAACAACGGACCGCAGGACCGCTGCTCTGCCAGGTGAGCTGAAGCGCAGAATGAAAATCATGGCGGATTAGGGCGGTTACATAATTCCGAGAAAGTTGCGCGTCACGTGCCTGTCGGGGCCAATCAGGCCTACCCCGGAAGTAATTTATAGTTGCGGAACAGTAACAGGCCACCTCTCTACTCTAGACTAGAGAGCTGTCATCACCGTGATGCGCGCTTGAATGAACTGCGAGATAACTCATAACTCGTACACACACGCACTCTGTCTCTGCCATACAGTAGTTATGTTGTTTTAGCACGACGTGGGTATATACACGGGCGAGGATGAAAAGCTTAAGCATGTTAGACTACTTTTAATTCATAAATTAACGTTTGGTCGGGTCCGTGTGTATTCTCGAGAATGATAATAATAATGCAGGACCTATTCAGATTATATTATCAACGACAGACAGTGAGAAACACAACCCCCCCCCCCCCCCCTCTCGCGCTGAAGAATATGCATATTAGATCACTCAGTGGTTAACACCTATGCGCTGTTTGTGTGTGCGCGCGTGCATGTACGTGACGCGTTGTAGTTTCGGGGAATACAGGGTTATTTAGAACTATACAATTTAGCAAGAATTAAACATATTTACAAGTCATATTATGTTTAGCAAGTAAGGATACATATAGATTACACTATATGCACTCGAAATTGTCTTTGTTCTATTTTTACAGATTTTTGAAAAACGGGACTTCCTGAGCATTTGTGAGAGATTCTAATTCTTTTGTTCTCCGCCCACGGGAGCAATAAGCCCCGTTGACTCCTAAGGGTTAATAGATAATAGTAGTTCCTTAACCCACCTATTGTGGGATGGAGGTTGAGTATGTTTCCACTTAAAAAGAATAAGTCGCCTGGCCAATAAAGTGGAGAAGGCAAGAACAGAATGTGACAGTTTGGAGGGTAGAGGTTGCAGAGGAACACCGAACAAGGCCACAAGAGGATCAGGGGTAATAGTAAGGTTGTAGGCTGTGCCGATAGTTTCAAAAATTTCAGACCAGAATGTGGCAAGGCTGGGGCAGGACCAGAACATGTGGGTGTGATCGGCAGGGGATTGTTTGCATCTATTACATGCGTCAGAGATGTTGGGATACATTCGAGAGAGTCTCGAGTTTGTGTAGTGGACTTTGTGTATAACCTTGCACTGTGTGAGGCCGTGTCTCGCACAGATGGAAGATGAGTGGACAGAGTCCAATGCCCAACTCCAATACTCATCAGACAATTCAATTCAATTCCCAGCTCCCGCTCCCACGAGTTCTTAGGGCCGGTTCCTGGGGTATCCGTAGCGGAGCTAATGAGGTTGTAGATGTTGGAGATTAGCCGTTTTTTTTCCGGGTTAAGAACCATTCGTGAATCTATAAGGGTTTCAGGGGGCCGACTAGGGAATTTGGGGTTCTGGTTCTGTGTGAAGTGCCTAATTTGGAAGAAACGAAACAGGTGGGATTTGGGAAGGTCGAATTTCTTTACGAGGTCTGGAAAAGACATGAAAGTCCCTTGGTCATAGAGATCATTAAAAGTGGTTATCCCTTTGTCAAACCAGACTTGAAAGGAAGAATCAGTGCAAGAGGGCAGGAATAAATGATTGTTAAAAGTGGGGGAGAGGTCCGAGGCCCTATGGAGGCCGAGGCTTTTCCTGATTTGAATCCAAATTTTTGTGGAGTCGACCACCATTGGGTTTGCAGAGAGTCCAGTAACCGACATAGGGAGTTGGGAGCACAGCAGAGAGCGAAGAGAGTGTCTAGAGGAAGAGAGTTCCATGTCGACCCACACCGGGCCTAAGTTGTGTGTCGTGCCCCTCATCCAATATAAAAGTTTGTGTATGTTACACGCCCAGTAGTAGTGCTGGAAGTTAGGCAGTGCCAGTCCCCCTAGCTCTTTGGGGAGTTGTAGTATTGATCTCCTCATCCGTGGGATCTTATTGCCCCAGAGGAAGGAGCTTATTAATCGGTCAAGTGTTTTAAAGAATGACTTCTTAATGAGGACTGGGATATGGGTGAAGAGATATAAAAACTTTGGTAGCACTACCATTTTAATTAAATTGACTCTACCCACTAGAGATAGTGGAAGACATGTCCACCTGTTAAAGTCTAGTTTGCACTTTTCAAGAAGAGGTGAGAAGTTTTTCGAGAACATTGTTTGGATTGAGTTGGTGATGTTAACCCCTAGATATCTGAATCCATCTGTTGTATACTTAAAGGGGAAGAAAGTCCGGGGTATTTTTTTGGCTGAGGAGTTGATTGGAAAGAGTTCGCTTTTATGAAGGTTTAGCTTATAGCCCGAGTAGAACCCGAACTTGTCCAGTATATTAAGAATTATAGGGAGAGAGGCGGTCGGGTTAGATATATACAGCAGGAGGTCGTCTGCATATAGGGACAGTTTATGAACTTTTCCGACCCGTGTGATGCCTTCAAACCTCTGTTCCTGTCTTAACCAGATGGCCAGTGGTTCGATGGCTAGGGCGAACAGAAGGGGGGAAAGGGGGCAGCCCTGTCTGGTGCCTCGATGAAGGGGAAATGGGGCTGACTGAAGTCCGTTTGTATGGACTGAGGCGACTGGGTGGGTGTAGAGTAACTTAATCCAGGCAAGAAAGTCAGGGCTAAAACCGAATTTCAGCAGTATAAAGAAAAGGTAGCCCCACTCCACTCTGTCAAAGGCCTTCTCTGCATCCAGGGAGACAATTACTTCTGGTGACATAGAGTTAGGGGAATTGAGTATATTAAGAAGCCTTCTAGTGTTATGAAAGGAGTGTCTACCCAGCATGAATCCTGTTTGGTCAATTGAGATTAAACTTGGTAATACCTGTTGTAAACGTTTGGCTAGGATTTTGGATAGAATTTTTAAGTCTACATTTAAAAGTGAAATGGGTCTATAGCTGCCACATAGAAGAGGGTCCTTGTCTTTCTTGAGCAGGAGAGAGATCGAGGCCTCAGACATAGTTGGGGGCATGCGACCCTTCGAAAAGGACTCGTTATACATTTCCTGGAGAATTGGAGCGATGGATGTAGAGAATGACTTAAAAAATTCCACAGTGAACCCATCTGGGCCCGGTGTTTTACCATTCTGTAGAGACGTAATTGCTTCCAGTACTTCTGTAATCTTAATCGGACCGCCCAGTGCCTTAGCTAGGTCTTGATCAATATTGGGGAAGGCAATCTCCTCTAGAGGGTTGTCCCTTTCCCATATGTCTGAAGAACACTGTGAGGTATACAGTTCTGAATAAAAGGCAAGGAACGTTTTATTAATCTCTACAGGGTCTAAAATAACATCACCAGTCGTGGATCGGATCTTGGGGATCAGTCTGGATAGGGATGTGGCACGTGCTTGGTGAGCAAGCAGTCTCCCCGCCTTGTCACCAAATTCAAAGAACCGCTGTTTGGTCAAGAATAGCTGCTTCTGCGTTTTATTTGTGGTCAGTAAATTGAATTTAGATTGGAGTTGAAGACGTTCTTTATAAAGGGCCGGGGTAGGGGCTGAGGCGTAAAAGGCTATACGTTATTGTTTTTAAATGCGCAACTGTCGGAAAAATATGGCATCGATAAGAGGAATCGATAGTCACGGAGGCATGCGATTCCAGGAATCTGACAATTAGGAACCGGTTCCCAATCGATTCCGATTCTCTATTCCCATCCCTAACAGTATATGCAGAGGGCTTACTCTCGTACCAATATCGGTGTGTAGAGAGAGAAGGACTGTTTATATTAGGATTCCAGCAGCATAATAGAGGGTACAAATAATTGTACACGAGTGACTGCTTAGAGAGAGAGAACGAGAGAGAGAGAGAGAGAGAGAAAGACCTCCGCTCGCCACTTTGGCTGTGACTCGCCCCCTCGCTCTCATCCGAGTGGTGCATATAGATAGATAGATAGATAGATGGATAGATGGATAGATGGATAGATGGATAGATAGATGGATAGTTGGGGAAATTCAGGGTATCTCACACAGCATACAGATGTTGACAGTTCACATTCAGTTTCAATATGTCTGTATCATGAACATGATGAAATCCAATTAAATCATATCTATCAATAAGAGCGGGTGAGATAAAAGCAGGTGTATAAAAACAAGTGTGAAAAAACAGGTGTATAAAAACAGGTGTCTAAAAACCGGTGTAAAAACAGGTGTAAAAGCAGGTGTGTGGGGAACAGGGAACAGGTCAGAGGTCAAGGTCCCCTGCACTATATTGCGCTGTTGTACAGTCTGATGGCATATGAATAACCGCGGGCCACAGCCCGGTACACAGTAGGACACGGCGCGGCTGGCGTGTAGTGAGACGATGAGAGAGGAGTGAAGCTGGCAGTGGACCATGAGAACCGTACATTCCAGCCGGCGGTCGCTTACGTCGAGAGGAATGTCTGGCCCTGGAACTGGGCACAGAGGACAAAGCTTGGCGGCTCGTGAGTCGACTTGTGTAGATGTGCAGATGTGCACGGGCACGCAATGGCACGGGCATGCAATGGCATTATGACGCATACACAAACACACTTTTTTTATCCACTAATTGAACCCTTGAAGGCTTGAACAGAAGAACCATATAACTGAAATGACTGTATATGAAATGTTTTGGACAGCCCGTATACTTGTCATTGTAAAGTCAATCCATATCACTTGGAGTGTTGAATGTGATGTATGACAAGAAAGTACTCGACCTCTACTGTCCTTGAATGAACATAATATTCTAACTTACCTTACTTTAGATAAGTAGAAGCAGAAGGCTTTATTGTCATTGCACAACACAGTACAATGAAATGTGTTTTGCAGCACCTAAAAAACTATACCTACATACACACACACTAGTCTACCACTAGGGCTGTCTTAAATACTTCGAAGCTTCAAAGCTTCGTTCGTGGGCATGGGATTCGAATATGAAAATAAATTTCGATTATTAAAAAAAATAAAAATGTGTTTTTTTTTTTTTTTTGCAAAATCAACTCTGCCTCTCTTTGTTAACTACAACAATCAATGCTGTTTGTTATTTAAGATGAGGTCGGACTCAGCACTGACAGATTTGTGTTCATTGTGCTGCTTTTATAAAGCATCAAATGACTGCTTACAATATTTCATGAAAGCAAAGTGTTTCGTTTGTCTAAGATTTCAAAAGTTTTAAACTTTACAGCACTGACAAAGTTGAACAAAGTGCTGTACAAGTCCCACAACATATATATATATATATATATTTTTTTTAAGAAAATAAAAAGTTTGTGCGCTATTACACGCTAAACATCGCTCCTTTCCAAAATAATCCAGTATTTTTTCATAGATCGCAAGATATGACGCGTTATATACAATATGCCCAAATCGTTCTGGTTGATCGCCTGAAACCCCAAATACTTCCAAATCAAAGGTATATACCATGTACATATGTGTCTTCACAAAATCATCAAGGGGGGGGGGGGGGGGGGGTCGTTTTAACCAGGGACTGCGATCGTGTTTGTCGAGCATGTTTTACGTCCGGTAAAACACGACACTGTGATCGGTACAGAATCATGTTTTACGTTAAAAATACCAGCAGGTTACCTAAGATAGACCTTACCTCAGTCAGAAAGTACTCCAAAATTAGGGCGGTCGGGTGGCGTAGCGGAGATTGGGCTCGTCACCAATGCAAGAGGCTGCGGTCTCGACTCCCGGAGTCAGCATTGCCTGCGGCTTGACCGATCGTCATACTAACTCGTTTGGCTGAGTTAGCGGGAGGGAAGTCGTGGGTGGTAATCTGGCGTTGTGGACAGCGACACCTACAGGTCAGGTCTGGGCGCCTGCTCAGCGAAAGGCAGGAAGTGGTGAAGGCAGCGTGACCTCCCACGCGTTACACTTCACCAATGAGAGTCCTCGCTGCCAGGTGAAAAGAGAGCCGCTGGCTGTCTCCGCATGTGTCGGAGGACACATGTGGTAGACTTCAGGGTTCCCTTGTACCGACCAGTAGGGGGGGGGGGAATTGGCATAACGATTAAATTGGGATGGGAGGAAAAGCATAGAAAATCAGGCGGAGAAAAAGAGGATACAAAAATTTAAAAAAAAAGAAAGTACTCCAAAATGAATAAATCCCAGTCGATCCCATGGTAATCGCAATTACTCGTGTATATTGGGCATGTCTACCATATGTGAAAGAATAGCTCTGAGGCACCAAATGAACCAGAGAGACCTATGGAGCTTCGGCTGAGTGTTTAGAACAGGGATCAAAGGGGGCGGTTAGGTGGCCGAGCGGAGATTGCGTTCGTCACCAGCCACGGAGCTGAGCTGGATTTGCCTGTTCGAATCCAGCTCACAGCTCCGGGGTTGTCACCAGCTTGGCTGGCCGTCTGCACTGATACAATTGGCTGTATCAGAGGGTGGGAGAAGCTGGCGGGGTGGGTCCGGGTCGTTGTAAACAGCGACTCCTACAGTTCGGTCGGGGCGCCTGCTAAGCGCGGATTGGACGTGAGGGGGATAGTGTGGTCCTCCCACACGCTACGCCCTCTCAATGAGAATCCGCGCTGCCAGGTGAAAAGAAGCGGTGATTGGCTGGACGTGTGTCGGAGGAAGCACGTGGTAGCCTCCACTCTCCCAGATGATCTGACTGTGGGGGGTAAGTGCGCAGCGACCAGGAAGGGACTGGGAATTGGCATACGACTAACATTGGGATGGGAGAAAATCGGAGGAAAATGGAGGGGGAAAAAGACAAAAAAAAAAAAAAAAAAACAGGGATCAAAGGGAAAATATCAAAGGATCTAAAAACGAGATATTACGTTTTTGGCACTCAACGCTTGGTGGCGACACATGAGATATTACGTTTTTGGTGCCCAATGAGTTAATAATTATAATTTAATAATAAAGTTTGAAAACATTGTTCCTCTGATAACTTAAAACGGTTCTTCTTCATTTGAGGTTCAGCATGGTTTGAGGTTTTCTTTTGGATACAAAAGCCATTGTCTCCGTCATATACAGTAGACTCACAGATGAACAAGATCTTACCTTTGGTTTGGCCCTTTACGCCTTCAGTTTGGGACCGTGTTGAAACCTGCTGAATATCAGGACCATTAGCTCTCAGGCATAACCAAGATCTCTCTTTATGTAGAGCTCAGGGCGGATACGACATACAAACACACCATTATCATAGCTCTTCCTCCTCTGCACTATGCTAATATACTGTATCTCTTAACAGCAGTCTCTCTCGGGGCTATACACACATCATGCAGCCCTTGAGTGACATCTTCACCCCCCCCCAGTCTCTGTGGTGTCATTGTAGGGGATATGAATAGGCCTTTTGTTTCTTAGCTCAACCTTGCCTTGACCCTGCTGTTGTCAAGTACATGTGCTGTCGCACTCGAATTGTAATTGTATACCTGGAAACCTCCCAAGCTGTTTGAAAGCAGTGGTGGAAAGTAAGTATTTTTACTCAAGTACTGTACTTAAGTACAATTTTGAGCTACTTGTATTTTACCTGAGTATTTAAATTTTAGGGAACTTTATACTTTTACTCCACTACATTTCAAGGGACATATTGTACTTTTACTAGGGATGCACCGATCCGACTTTTTTAGTCCCGATACCGATACCTGGCTTTGGGTATCGGCCGATACCGAGTACCAATCCGATACCATTATCTGAAATTAAAAATAACTAACTAACCTTACTGTCATGCACTTGTCCTAATAAACTAACCTACACTGTAGCACTCAACACTGTGAACATTGTTACTCAGCTGATAGAGTTGTCCCCTTCCTGATGACTTGTCGTATAGAACTTGTAAGTCGCTTTGGATAAAAGCGTCAGCTAAATGACTAAATGTAAATGTAATGTAATCGTGCTCTAATACATATCGGAAAATTTTTCATAATGCATATTTTTAAGTTAATAGATTTTTTCTTTTTACTTCAAGAAAATATAACTTTTTGAATGAAACAACACCATGGCAACGGTACTACAAGATACAATCATAATAAATATAATAAATACGACTATACCGTCAAAACTAAGTCATATTTTGGTCATATCGCCCAACCCTAGAAGCTAGATTTGTCATGCTTGATAAGCAGCACATAAAAGTTGTATAATATGGATATTTATAGTATAATTAGATGAGGTTGGATTAGTGGTGTAAAGCAGGGCTGGGGGCGATTAATCGATTTTTTGATTAATTTGAATTAATGATCTAGCACGAATTCTTTTTAGATTCACCTTTTTATTTTACAAAAAGTGATGTTTGGTGAAAGTTAGATTTGCACTTTATTAATCCCAATAGGGCAATTCATTCTTGTTTGATGATTAAGAGGCACGTTTTATTTGTTTTAAGTGAAGTTTGGTGAAAAAGCAATTATTGCACTATTAATCCCAATAGGGACATTCATCTTTGTTTGATCAAGAGTAACCTTATATATATATATATATTATTATATATATTTTTTTAAGTGAAGATTGGTGAAAGTTAGGTTTGCACTTCAATCCCAATAGGGAAATTCATCTTGGTTTGATAATTTTTTTGTGTCAAATAAAAACAGGTTATTTGAATGATTTCCTAGGCGTTTCTAGTTTTCAAGAGAAAAAAAACGATTAAAATCGGAAATCGGATTAAAAATAAATAAATCAGAGATTTAATTTTTAGGCCAAATCGCCCAGCCCTAGTGTAAAGGTACACATATCCGTACGGAACCGAACCGTTTCAGTGTGTACTAATGGCTGTAGTGTGTACCGAACTAATACAACGGTACGGTATGTTAACCGCCCACCTGGGGCTATTTTTTTCACAATCTAATATAATTGCTATTTTTATTTTATTTTTTACAAGTCTATTATTAATTTCAATATAGAATATTTGTTGACAGCCCTACAAGTACAATTAGTTACTGCACACTACATCACCCCTGAGTGGAACATGGAAAGCCACACTTTCCCCCACTGTACCGAAAACCCGTACCGAACCATGACTTCAAAACCGAGGTACGTACCGAACTGTGGTTTTTGTGTATCGTTACACTAGGGGTGGACGGTATAAACGGTATACGGTATAAACGGTATGAAATTGCGCTACGGTATGGATTTTGACTATACCTTGTGACCGGTAGAGCAACTCTAAAGTAGCAATGACGTAACCACAGTGTGGAGGGAGGGGGCTGCTAAGTGGAGCTAATGTTAGCTTGCTGAGGCAGGGCTCTACAGTGTGACTATTTCACTCGCAAAATAGATATGTGCGAACTGGACAAATTATTTAGGAGCACAGAGGCTTTGCGTAGTGGGCGTGTCAACGCGCAATTGTCATTTCATAATAGACACGGAACAGAGCGGACCTTCAATTCTAGAAGCGAACTAGCTCTTCAGCCCTGCGTTGCACACAGCTGTGTGACAACTTCTCTCGCGAGTCGCGCAGTTTCTATGTGTAATGTAAACTCTGCGACAGGTCCAATCGTCTAACATGCTTTGCATCCTCGCCATTCTGGAATGCCCACGTCGCGCTAAAACCTTATGTAATGTTAACTGTCAGGGGAGGAAACTAACTTTTTGGCTTACCAGCCAACTGGCAAGTAGCTGATTTTTTTCCCCAGCCAAACAGATTTTTTACCAGCCAAAAATAAATCGCTAATTGTGATAATTACTTCTTTGTATGTCTTCGTCTAAATAGATTTCCAATCATAGTAATAATCACACCGTGTCTCTACTCTTTAAAATATTTATTAGCATAAAACATTAATAACCATGTCTCTACTCTTCACAATATTAGCATAAAACATATTAACATGAAAGAGGGATCTATTCTGGACTGGGTTGGGCTGAACTGGGCAGTGAAAGATGCTGGGTTGGACTGGGTTGGGCAGTGAAAGAAAAAAACCGAAGTATGTTGTGAAGTGTATATGTGAAATGTATAGATGTAGCAGTACTGTCTATCTGTATGTCGTGTATGTCATATGTTATGATGAATTGAAAATGGGGGACCCTGATGTAAACAAGACGAAAGTCTTTCTCTGGTCTCAGGGCTGTACGCTAAGCTTTTTCACTAGGGGCACACTTGCCCCTAAATGAGAAATTTAGGGGCAAAAAATATTTTTTAGGGGCACATTTTTTAATAACAATTTTACCATTATTAAAAAAAAGATGTTCCTCCTGCCTCAATACTGTGGTCCTTTTATTTAAAAGTGCGTTTGTTTTCAGGTTTGTATCTTTTATAATGAACCAACTGAGTGTGTAAATCACTAATAGAACAAAAACAACAAACTGTGTGTGTGTGTGCGCGCGCTTGTGTAGTGCTCCTTGAATGAGATCATCACAACACACACACACCATTAATCAGGAGGAGAAGAAACTCTGCATACATTTGTTTCACAATGAAAAGTGCTTTAGAAATCAAATGAATTATTATTATTGTAAATAACCTCATGAAAGGTTTATTATTTGTATGGGTAATTACCTGCTTCATATTTGTGATGTTACTGGTTTCAGTGTGTGCCTAAAGTGATCAATGTGTTGGGCCGTTTATAGAGATCTATGCCAATTAATGTTTATGTATATCCGGGACTTTTTTTTTATAAGAATTGAGAGGTATTTGTATATATGACCTTTATTTTGAAAACTGTTGCAACGCAACCTTATTTACATTTGCGCTTTTGACAGTGAAATGTTCAGTCCAACTTAGCTCGAAGGAAAGACTAATAAAAAAGGTTTAATTGACCCGTATGAGGCTCTTACGGTAGGACTTTGATTGTTTATAGAAGTGGAATGTAATACTATGCAAAACGAGAAATAAACAGTGATTTTACCAGCAGTCATTTCATTTCATATACGGGGAACCGACAATTATTAGTATTATATTATTTGCATATCGTCTCATTATTAGATAGATAGGTTGATACTTTATTGATCCGCGGTGTCAATTTAAGTAGACAGTATTTCACGTCCTAATAGTGGGGTACTCACGTAATGCATGGCTGATCCTGAACGTTAGAAGTTTCCGTGTCCCCGTCAATCAATCATCACATCATCACGTCAATCATCATCATCTTATCATCTCTCCACATCGGACGTGGTTGTCATAAAATTTACTGATATCCATTATCCACTCCGTTGTTCTTGCGGAGCAAGAGCCATATTATTATTTAAAGGAAGCGGCTACATTCAGTTTCGTTTCGCTAGGAATTATGGGATTTGGTGTTGGATGTATAGACTACGCAGATAGGGACATGGTCTTTAATCGCACGATAGACTACAAGTTCCAAGTATATAGCGTGACCCAGATTCACTCCGCGCAAATCTTTTTTTTCACTCAGGCTATCGGTGATCGCAGTAAGTTCATTCATTGCCGACAGATTCTTTCATAGCACCACGAGCTCGCGTGAGTGGCGTCATCACACGCCTTGGATAATTTAGGAGTGAAATGCGAATGCAAGGCTTGAAAGCACTACTCGCAAGCCCGCCCCCAGATAATATTTACCAATCGCAACGGCCAATTAAAGGGGCAATTCGCGATCATATCATCGCAGTGTACAGGCCTGGGTCTGCATCCCCTTAACAATTATGTATATTGAGCCGTACTGTATTGTACCCATTCTGCAATCTGTTAGTAAAGTTTTCAATCAATCAATCAATCAAGTTAAGCCGCGTCAATGTTGTGTATGCATCTGGGTAGGCATCACAACAGTGTTCACTGTGCCTTTAAGACGGCACGGTGGTCTTACGACAGGGCTGTGAAATACCGTCAAGTGTTGTGGTATCGTCAGTTGGGTTGGTGTGCTGTTGTGCACTGGAATAAAAACGTTGTGCATGAAATAAAACGTCTAACCTTACGTCGTAGTCCGGTGTGTTTTTGGAAACATTATAGTCAATATAACAGATACACCTAGCTAACATGGGGCTGGCTGCTTTGAGCACACGTGCACACAGGGCTAACGTTAGCTAGCAAGCAGCTATAGCTAAAACGCTAACTAGAAGCTAACCACTGTATACAGTCCAATAGACTAACATTACACCTCTGTGATTTAAATGTGTCCTTAGTAACTTATACTCGAGGGTTGTACTAGGGTTGGATGCAGTTCCCCGTTGGTCAGTCTGTCTGTTTTCCATCTTCTGCTGTGTTTAACGTTATCTGTTTGCGAGTGCTCCCTTGACTGATGGCCAGTATCGCAGGAACTTTTATTAAACATTCTATATGTTCGTGGGTTGGCCAGTACTGCAGGAACTTTTATTAAACATTCTATATGTTCGTGGGTTGGCCAGTACTGCGGGAACTTTTATTAAACATTATATGTCCGCGGGTCTTGTGCAGTGCTCTCGTGGCACTGTCAACTAAAGCGAGCACTCAGAAGACGTGCACCGTTTGCCAGTGACTGTGATTGCAGATTTTTTGTTTGTTTTGTTTACTCGCCATTGTGGCGAGTGGTCTTCATGAATCACTCACCAAACATAAAAAATACTTGCATTTGGCGAGTAAAATGGCCTAATTTCCTCCCCTGTTAACTGTTGATGTAGCCTCAGAAATCTAACGTTAGCTCCACTCCTAGCAGCCTGTTGATGTAGATTCAGCAAGCCAACGTTAGCTCCACTCTAGCAGCAGCAGCCCCCTCCCTCCCTCCCCCCTCTCTCTCTCTCTCTCTCTCTCTCTCTCTCTCTCTCTCTCTCTCTCTCTCTCTCTCTCTCTCTCTCTCTCTCTCTCCCATCCCTCTCTCTCTCTCTCTCTCTCTCACTCTGTCTCCCCATCCCTCTCTCTCTCTCTGCTAACAATCCTGATTCATTAAAAAGGAAGATATTGATGGACATTAGCTTTAGTATAGCTCAGCAGCTGTAACAGAATAATTTTATTATTTTTGATTATTTACGTTTGAAGTTAAGTTAAACAACAAAAAAAGCCAGCGGTGGACCGACATAACAAACGCTGTCACTGTTTACTTGTGTAATGACATGGTTCCTTTTCAAACTGTCGATCGAAAGGGCTTTAAAGACATGGTCAAAGCACTGGATCCAAGATACGCGTTACGTTACCTGCCTGCAGACACGTGAGAAAAGGTTTTGCATTTTTCTATTGCAGTTTTGCACAATAAATGTTTTTAAGATTTAATTTAAGTTAATATACCGTGATATATACCGTTACCGTTTAAGCTTCAAATTATACTGTGATATAAATTTTAGACCATACCGTCCAGCCCTAGGTTGGATACATTATAGGGTTGCACCGATATGACTTTCATTCCTGATATCAATACCTGGGCCCTCATTCATCAACGTGATTTACGCACAGATATGTGCTTAAGCTGTGCGTACGACCATTTCTAAGCAGAGTGTGGGATTCATCAATTTCAACTTGAACTTGACTTCGTGCTTATATTTACGCACAGCTCGGACCATGCGTACCTGGCGCCCGTTGGTAGAATATATTATTACAACAAGGAAATGAGCTTCTGTGCATTAGTTTCAACCTGGCATGTTCTGTATGAACCGTAATTCATTATAGTTCATTGTAAAATAGCAACAGTAGTGTAATTATGGTCAAAACCCTATAAATAGCATTTGGAATAATAGATCTTTCTCTCAGAATGAATGCAGCATGGTTTATATAGCCTTATCGGAATATACGGGGTGTACTGACTGACTGCGCTCCGCGTAGCTCAACTCGTTATTATTTTGCGCACAGACCGCAGAAACACGGGAACGTTTTGATTATATTTAAAAGGCTTTACGTTAAACGAAACAAGTGGAATTTCGAAGCTGTAAGCAGAATACAAGTCATATGAACACCCACGATATAGTGTTCTTCCCCCTTTTTACTGTATAAGAAAGAATAAAAAACGCATTGCAATGACACCAGGGTGTATGTGTATTACAAAACCCTTGCAATAACAAACATAGTGGACAGACACAACATATAAATATGATGATGGAATTCATTCAAGATCCTCTCCACCCTCGGGTCTTTGCCACCGGCACGGTCCATCGTGATATTGGAGATGGATCGAGCAATAGACTGTTACTGTAGCTGTCAAAGCTCCATCACAAATGCAGTTATGTGAATAGAAAGGGATTCCACTCAGTCAATGTTGCGATGCGCATTTGCCTGATACATGTTGTTGCTGCATGCCGGGAGGAAAGGCATGCTGCATGTTTTCAATTCATTAAATAAAACGGATACTTTTTGCAAGGGTTTACTGACTGTCATACAAATAATCAACCAACTACATACTGTAACTTTTCAGTGCACGTTCTTATTTACATTGTGACAACAGCCTTGTGAGTTCCCGCAGTGACCCGCACACAGACATGATGGAATTCAAGTTCATGTTTGTATTGATCACATATAGGCAGGCTACACATGGCGTATCTGCTACATCATACATGGCAGTAAGATTCATTGTTCTTGTATATGCTCTCGTATTATTGTTTATATAGGCTACCCAATACTGACATCAAAATAGATTGTATGCCTCTAGAAATCATCAGCAGCAGGTAGAAAATTGACGGAAAATCCGTCGCGATTTGGAATAAAATTGAGGAGAACTTTAATCCCTGGGTATTAATCAAACAAAACGGAAAAAGGCAGTCATATTCCAGCACGGTCTTTATTAGTGTTTGCGCTGCCCATGCAGCAATGGTTAATAGATATCATATCCGACATCACCGTACGTGTACACGTCTGTCAGCCTGTCTCATAACACGCTTCCCTCGGTTTAGTCCATTCTTCCACATTTCATGGGGGTGTCCATTACCGTATATGGTTAATCGGGGCGGTTTTGGTATGCAAATACGTGAAAGTGTGCACGAGCCTCGGCGCAGGGCCAAGGTGATATTTATCATGACAGGTGTGCATAGAACCTGCGTACGCACGTGTAGTAAATCCCGTTTTTTTTATGCGTGCACTGATTCTAAATTCTGTGCTTACGTGTGGAAATAGAACATTTTCTACGCCACGTTGATGAATGAGGGCCCTGGTCACCAAGTGGGAATCGAACCCAGGACCTTCTAGCTGTGAGGCGACAGTGTTAACCACTACACCACGTACCACTAATTAGGATTATAATGTATGTCTTTTATTTGGCTTTTTCCTTTTAAACACACATGTAGGCATTTCACCAGAGGACAGAGTGCAAGGTCAGCTGTTTGCATCACCCCTGGAGCAGATGGGGGCTTTACTGCCTTGCACAAGGGCACATCACCGGAGATGGATCCTTTAACCACCCAGTTAAATGGTGGTCTCTGTACCCGCCGTCCTGGGTCTCCTGTCATTTGGTAGATCCGTTTGTGGTCACAGTTGGGGGTTTGTCAAATTTAGCCGTAACATATTATACATTCATCGTTTAATACAGAGTTGCAGTTGGCAATATAACCAGGGCTGGACCATGTGGCCAAAATAGTTTTGACGGTATAATGGTATATGTGTAAATTACAATGTGATATGACATCTTTTTTATTTATTTATTTTGTAATACATTGTCATGGTGCCATTTCATAAAAAGATTTATTTTCTTAAACTTGTTGTATACACCTACAAAAAGGTTAGGCTAATTAACTTAGTATAATATATATATACCATGGATGACTGTATAGTAAACAGCTTTTTTTGCATGGATCCATGGCGGTAGCCTGTACTTTAATATTCAGTATACCGCTCAACCCTAAATATAACAATCATAACATCTGAATCACAGTATTGAAGAATAATTAGACTAATTCCAGTTATTCCTAAACCTAGATCCTATATCATCTTCTTATCACCTGGTGTTACATCCTCAATACTGGCTGCTGTGTGAGCTGTGAGTTTCAGTTCCCCCCCCCCCTACTGCTATCCAATCAGCTATGTGTTTTAGTCCCCCCCCCCCCTACTGCTATCCAATCAGCTATGTGTTTTAGTCCCCCTCCCCCCTACTGCTATCCAATCAGCTATGTGTTTTAGTCCCCCCCCCCCTACTGCTATCCAATCAGCTGTGTGTTTCAGTCCCCCCCCCCTACTGCTATCCAATCAGCTATGTGTTTTAGTCCCCCCCCCCCTACTGCTATCCAATCAGCTGTGTGTTTCAGTCCCCCCCCCCCCTACTGCTATCCAATCAGCTGTGTGTTTTAGTCCCCCCCCCCTACTGCTATCCAATCAGCTGTGTGTTTCAGTCCCCCCCCCCCCTACTGCTATCCAATCAGCTGTGTGTTTCAGTCCCCCCCCCTTACTGCTATCCAATCAGCTATGTGTTTTAGTCCCCCCCCCCCCCCCTACTGCTATCCAATCAGCTGTGTGTTTCAGTCCCCCCCCCCCCCCCTACTGCTATCAAATCCATCAGGGCAACCGCCCCATGTCCTGAGAATCACCCAAATATACCAAAAATACTTTGGAATTATCCTTTAATGATCCCCCACACTGCCACACACACACACACACACACACACACACACACACACACATGCACACCATTAAGCCTATTGTGTGCCCTTAATCCATTTGTACATTAGTGTTCTTCGCAGCGTGAGGAAGAGATTGGGAGAGGAGAGGAGGAAGTGTTTGATGGGATTGTTGGTAATTGTATTAGGCTCCCCCCCCCCCCTTTTTAATTTTTTTTAAGCACAGAAATACGCTATTTTAGAGTAATTAGAGATGAATACTGAAGAACTTGAATCATTAGAGGTTCTCAAAGTGAGGTCCATGTCCATGAGAGGGATCTGGGCAGTTCCCATAGAAAATTCAAAGTTAACAGGACCAAATCATCAGTTTCTTATTTATTTATTTAACCTTTATTTTGCCAGATAAAACATTGATCTGGTCCAAGAGGCCCCAACAGGAGTACAAATATACATATATACACATATATATACATATATATATAATATATATACATATACTGTACATACATACACACATATACACCAATAACAAAATAAAAACAGTTAAGAATCATACACATAAGCAAATAAACAAACAAACAAACATTATGCACAGCCTATGTACAAAAGAAATAAACAGTTCATCTCTAGTCTTTACAGTTTTCTTCAATTGCATAAACACTCAAATCAAAAGTATTACACAATTATCAAAACCTTACACTCAAGGAGCAAAACGTAGGCCCAGATTTGCACCCCTATAAGCACAATGTCAGCCTCACACTTTTTGCAAAACAATACACACAGTGATTTGCAAAACACTAAACACACTTCCATTACTTTAGACACAGAATGTCAAATTACCACACATATGAGCCAATTGGTTAAACACAGCCATCAGATGCACAAACACACCATTGCTTAATTGTAGATACACCAATCAGGTTTAAGCACTATAAAAATGCAGCAGGTGAGTTCACCTGTCTTCAAGCAAAATGGAAAGAGAGTGAAGTACTGTACTCAGAGAACGTGAAAATATACAATACATTCACCAAACACTACACAAGACAACCAATGATGCAGACTGATGAAAATATACATGATTTTCTCCCATTTTCCCAAATCAGTCAACATGTCAACATGGAGAATCACAACAAAAAATTATCTTGCCAGATCCATAGGCAAAGAGATAATGTCTAGTATTTTCTGTACTCTATTTACATTTTTTCAAAATTGTTTTTGTTTTACTGTAATTTTAACCTGTACTGGATACAGTATTTTATGTTTGTCTGATATTTGCTGAGCTTACAGTGTTATGCACATAGTAGCATGAAAACTGGGACATGTTTTGTAGGTGATTCTCCATGTTGAAATGTTGACTGATTTGGTTATATGGAGAGAACATTTATATTTTCATCAGTCTGCATCATTGATTTGGGTATATGGAGAGAAAATGTTTTTTTAGCAGTCTGCATCATTGATTTGGGTATATGTAGATAAATAAATTATATTTTCATCAGTCTACTCTACAGCATTGGTCTTGTGTAGTGTTTGGTGAATTTATTGTATATTTGCACATTCTCTGCGTACTTCACTTACAGTACTCTAATCACTGAGAAGTAGAAATGTGTTTTAGGTTAAGCACAGCAGTGTGTGTAACTGGTTCAAACAGAATTGAGTCATATGAAACGTGTGTTTCATATGGTAACAAAATGTAGTTTTTATAAATTAGTGTATGGTTTTGACAAGTGTCAAGTCAAGTCAAGAGTTTTAATTGTCACGGCATACAGGTATACAATGAAATGCGGCTGGTCTTGCCCGCGACGATGTGCAATACAGTGGTACAACATATAATAGAGTCCAATAAAAATACAGTGGTACAACATATAATAGAATCCAATAAAAAACAACAGTGCAATAAACAGGTACATGGTGTGCCATCTCGGTATCTGTGCATAGTATTTACAGAGCATATAGGACATGCTAGGTAGCTTTAGTAGTGCAATACACTGTTCCTGATGTTATACTAATTTAAGTGGCCTTTCCTCTGGCCATAAGTGTGCGTGTGTGCGGCATGAGTGTTAAAGTGGCTAGTGTGTGAGCGTGCTCAGCGTGCGTGTCGTGTATGTGCTAGTGTGTGCTTGTGTGTGGATAGTTCAGTTTCTGTGTCTCTCAATGTTCATTGTTCAAGGCTCTGATGGCCTGGGGGAAGAAGCTTAGCCTAAGCCTCTCCGTCCTAGTAGCTGGGGTTCGCAGGCGTCTGCCTGACCTCAGCAGCTGGAACAGGCTGTTATTGGGGTGGTGGGGGTCTTTCATTATCCTGCAGGCTCTGGATTTGCACCTCTTGTTGTATATAGCCTGCAGGGGAGGTAGCGCAATACCCGTGGTACGCTCGGCTGAGCGCACCACTCTCTGTAGGGCCTTCTTGTCCTGTGCCGTGCTGTTCCCATACCAGGCAGTGATGTTTCCGGTCAAGATGCTCTCTACAGCTCCTGAGTAGAAGGACTGGAGTATCTTCCCCGATACTCTGAACTTCCTTAACTGTCTCAGGTGGTAGAGGCGCTGCTTCGCTTTCTTTACTACTGTGTCTATGTGTGTTGACCATGTCAGATCCTCTGAGATGTGGACCCCCAGGTACTTGAAGCTGCTCACCCTGTCCACGGTAGCCCCGTTAATCATCAGTGGTGTGTGTGTCTCCTGCTGTCCTCTCCTATAATCCACGATCAGCTCCTTGGTTTTACCAATGTTCAGGAGCAGGCTGTTGTCCTGGCACCAACGTTCCAGTACCTCAACCTCCTCTCGGTAGGCCTTCTCGTCGTTGTCTGAGATCAGCCCCACCACCACTGTGTCGTCTGCGAACTTCACTATGGAGTTGGAGCTGAACTTGGCCACACAATCGTGTGTGTAGAGTGAGTACAGCAGGGGGCTTAGAACACAGCCCTGGGGGGACCCGATGCTCAGGGTGATGGTGTTGGAGGTCTGACCCCCCACCCTGACCGCCTGGGGTCTTTCACTCAGAAAGTCCAGTACCCAGGCGCTCAGGGCGGAGCTCAGACCTAGCTCGATCAGCTTGTCCACCAGTCTGGTGGGGACTATGGTGTTGAACGCTGAGCTGTAGTCAATGAACAACAGTCTCACATAGCCCCCCTTCTGACGGTCAAGGTGGGAGAGAGTGCTGTGCAGTACCTGGGAGACCGCGTCGTCAGTGGACCTGTTTGTCCTGTATGCAAATTGCATAGGGTCCATATCACTGGGGAGAGAGGCACAAATGTGGTCCTTGACCAGCCTCTCGAAACATTTCATGACCACAGAGGTGAGTGCCACCGGTCTGTAGTCATTTGGACATGTTGGGGAGGGTTTCTTCGGTACCGGGATGATGGTAGACATCTTGAAGCAGGCAGGGACTACTGACTCCGCCAGGGATTGATTAAATATGGTGGTGAACACCGGGGCAAGCTGTTTAATTTAGCAAAGGATCTGAGGTGTTCTGATAATTGTGTGTGTGGTTGTGCTAATTGTGTGTTTTGAAACATCGGGCCCCGTTTTCAAAATCATGCTTAAGCAATCGAAAAAAAAACGATTGTGTGTTTCATTATAATTATGTTTCAGTCTTCTCATAAAAAAAATATTCGATTTTTGGGTCTTTTCCTGCCTTTGGTCCGCTTTGCATTCACATCTCAAATGAACCGTAGCAGGGTTCACTTGCAAGAGTGAATGAGCTTTCACACCACCCCAAACCAACCGGACTATCCGAGGAAATGAACCAGGGTTCGATTAAAGCTTATTATAGTTTATCACAGTATCATGAGCATGTCTTTGTCAGTGGACACTGGACATGGGTATGGATGGCTCCAGGTGCTGCTGTGTTAAAGTGCACATCTTCAAGTCCACAAATCGGTGAATGAAAGAATGATATATAGGATCAAATGAAAACTACTTACTAAAAATTGATTAAAAGTACTAAAAACCAACAAAAAATACCAAACACTAACAAACATTCAGCACAGACAATGGGGATGCTGACATAAAAAAAAAATGTAAACATTTTTTTTTTTTTTTTTTTAATGTCCGCGGCTAGGAGAAAAAGGTCCGGGGCTAAAGCCCCGGAAGCCCAGGGCTAACGACGCCACTGATCAGGAACCTCCTCCCTCAGTCCTGCTGATGTCTACACTCACTTAATGATGCTCTCAGATCTCCCTGTGTGTGTGTGTGTGTGTTTAGGTTTGTGTCAGTCGTGTGTGTGTTTAGGTTTGTGTCAGTCGTGTGTGTGTTTAGGTTTGTGTCAGTCGTGTGTGTGTTTAGGTTTGTGTCAGTCGTGTGTGTGTTTAGGTTTGTGTCAGTCGTGTGTGTGTTTAGGTTTGTGTCAGTCGTGTGTGTGTTTAGGTTTGTGTCAGTCGTGTGTGTGTTTAGGTTTGTGTCAGTCGTGTGTGTGTTTAGGTTTGTGTCAGTCGTGTGTGTGTTTAGTTTTGTGTCAGTCGTGTGTGTGTTTAGTTTTGTGTCAGTCGTATGCGTGTTTAGGTTTGTGTCAGTCGTGTGTGTGTTTAGGTTTGTGTCAGTCGTGTGTGTGTTTAGGTTTGTGTCAGTCGTGTGTGTGTTTAGGTTTGTGTCAGTCGTGTGTGTGTTTAGGTTTGTGTCAGTCGTGTGTGTGTTTAGGTTTATGTCAGTCGTGTGTGTGTTTAGGTTTGTGTCAGTCGTGTGTGTGTTTAGGTTTGTGTCAGTCGTGTGTGTGTGTGTTTAGGTTTGTGTCAGTCGTGTGTGTGTTTAGGTTTGTGTCAGTCGTGTGTGTGTTTAGGTTTGTGTCAGTCGTGTGTGTGTTTAGGTTTGTGTCAGTCGTGTGTAGGGCTGCAACTAATGACTAATTTGGTAGTCGACTAATCTGCCGATTATTTTTTCGATTAGTCGACTAATCGAAAACCAATGTAAACAACAACAATTTTTTTTTTTAATTACCTATCTTTGTGAAAGTGGCTTCTCAGCTCTGGTCCAGCTGAAGACAGAGCAGAGGAACAGATTGGACATTGAGCATGACCTCAGAGTTGCTTGTCTACCATCACCCCAGACTTTGAGACTCTTGTCAGGACCAAACAACAACATCATAACATGATGATCCCATAGCAAATTAAAATAATGACTCATGAAACATTTGAATTTGGATCTTTAAGCCACTTTAAATGAAAATGTATTTGAAGAACAATACAGCAATCACTCATAACAAGATAAATAAATTAAATAATACAAATTAAAGTGGAAGTGTACTTTAAATAACTTTTGTTTGCTGTGTGTGAGAGGAGTCCGTGTGTGTGTGTATGTGTGTGTGTCTTACTCTGATCGCTGTGTGAGTGAGAGGAGTGTGTGTACTGTGTAATTTGTGTGTGTGTCTTACTCTGATCGCTGTGTGAGTGAGAGGTGTGTACTGTGTCATTTGTGTATGTGTGTGTGTCTTACTCTGATCGCTGTGTGTGAGTGAGAGGAGTGTGAATGTGTGTGTGTCTTACTCTGATCGCTGTGTGTGAGAGAGAGGAGTGTGTATGTGTGTGTGTCTTACTCTGATCGCTTTGTGTGAGTGAGAGGAGTGTGTATGTGTGTGTCTTACTCTGATCGCTGTGTGTGAGTGAGAGGAGTGCGTGTGTAATGTATTGTGTGTCTAGTCTGATCATCATCTCCTGCAGGGGAACAATGTTTTCAATGTCCAAAATTTGCTATGGGATCATCATGTTATGATGTTGTCTGGAACCCTGAGAAGCCACTCTCACAAAGATAGGTAGTGCACAAAAAAATATATATATATATATTAAATAACGTTTTTTTTTTTTTTTTTTTTTTTAATGACTAATCGACGCAACAATTTCTCGTCGACGATTTTTTATAATCGACATCGTCGATTATGTCGACTAATTGTTGCAGCCCTAGTCGTGTGTGTGTTTAGGTTTGTGTCAGTCGTGTGTGTGTTTAGGTTTGTGTCAGTCGTGTGTGTGTTTAGGTTTGTGTCAGTCGTGTGTGTGTTTAGGTTTGTGTCAGTCGTGTGTGTGTGTGTTTAGGTTTGTGTCAGTCGTGTGTGTGTTTAGGTTTGTGTCAGTCGTGTGTGTGTTTAGGTTTGTGTCAGTCGTGTGTGTGTTTAGGTTTGTGTCAGTCGTGTGTGTGTGTGTTTAGGTTTGTGTCAGTCGTGTGTGTGTTTAGGTTTGTGTCAGTCGTGTGTGTGTTTAGTTTTGTGTCAGTCGTGTGTGTGTTTAGGTTTGTGTCAGTCGTGTGTGTGTTTAGGTTTGTGTCAGTCGTGTGTGTGTTTAGGTTTGTGTCAGTCGTGTGTGTGTTTAGGTTTGTGTCAGTCGTGTGTGTGTTTAGGTTTGTGTCAGTCGTGTGTGTGTTTAGGTTTGTGTCAGTCGTGTGTGTGTTTAGGTTTGTGTCAGTCGTGTGTGTGTTTAGGTTTGTGTCAGTCGTGTGTGTGTTTAGGTTTGTGTCAGTCGTGTGTGTGTTTAGGTTTGTGTCAGTCGTGTGTGTGTTTAGGTTTGTGTCAGTCGTGTGTGTGTTTAGGTTTGTGTCAGTCGTATGCGTGTGTGTTTAGGTTTGTGTCAGTCGTGTGTGTGTTTAGGTTTGTGTCAGTCGTGTGTGTGTTTAGGTTTGTGTCAGTCGTGTGTGTGTTTAGGTTTGTGTCAGTCGTGTGTGTGTTTAGGTTTGTGTCAGTCGTGTGTGTGTTTAGGTTTGTGTCAGTCGTGTGTGTGTTTAGGTTTGTGTCAGTCGTGTGTGTGTTTAGGTTTGTGTCAGTCGTGTGTGTGTTTAGGTTTGTGTCAGTCGTACTCGTGTGTGTGTTTAGGTTTGTGTCAGTCGTGTGTGTGTTTAGGTTTGTGTCAGTCGTGTGTGTGTTTAGGTTTGTGTCAGTCGTGTGTGTGTTTAGGTTTGTGTCAGTCGTGTGTGTGTTTAGGTTTGTGTCAGTCGTGTGTGTGTTTAGGTTTGTGTCAGTCGTGTGTGTGTTTAGGTTTGTGTCAGTCGTGTGTGTGTTTAGGTTTGTGTCAGTCGTGTGTGTGTTTAGGTTTGTGTCAGTCGTGTGTGTGTTTAGTTTTGTGTCAGTCGTGTGTGTGTTTAGGTTTGTGTCAGTCGTGTGTGTGTTTAGGTTTGTGTCAGTCGTGTGTGTGTTTAGTTTTGTGTCAGTCGTGTGTGTGTTTAGGTTTGTGTCAGTCGTGTGTGTGTTTAGTTTTGTGTCAGTCGTGTGTGTGTTTAGGTTTGTGTCAGTCGTGTGTGTGTTTAGGTTTGTGTCAGTCGTGTGTGTGTTTAGGTTTGTGTCAGTCGTGTGTGTGTTTAGGTTTGTGTCAGTCGTGTGTGTGTTTAGGTTTGTGTCAGTCGTGTGTGTGTTTAGGTTTGTGTCAGTCGTGTGTGTGTGTGTTTAGGTTTGTGTCAGTCGTGTGTGTGTGTGTTTAGGTTTGTGTCAGTCGTGTGTGTGTTTAGGTTTGTGTCAGTCGTGTGTGTGTTTAGGTTTGTGTCAGTCGTGTGTGTGTTTAGGTTTGTGTCAGTCGTGTGTGTGTTTAGGTTTGTGTCAGTCGTGTGTGTGTGTGTTTAGGTTTGTGTCAGTCGTGTGTGTGTGTGTTTAGGTTTGTGTCAGTCGTGTGTGTGTTTAGGTTTGTGTCAGTCGTGTGTGTGTTTAGGTTTGTGTCAGTCGTGTGTGTGTTTAGGTTTGTGTCAGTCGTGTGTGTGTTTAGGTTTGTGTCAGTCGTGTGTGTGTTTAGGTTTGTGTCAGTCGTGTGTGTGTTTAGGTTTGTGTCAGTCGTATGCGTGTTTAGGTTTGTGTCAGTCGTGTGTGTGTTTAGGTTTGTGTCAGTCGTGTGTGTGTTTAGGTTTGTGTCAGTCGTATGCGTGTTTAGGTTTGTGTCAGTCGTGTGTGTGTTTAGGTTTGTGTCAGTCGTGTGTGTGTTTAGGTTTGTGTCAGTCGTGTGTGTGTTTAGGTTTGTGTCAGTCGTGTGTGTGTTTAGGTTTGTGTCAGTCGTGTGTGTGTTTAGGTTTGTGTCAGTCGTATGCGTGTTTAGGTTTGTGTCAGTCGTGTGTGTGTTTAGGTTTGTGTCAGTCGTGTGTGTGTTTAGGTTTGTGTCAGTCGTGTGTGTGTTTAGGTTTGTGTCAGTCGTGTGTGTGTTTAGGTTTGTGTCAGTCGTGTGTGTGTTTAGGTTTGTGTCAGTCGTGTGTGTGTTTAGGTTTGTGTCAGTCGTATGCGTGTCTCCATCTCCATTCCATTCTCTGCAACTCACATGGAGCTGCGAGCGCCGCAGCGAAATGCATTTTTTAAGCGCTAGGCAATCCTCCGGGGAGCACAAAACGCTGTGACGCACAGTAAACATGCATAACGACGAGTTCCACCAGAGCAAGTGTGTATCTGCTGCATGGACACAGAGCGTGTCGCGTGGTGAGATGCATAGCAGGGGTCGGACGTGAGAGTTGCATCAAGGCTTGACTACTGAAACGCCTATTTTAAACTGAATCAAACCGCACTTTTTTACTCTATCTAATCTATTCTATTTTATTATTTGTATTGCTGAAGAACTGTGATTTGCCTAACCTTGCTACCTCTCTATCTCTTTGTATTTACATTTTAAATTTTGTATGCTCGCTCATGCCTGTATTTTTTACTGTTGTGAAGCACTTTGAACTGCAACCTCTGTATGAAAAGTGCTATACAAATAAAGTTTTATTTTTATTATTATTATTATCGGGATCCCTAGCAAGAGCATCCAGAAGCTCCGGTACATTCAGAACTGTGCTGCTAGGATCCTGATGAGAGTGCGGAGATATGAACACATCACACCACGTACTCCATTCTAGGCTGCCCGTCTCCTTCAGGCTTGAATACAAGGTCTCCCTCCTCACCCATCAGTGCATCCACAGCAACGCCCCCCCCCCCCTATCTAAAGGAGCCCATCGCTCCCCCGACCTCCACCCGCTCCCTCCGCTCTGGATACTCAAACACACTCCAACACAAAACTAGAGATGTTCCGATACCATTTTTTCCTTTCCGATCCGATTCCGATACCTAAGCTTTGGGTATCGGCCGATACCGATACTTATCCGATACCAGTGCATACATAAAAAAAAAAAAAAAAAAAAAAAAAAAAAAAGTATATAAATTATATATATATTTTTTTTTACAGATACTGTTTTATATATACTGTTTTTTAGTAATAAATAGAAAGTAATGGTATTTATTCAACAGGTGATTGTATAGATTTGTATTAGTATCATTAATCAATGAGTATGGGGCTGCAGCACTGCAGATATACCCTACTCCAATGATCCACTCGCTTTGCACTCGCTACCCAGTGGCTCTGCAGATATACCCTACTCAGTCTACAAGGCTCCGTTGAAGTAGCAGAGGAACTGTTGTGAATTTTGCACAATAAATATTCAACATTCTCTTTTGAGACTCCGCTTCAGACTCTTATCATTTGGCACTAAAAGCTAAACATTGTCGCCGATATGGCTGTCCGCAACATGTCATTAATTGTGTACGCGACGTGCAATTGTGCAATGACGACGTTACCGTGAGCTAGGTTAGCTAGCATCTATGGAAAGACCATAGAAGACTGTAACGTTACTGGTGACATTGTGATTTAACTTGGAATACTCCTTTGCCAACTTGCTGTACTTTGCTTGCAGGTCTGCAGCCATTATTGCTGGATTATGAATAGCCCCAACTTTAGCCAAGGTAACGTCAAAGCTAGCTTTCGGTTAGCTGTTCAATGCTAATAACACCAGCCACCAAGCAAACTCATCAGAACTCCCCGTCAACAGCGCTCTGTCGGGACGATGGCATTTTAAGAAAGTATCTGCTCTGCTGTTAAAATGACAAATGGCAATTGACACTTTAATTCACGGTCGATTAAGCACACGTTTGTTTTATAATACTCACTCAGCGAGTAGGGTATATCTACAGAGCCCAACATCTGCAGTGTTGTTGATAAATTACGTCATATGGTATCGGAGCGCAACATTAGAGGGTACTCGCCGATACCGATACCAGCATTTTAGGCAGTATCGGCGGCATTTCCGATACTGGTATCGGTATCGGAACAACTCTACACAAAACGAACCTTTGCACCGTGGGCGACGGGCCTTCTGCTCAGCTGCTCCTCGGCTGTGGAATGCCCTCCCCGACCATCTGAGAGCACCACAGTCCATTGAGGCTTTTAAAAGGGGACTACAATTATTTTTTCATTGGTTGTTCTATTCATTTTAATTGTTTTTATTCATTTTTTTTTATTTATCTTTATCTCCTTTCATGTACTGTAGCACTTTTGAGATTGTTACAACATAAAGTGCATTACAAATTGAATTGATTATTATTATCCTCATTCAGACAACTAAACTCAAAGTATCAGTGTGCTTAGCAACCCCTCCCCCCCTATCCCCACTCAGCTGCACACATCAGACCAAAACAACAAATGTCAACAAAGTGCAATACCAAAATGGGCTCTTTTTCTAGATGCCTCTTGCTTTTGCTTGGGTCTTGAAGCCATAGCTTAAAGGAACACGCCAACTTGTTGGGAAATTAGTGCACCGTCTTCTCCAGAGAGAGACAATAAGATAGATACCAGTTTCCTCTCTGTGCGTTCAGTAAAAAAGCTATCGGGCTGCACATTAGCCTAGCTTAGCACAATGAATGGAAGCGGACATGGCCGGTTAGCCTAGGCATTGTCCAACTAACACCTCTCCCGAAGGCTAACCGGCCCTCTCCGCTTCCATTCATTGTGCTAAGCTAGGCTAACGTGCAGCCAGATAGCCCCCCCCCCCTCTCTCTCTCTATATATATATATATCATTATTTTATTGTTCACAAATGAATGATCAATACTGTTGAGTAAAAGTAATGGATTGGTACTCTGTATTGGTTGGCAGATACTGAAAGTTTAGGACCCAACACTGCTGCTCACTTTGACAGCTCTTTCTCTCCCTCCCTCCCTCCTCCCTTTTGACAGTGAGGCCTGTGCAGTGAGCCTGAACCGCTGCATGTTTGGACGGGGCCCAAAAGTTCCTAGCACTCTCCATTACCCTGCCCCCACCCCCTTAAGAGGCCCTGTGGAAACATGGTCCTTAAAGACTGTACGTTTTAACTCTATCTGGTCCTTAACACTTTCCATGCCGGCCGTGTTTTCCTTTTTACCCCTTGAATGCCGCCACCCACTTCAATGATAGCGCTCTCATATTTGTGAACGCATAATCTATGTCTTAACACTTTCTCTGCCACGCTTATATCCATCAATGTTTGATCACTGGAGATGTTTACCTTCTTTGCAGGGCTATAACTTTTTAAATTGTATTGCTAAATTGACATTACTATGGCCCATTCAACATCGATTATCTATCGTTCAGGATGTAGGAACGTTTTACTTTTTCATTCACACATTCATACGAAAATACCGTCTATGGCATAGGTGTCAAACTCACGGCCCGCGGGCCAAATGCGGCCCGCCACGTCATTTGATGTGGCCCCCCAAGAGCTCAGGTTTAAAAAAAAAAAAAAAAAAAGAAAAAAAATGCGTTAATAAAGCTTTAACTTTGACAGCCTTAGTTATTACACATTCTTACACATACATGCATGTTGAACATCTGAGTTATTGATGAAGTAACAAAGGAAAAAAGCCAAAAGCACTTACTCCTCAGACATTCTTTGACAATTTTACAGCCCAAAATACAAAAAAGATCCAGGCGGAATAGGTAACAAAGGGTTGAAGAAATATTGTCTGAACTGTCAGATGCAAACTGGCTGTGTGACATAACCGAGCATCTCGCTCAATTGAATAAGAAGCTGTAGGGACACAAACAAGTCCCACCCAAAACTTGACCAATATAGTTGTGAACTGAGACAACCCTTATTTTGTTATTTTTGAGTACAGTTACAGTTGTGTGTTCATGCAGACACATAATAGCAATTTCATTACGAATTGAAAATGGGGGACCCTGATGTAAACAAGTCGAAAGTCTTTCTCTGGTCTGCATCCCCTTAACAATTGTGTGTATTGAGCTGTACTGTACTGTACCCATTCTGCAATCTGTTAATTAAAGTTAATTAAACTATCTTCCATTAGTTGGATGTATGGCCTCTGCAAGGTTGTGTGCAGCCATTTGTTTTTGTAACATCTGCTACATCTGTCCCACGTGTTCTTTGCAGCTCACAGTTGTTAGTTCTGCCCCTCTTGACTGTGACAAAAAGGTTTTGAACAAACTTAATGTCATAGCTTGTATTTGATGATATTCTTCTTTGTTATTTACTTGAATGGTTTGATCATTGATTGATGGAGTAATATGGGGTTCTGATAAACTAAAATTATTTGTTAAAATAACATAAGCTAACATATATTTTTACATTTATGCAAATGCATTTGCAATATGTATAACTTGAATAAGTAATAAATACAGAAACAACATGTTTAACAATATGTAAATGTGTAGCTACATTTATTTTACATTACATTAACATTTATACGGTCTTTGGCCCTTTGAGGGCAACCATAATGCTGATGTGGCCCTCTGTGAAAATGAGTTTGACACCCCTGGTCTATGGTGTCAAACTCATTTTCACAGAGGGCCACATCAGCATTATGGTTGCCCTCAAAGGGCCAAAGACCGTATAAATGTTAATGTAATTTAAAATAAATGTAGCTACTCATTTACATATTGTTAAACATGTTGTTTCTGTATTTATTACTTATTCAAGTTATACATATTGCATATGCATTTGCATAGATGTAAAAATATATGTTAGCTTATGTTATTTTAACAAATAATTTTAGTTTATCAGAACCCCATATTACTCCATTAATCAATGATCAAACCATGCAAGTAAATAACAAAGAAGAAGATCATCAAATACAAGCTATGACATTAAGTTTGTTCAAAACCTTTTTGTCACAGTCAAGAGGGGCAGAACTAACAACTGAGCTGCAAAGAACACGTGGGACAGATGTAGCAGATGTTACAAAAACAAATGGCTGCACACAACCTTGCAGAGGCCATACATCCAACTAATGGAAGATAGTTTAATTAACTTTAATTAACAGATTGCAGAATGGGTACAGTACAGTACAGCTCAATACACACAATTGTTAAGGGGATGCAGACCTGAGAAAGACTTTCGACTTGTTTACATCAGGGTCCACCATTTTCTATTCATAATGAAATTGCTATTATGTGTCTGCATGAACACACAACTGTACTCAAAAATAACAAAATAAAGGGTTGTCTCAGTTCACAACTATATTGGTCAAGTTTTAGGTGGGACTTGTTTGCGTCCCTACAGCTTCTTATTCAATTGAGCGAGATGCTCGGTTATGTCACACAGCCAGTTTGCATCTGACAGTTCAGACAATATTTCTTCAACCCTTTGTTACCTATTCCGCCTGGATCTTTTTTTGTATTTTGGGCTGTAAAATTGTCAAAGAATGTCTGAGGAGTAAGTGCTTTTGGCTTTTTTCCTTTGTTACTTCATCAATACCTCAGATGTTCAACATACATGTATTATGATTAATGTTCATAATTTTTTTTTTTTTTTAAAACGTTTTTTTTTTTCGTTTTTTTTTTAGCCAGAGATCTTGGGGGGCAACATCAAATGACGTGGCGGGCCACATTCGGCCCGCGGGCCATGAGTTTGACACCTATGGTCTAGAGTATAAATATGTTTTTATCGTTTTCTGCAGTATTTCCTAGAACGTGAGATATAGGCATAAATGCATATATTAGATTATCAAATGCCGTTTGATACCGATCCACGCTATATTAAAAAATGCAACTGTACATGGTCCTAAACATTATGACTGATCATGCGCGGGTGAACGGGGGGGGGGGGTGGGTCGTTTATAATTCCGTGATCGTCGTTAAATGATTTATGTAGTATGGGTGATATATAGATCAGAGCAGTTTGCATCGATAATAATAAACAAAAACGCTGAAAATCACGGCAGCCTCCTCTTAGCGTTGGGCGATGATACTGGAGCAAACAGATCCCAGTTATGTGATGGGGATCGAGTCGACCCATTTCCGGTTTGTATAATACTAATACACGCCCAAATCATGTCGATTATTGAGTTATGGCAACGATCCATATCCACGGTGTGTGTCTTGAGTCCCGCGACGATATACGAGTGGCCGGACGGATTTTGGAGACGCACCGAGCTCCAACGGGCATATCCGGTTTGGCAACTCGCCGATCAGCCACCAGGTGGCAGTATTGAAGCGTTGCAGAGTTGTGCCGGCTCACACAGCATCAGACAAGGCTCTGTGAGTGAAATATGAATACCATGGCGAAAATATGAAATATGATAACAATAACGTCGTACGCCGTGATCTGGCAGAATTCGCATGAACTTGAAACCCGTCGTAAGCCATTTCCGTCGTGGGATGTGTTAAATTATGGCTATGTGTCTAATCTGGCCGTCACTTATCAATGACTTGTTTGCAGTCAACATTGTCGAAACGGATTGTTTTTTAATCGGTTCATTTCCGTTTTATAGCATTTTGAAAATCGCTTGTTTTTTTTTAGTTTCAGGAAAATATTAAGATTCCGTGATAAACGGCCTTTACTGGAATATTCTGGAATACACAAAAAACATGGTAATTTTTCGGCCTATTTATGAATCGTTTTCAAATAAATGCTAGTTTATCGATAGTATATGTGTACTTATGCACGCTAGAGAAGCGAGCTGAAAAATCAAATCTCTCATTTCCTGATCAGCACACACACACACACACACACACACACACACACATGCACACACAGGGCAAACGCTGATATCTCTGTGAAAACAGCTCTGATTATCCCAAGACTGGTAAAATAGATTCCTTACCTCAGATCAGATGTTCTCCAAAAAGATTATTCCAATTCCAAATATGGATCGCGTTTATTGATCCAACTGGAAACATGTATTCCACGCTGTTCTGACTGTCCACAATGAGTCTGATGGGCTCGGATTACTTGCCTGTAGGGCTGTCTTAAATACTTCGAAGCTTCGAAGCTTCGTTCGATGGCACAAGCTTCGAACATAAAAAAAAAACGAAAAAAAAAAAAAATGTTTGCCTCAAATCTTGCACCTCCCATTCCAATGAAACGAAAGTAAGCGGTGCCTCGACTCCACCTCTCTACAACAAGCACGTGGAGATTATCTGTGTTGAAAACAACAAGGACATGTGCAGCAGACATGTCGACGAAGAAGTCATCAGACGTGTGGTTACACTTTAAAATATGCAAAGACAATGCCCAAAAAGCCGAGTGCACAATAAAAATAACAACAGACACAGGACAAAAACAGTGCAGTTAATTAATTAATAATTTAAATAAATATATATAAATAAATAAATGTGCAGAGTTCCAATTAGACCAGTGCAGTATTTTGCCATTGTCACTTGGGGGCGGGGGGCTGAGTCATTGATCAGCCTGGCGGCTGAGGGGAAAAAGCTCAGTCTGTGTCGGGCTTTCACAGCCTTCGGTATCCGCAGCCTTCTCCCAGAGGGGAGCAGGGTGAAGAGGCCGCAGTCGTGGTGGGAGGAGGGGTCGGCCATGATCTTCGTTGCTCTCTTCAGCGCCCTGGAGTCATGCAGGGACTTGAGGGAGGGCAGGGGACAGCCGATCACCCTCTCATGCATTTTAGTGACAACGCTTAGTTTGGAGCCTCCCTCAGGGACTCCTCCTGGTGGATGATCTTGTAACGTCTAAACCCCTGTCCCTCAGGGACTCCTCCTGGTGAATGATCTTGTAACGTCTAAACCCCTGTCCCTCAGGGACTCCTCCTGGTGAATGATCTTGTAACGTCTAAACCCCTGTCCCTCAGGGACTCCTCCTGGTGAATGATCTTGTAACGTCTAAACCCCTGTCCCTCGGGGACTCCTCCTCCTGGTGAATGATCTTGTAACGTCTAAACCCCTGTCCCTCAGGGACTCCTCCTGGTGGATGATCTTGTAACGTCTAAACCCCTGTCCCTCAGGGACTCCTCCTGGTGGTGAATGATCTTGTAACGTCTAAACCCCTGTCCCTCAGGGACTCCTCCTGGTGAACGATCTTGTAACGTCTAAACCCCTGTCCCTCAGGGACTCCTCCTGGTGAATGATCTTGTAACGTCTAAACCCCTGTCCCTCAGGGACTCCTCCTGGTGGATGATCTTGTAACGTCTAAACCCCTGTCCCTCAGGGACTCCTCCTGGTGAATGATCTTGTAACGTCTAAACCCCTGTCCCTCAGGGACTCCTCCTGGTGAACGATCTTGTAACGTCTAAACCCCTGTCCCTCAGGGACTCCTCCTGGTGGATGATCTTGTAACGTCTAAACCCCTGTCCCTCAGGGACTCCTCCTGGTGGATGATCTTGTAACGTCTAAACCCCTGTCCCTCAGGGACTCCTCCTCCTGGTGAATGATCTTGTAACGTCTAAACCCCTGTCGCCCATCAGTCATCTCTCGTGTCGTGTGTGAAACCACGACGACAAGGAAGATCCCCAATTACAAGACAGAAGGTTACGTTGTGTGAACGGTACAGCACTCTGTCGAATTCTAGACACTGTTGTATATTGTGTCTTTCACATGTTTACGACATGAGACTATAGCCTTTTATGTAACTCGCTCATATGACCGGCGAGTGGCTCATGCTTAACGGGTGCCTCCGAGTATGTTCTGAACATGGACAGTCAGCCTTTTATTTTAGTGCTCCAACCTCGTGCAGTGACCTTCCACACACCCTGGGCCTAAAATAAAAACATTTTTGGTTCCGGTTGCCGACCGACCCTGCCGATTTTGGTGCAACCCAATTTATTTTATGAGTTTAAAAAAAATTATTTTCTTTTTTATCTTTTTTTTACAATAAAGTTTCATAAAAATCTTAGTCAAACCTTTAGTATTATGGATATTAAACATGCTGGCAGAGTACATGCATCCATGTTGTCGTGAACATTTTAATTAAATAAAGAAATTCCCTATCCATAGTCGCCGTTTGAAAAAATTAAATAATATAAATTCCCTACCTACCCATGGCCTTAACTGACAACCAACAGGAACCAAACAATATTTTTTTTTATGCCCTAAAGATCGATACTCTCCTCACTCACGGACAGTTTAAAACCACGATCACATCTCTGTTTCAGTGTGTAACTGTTTTAACCCTTGTGTGGCGTTCTGATCTCATTTTCTGTAAAGAACATGTAAAATAACACGTTTTCATTGAATGCCCACTGCGTACCCCCCCCCCCCCCCTACACATTGATATTACATGATGGGCCTACAAGGACTTTCTCTTGCTCAGCCCAACTCTGTGATTTAGCTTGGCTAAAAACGTTTTTCATTCAGGTTACACCGTGTAGATTGAGAATACGGTTTCCTAGACTTTGACCTGTGCTAAACGGTAGCCTTGTGAATCAGCCCTGCTCACTGGAGGTGATTCTGACTCATTGTCATTTGGGACTCACTAAAAACTTGGTACGTAAAGGAAAAACATAAAGAAATTGCACATTTTACCACATCAAACCCACCGCAGAGGGTTTTTCTCTGGGATAAGATAACTTCAAAGGAGTATTTCGCCCACTATACTTGCCTTTCTGTGATTTTTCCTAGCGCGGGGGATATCCCCTGCAGGCCGGAGTGTTGCCTCTGGCCCTGTTCCAGATCTGTCCCAGGCCTACGAGTGCCGTGTCAGGCTCTGTGGCCTTCCATCCAGCTCTGCAGTCTGCCTTCATATGACGTACGAGAGAGAGAGACAGAGTACCATATCTAGTAGCATAATTGGCTGCAAATATCAGCATTTGAATGTTTTCATCTTTTTTTTTATCATTTACACCGTAAGGAGGAAGAAAGGAAAATTAAACTTTTTATTTGCTAAATGCATTTACAACTTTACATATACCAGGAACAACCTCTACATTTGACCATCCTAACTGTTTACATATACCAGGAAAGTCGTGTGTGTGTGTGTGTGTGTGTGTGTGTGTGTGTGTGTGTGTGTGTGTGTGTGTGTGTGTGTGTGTGTGTGTGTGTGTGTGTGTGTGTGTGTGTGTGTGTGTGTGTGTGTGTGTGTGTGTGTGTGTGTGTGTGTGTGTGTATCTATGTATGTGTGTGTGTGTATCTATGTATGTGTCTCTCTGTGTGTTTAAACTTTGTGTATTATAATGTATGGGCTGGAGACAGTGGCCCCAGTGGGTTCAGAAGGTCTGGTCTGCAGTGTTTGTAATGGCAGGTGGTAGCACTGGTTGCAGGTGGTAGATGGTAGAGGGTAGGTGGTATAGGGTAGGTGGTAGAGTAAGGTGGTAGATGGTAGAGGATAGGTGGTAGAGGGTAGCTGGTAGAGGGTAGGTGGTGGATGGTAGAGGATAGGTGGTATATGGTAGAGGATAGGTGGTAGATGGTAGGTGGTAGATGGTAGTTGGTAAAGGGTAGATGGTAGGTGGTAGAGGGTAGGTGGTAGAGGGTAGTTGGTAGGTGGGAGGTGGTAGAGGGGAGGTGGTAGGTGGGAGGTGGTAGGTGGTAGAGGGTAGTTGGTAGATCAAGTCAAGTCAAGAGTTTTATTTGTCACGGCATACAAGTATACAATGAAATGCGGGTGGTCTTGCCCGCAACGATGTGCAATACAGTAATAACATATAATGGAATCCAATAAAACAACATTGTGCAATAAACAGTAACATAGTAGTAGGGCATATCGGTATTTGTACATAAGTTATTTACAGAGCATGGAGGACATGCTAGGTCCTGTGGTAGTGCATACACTGTTAGCTACGGATGAGGCACTGGGTCTTTCTGTACATTGCTATTTTATACAATCTCAGGTTATACTATACTATTTTTAAAGTGACCTTTCCTTAGTGGCCATACGTGTGGGCGTGTGCAGCATGAGTGTGTGCTTGCTCATGTTAAAGTGGCTGCTAGTGTGTGAGCGTGTACAGTGTGTGTATCGTGTGTGTGCTCATGTGTGCTTGAGTGTGGAGAGTTCAGTGTTCAAGGCTCTGATGGCCTAGGGGAAGAAGCTGAGCCGAAGCCTCTCTGTCCTAGTAGCTGGGGTTCGCAGGCGTCTGCCTGACCTTAGCAGCATGAACAGGCTGTTGTTGGGGTGGTGTGGGTCTTTCATTATTCTACAGGCTCTGGATTTGCACCTCTTGTTGTATAGAACCTGCAGGGGTGGTAGTGCAATACCTGTGGTACGCTCGGCTGAGCGCACCACTCTGTAGGGCCTTCTTGTCCTGTGCCGTGCTGTTTCCATACCAGGCAGTGATGTTTCCAGTCAAGATGCTCTCTAGTCTCTACAGCTCCTGAGTAGAAGGACTGGAGTATCTTCCCAGAACTTCCTTAACTGTCTCAGGTGGTAGAGGCGCTGCTTCACCTTTTTTATGACTGAGTCTATGTGTGTTGACCTGCCATGTCAGATCCTCTGAGATGTGGACCCCCAGGTACTTAAAGCTGCTCACCCTGTCCACGGTAGCCCCGTTTATCCTCAGTGGTGTGTGTGTCTCCTGCTGTCCTCTCCTATAATCCACGATCAGCTCCTTGGTTTTACCAATGTTTAGGAGCAGGCTGTTGTCCTGGCACCAGCGTTCCAGTACCTCAACCTCCTCCCGATCTCGTTGTCCGAGATCAGCCCCACCAGGTGTGTGTATAGTGAGTACAGCAGGGGGCTCAGAACACAGCCCTGGGGGGACCCGATGCTCAGGGTGATGGTGTTGGAGGTCTGACCCCCCACCCTGACCGCCTGGGGCCTTTCACTCAGAAAGTCCAGTATCCAGGCGCTCAGGGCGGAGCTCAGACCCAGCTCGATCAGCTTGTCCACCAGTCTGGTGGGGACTATGGTGTTGAACGCTGAGCTATAGTCAATGAACAACAGTCTCACATAGCCCCCCTTCTGTCGGTCAAGGTGAGAGAGGGTGCTGTGCAGTACCTGGGAGACCGCATCGTCAGTGGACCTGTTTGGCCTGTATGCAAATTGCATGGGGTCCATATCACTGGGGAGGGAGGCACAAATGTGATCCTTGACCAGCCTCTCGAAACATTTCATGGCCTAATAAGTGGGAATGAATAAATGTCCACAATTTAATAAGATATAACAGTCCATTTAATAGGGCTGTTTTAAATACTTCGAAGCTTCGTTCGATGGGCATGGGATTCGAATATGAAAATAAAATTCGATTATTAAAATAAAAAATAAAAAATAATATTTATTTTTGCTAAATCAACTCTGCCTCTCTTTGTTAACTACAACAAGCAATGCTGTTTGTTATTTAAGATGAGGTCGGACTCGGCACTGACAGATTTGTGTTCATTGTGCTGCTTAAAGCCTCAAATGACGGCTTACAATATTTCATGAAAGCAAAGTGTTTTGTTTGTCTAAGATTTAAAAAGGTTTAAACTTTACAGCACTGACAAAGTTGAACAAAGTGCTGTACAAGTCCCACAACACACAAAAAAAAGTAATTTTTTAATTTTTTTTTAAATATAGTTGATTCCATTTTTATTGCTCAATTCCGCGATTCCGTCCGCGATTCCGTGATCGCGGATTCCATATGGCTCTACATCTGGGCCAGCAGCTTTTCTGGTGTTCACCTGCATAAATGCTCTTCTCACACTGTGTTCCGACAACGAGAGATCGTCCCCGCCCCCCCCGCGGTTGCCCCCCCCCCCTCCACAACAGGGCCGGCGCGCCAGTGACGTCACTAGCCGTTGAGCTAGCGGCGCCACTGTCTACACCAAACCGAGCGTAGAAGGAGTTGAGTTTGTCCGCGAGCGAGGCGTCTTCGCTCCCCATTGAGGGGGCGCTGACTTTGTAGTCAGTTATTGTCCTCAGTCCCTGCCATAAGCCTCTTGTGTCGTTTTGTGCCATTTGTGTCTCCAGTTTATCAGCATATGTCCGTTTTGCAAGTTTTACAGCCTTGCGCAGAGTATAGACTGAAGCCTTGTACTCCTCCATGTTTCCTGACTCTCTGCCCAGGTTGTAGGCGGTGGTGCGAGAGTTCAGAGCTGCTCTGATAGTACTGTCCACCCACGGTTTCTGATTTGGGAAGACCTGCACCTTTTTCATGGGGACAATACTGTCAGCAAGTGTTGTTATGAAGCATACAACGCTGTCCGCGAACTCGCTGATGGTGATAGATGGTAGAGGTAGAGGGTATGTGGTAGAGGGTAGTTGGTAGGTGGGAGGTGGTAGATGGTAGGTGGTAGAGGGTAGATGGTAGGTGGGAGGTGGTAGGTGGTAGAGGTAGTTGGTAGGTGGTATTTGGGAGATGGTAGGTGGTAGTTGGTAGGTGGGAGGTGGTAGATGGTAGGTGGTAGGTGGTAGAGGGTAGATGGTAGAGGATAGGTGGGAGGTGGTAGTTGGGAGGTGGTAGATGGTAGGTGGTAGATGGTAGAGGGTAGGTGGGAGGTGGTAGGTGGTAGTTGGGAGGTGGTAGGTGGTAGGTGGTAGAGGGTAGATGGTAGAGGGTAGGTGGGAGGTGGTAGAGGGTAGTTGGGAGGTGGTAGGTGGGAGGTGGTAGAGGGTAGTTGGGAGGTGGTAGTTGGGAGGTGGTAGGTGGTAGATGGTAGAGGGTAGGTGGGAGGTGGTAGAGGGTAGGTGGTAGATGGTAGAGGGGAGGTGGTAGAGGGTAGGTGGGAGGTGGTAGAGGGTAGTTGGTAGGTGGTAGTTGGGAGGTGGTAGGTGGTAGAGGGTAGTTGGTAGGTGGAAGGTGGTAGATGGTAGGTGGTAGAGGGTAGATGGTAGAGGGTAGGTGGGAGGTGGTAGAGGGTAGGTGGTAGAGGGTAGATGGTAGAGGGTAGGTGGGAGGTGGTAGGTGGTAGATGGTAGATCAGGGAGGGGCAACTGGCGGCTAAGAAGAGTTGGCAGTCGACTATGGCTCCTTTCGATCGATTAGTCGACTATTTGACTAATAGGGGTCAGCCCTAGTGTGGACATATTCAACGCTGTTGAAAGTGCCGCAGCAATATGGGGGTTTTGATAAACTGTTGGCTGTTGTTACCGATGGAGCACCGGCAATGAAAGGAAAACGCACAGGATTCGCCGGGCTTCTAAGGCAGAGTGGCGTTGAGTGTCCAATGCTGCACTGCATTATACATCAGGTAAGTTCGCTAACATAATTTCCATCTATTGTGGGTCACTAATAATGACCAATGCGAGTCGAGTGTAGTCAAATTATATGCGAGAGTCATTAAATCGTTTTTTTTTTTTTGTATCTGATATAGGAGGCTCTCTGTGCCAAGAAGCTTGACTACAGCTATGTTATGGATTTGGTTACCAATCTAATTTGTGGAGGCAACAGGTCACTAAACCATAGAAAGTTTGTCTCCTTTTTGGAAGAGATGGACACTGATTATGGCGACTTGCAGCTACACACAGAAATCCGATGGCTGAGCCGTGGGAAGTGCTTGGAGAGGTTTTTTGCGCTGCGTAAAGAAATCCCCACATTCTTGGATGAGCAACTGACGAGCGACACAAGCGCATACTGCACTAAACTCAGAGATACAGCGTTTCTCTGTGACATGGCCTTCCTCACGGATATCACTTCGCACCTTAAACTGCAGCTTGAACTGTGCGAGCTACAGTCAGATCCTTTTTTTCAAGCAAAGAGAAATGAGAGGGGAATTTCGTTTTGGAACCTGCTACCTGAGCCCCGCTTCCCACTCCTCAGGGACTTTGCTCTCTCTATGGCCAGTATGTTTGGGAGCACATACATATGTGAGAGCAATTTCTCAAACATGAAGCACATCAAGTCAAAGGAGAGAAACAGGCTGTCAGATGAAACATTATTTCATCTGATGCAGATCGCATGCACAAACATTGAAGTTGACATTCCTGCTATTGTGCACCAACAAGAGAGACCACAAGTGTCTCATTAAAGACAGGGGGGGAGGAGATGATGAAGAGGTGTAGAGAGGGGACCATTATTATTATTATTATTATTATTATTATTATTATTATTATTATTATTATTATTATTATTATTATTATTATTATTATTATTATTATTATTATTATTATTATTATTATTATTATTATTATTATTATTTATTATTATTATTATTATTATTATTATTATTATTATAACCATTATTGACCCACTGTGGGGCGAGGGTGAATGTCATGCCAGTTTGATAAAGGGTCAATGGGAGGCATGTAGTATTGCACTTTACTTTACTTGCACTTTACTTGTTTACTTTTGTAGTGTTAAGATAACACTATAACACAAACAAGCATTCCTGCTGCATTTCACTACAACAGTAAATCAAAAGTGCAATAATAAATTATTTTGTTAAATGTATAAACTTTTATCCTGCTACTAAACAAAACATTCCTGAGTGCTTCATATCCATAACATGCATTTCAGTGTTATAATGTTTTGTTTAGTAGCAGGATAAAAGTTTATACATTTAACAAAATCATTTATTATTGCACTTTTGATTTACTGATTTAGGAATGCTGCTTTGTGTTTGTTGAGCAGTGGGCTTTAAGTTCATACATTTATTTTATTAGAAGGCTTAATTAGAATTGATCATTTTTGTATATATTTGGGGTTACACAGCAATACTTTTAAATTCAGCTGTTTATAAATTCATAAAGTTGAAATTGCATTACTAAATGCATTTGAAATGGAATAAAAACAAAGTTACAACAAATTATAATTGTTTATATACCTTATTTATCACATCTGTGACTATTATGGGCTATTTGAGTGATGGGGTACTACTGGCGGGACTGCCGATAAACAATGCGGCCCCCCAGATTGATTGTGGAAATTTTGTGGCCCTCACCATATACAAAGTTGCCCACCCCTGTGGTAGATGATAGGTGGTAGATGGTGAGGTGGTAGAGGGTAGATGGTAGGGGTGCGTCTCCCTGCCCTGCCGCACTATAACCTTGTTTACTAGAGCGGCCTGTGAGGTGTGTGGGTCTGTGATATTTACACTGAGCTATTTTTACTGGACGAACAGGGTCCCTGTGGAATGCCACACACGCACACACACACACGCACACGCACACACACACACACACACACACACACACACACACACACACACACACACACACACACACACACACAACACACACACAGCACCAGCATAACACACGTCTCCAAACCTCAACTAACCCACGGTCTGAAAATAGCCCAGGGTCAAATTAGCTGGTATCGTCGAGGTGTTTATTTGTAAAGTGGGCCGGTTACTGGTTAGTGACACACAATGCTACTGAAAATGAGTCAGCCACTGAATGGGGCGACGGTGGTTCAGGAGGTAGAGCGGTCGTCTAGTAATCAGAAGGCTCCCGCTTTGATTCCAACACTTCCCGACAGCATGTTATTAAAGTGTCCTTGAGCAAGGCACTTGATCACTAACTGCCGTCGATGAGTGAGAAGTGGTGAATGTGAGGCGTAGGTAGGGATGGGAATTGATAAGATTTCATCGATACGATTCCATTATCGATTCTGCTTATCGATTCGATTCTTTATCAATTCTCTTATCGATTCCTGCGCCATTTATAACTTACATACATTTATTGGAAAAGCAACAGAACTAAGCTGCTTAGAATAACAACATGCAACTTGACATTTCTGATTGTCATTTATCATTTATTGTTGAGCCCCCATGTCAGAAAAATACAAAAACTGTAAAAAAATTATTAACTATACACTTAAATAAAATAATGTATTTGAGAACTAATTTAATCTGTTGAACTGTAGTTGCATTCAACAGGTCGTTATTGCAAAAGAGAATTTGTTAGCAATAACCTACCTGTATAAATAAAGGCCAGCTCAGTGTTCTCTCTCTGTCTCTCTCTGCAATGAGCATGGCTATTTAGCTAGCTAGCGGCTAACGTTACTTTACCATGTAAATGAATGACTAGAATGCAAAGCACTTTTAGTTTTCACTGCACACACAAAACGGTCGTAATATCAAGCCCTTTAGGTTTTCCTAGTCAATTAATCAAATAGTCTGCTATGGCTGCATGCATGGCACTAACGTTATTGTTTTTAAATACGCAACTGTCGGAAAAACATGGCATCGATAAGAGGAATCGATAGTCACGGTCACGGAGGCATGCGATTCCAGGAATCTGACAATTAGGAACCGGTTCCCAATCGATTCCGATTCTCGATTCCCATCCCTAGGCGTAGGTTGTAAAGCGCTTTCGATAAAAGCTCTATATTAACCCTTTCACTGCCGCACTACCAAAGCGGTTAACCCTTTCACTGCGGCGACACACAGATTGGTTAACCCTTTCACTGCCACACGACAGCCGGCGACTGTCGGTTGTGTGATAGTAAAGGGTTAACCTTCTGTCGTGTGGCAGTGAAAGGGTTAATGGAGTCCATAATTTTACCATAACATTCCGGTCTTTTTCCGTGGCTGTGGACGACGTGACCCCCCCATGAAGGAGGGGTGTTGTATAGGCTACACCACTAGATCGGTTCCATTACCGTCCGTTTGTACAGATGGAGACAGAGAATGAGACGGACGAAGAGAACAAGTATTTCCATAAACATTTCTGGATCTCTCTCGGCAGCTCTGTTTCACAGGAACGGAAAAAGGTGTGTGTGTGTTTTACATGGGATCCATGAACATACAATCCATGCGTCTGTATTATATTTCTTCCGTCGACATACAAGACGTGAATACAGTATGTGTGTGTGTTGTGAGTGTGCATTATGTGTGAAATTACTGTTTGCATGCGTGTTTAGTCATCGAGAGAGTAGTGTGTGTGTGTGTGTGTGTTCATCAGGTTGTCCGTCAGGGGCGTTTTGTCAGTCACATCAGTAACAGGAGCTGTCAGGAGTCCAATGACATCTGTCACTATAGAACTGTTCACTGTATACAAACATACCGTGTTCGTGTACCGTACTAAAACATTGCATGCTCATGGAGTCTGTAGCTCCTTTTTCTCCGTACAAAAGCCACCACACTGCCAAGATTACCACCTAATACTCTCTTTAAATGCCTGTATTATACACATCTGTATTCAGTATTGTGTGGGATTGGGATTGTACAAGTAGCCCCTGAGGGAACAGTGTGAGGGTGGGGTTTGAGGCCAAACCGTCTCACATCTCTTAACACATACCCTGTCCAGACGGGCCCCTCGCGCACTGCAAGAAGTGAGGCGTTTGACAGACATCTCGAGGTGACTGGAAGATGTTTGAAGTGAAACGGTCTTACGGGACTCTGGTGGTTTTGAAGAAAGTATTGTTTGTTTTTCATGAGTGTCACTGCTTTCAAGTGAAGTCTCTTGTGGACTCATCCGTTTGTTGGGGTCTTTTTTATGCTGGATGACTCATTAATTTAGTTCTTGGCATTTAGCTGAATTCAGAGCACACCTCAGAGTCATTATTTACAATATGACCTCATTCATCTTACAGGACACTGAGGACAGTGATATTGGAAACACTATTTTATAGATGTGTTGATTGAAATGGACTATTCAATTTGTTTTGATTGTTGGTCCAATAAGACTTTCTTTTGTCAAGGGACCTTGACACCTCATTTCAAGTAATTTTCTTGAAACATCTTGTCGTTGAAGAATGTGCTTCTTGTTTTCATGATTATTTATTTGGAAGAGTCATCATTTCAAGGAACAAATTACATTTCTTTAAACCAACACAATTGCGTGGCGGCTAGGTGGTGTAGTGGGCAAGGCGCTCGCCATCAACGCTGGAGACGCTGGGTTCGAAATCCAGCTCTCGGTGTTGCTATCAGCTTGGCTGGTCGCTCATACTAACACAATTGGCAGTGTTAGGGGTGGGGAAAGCTGATGGGTGGGTCCTGGGCGTTGTGGACAGCGACCCCTACAGTTTGGTCGGGGCTCCTGCACAGAGAGGGTAGGATCTGGAGGGAGGTAGTGTGACCTTGCACACGTTACACTCTCCCGGTGAGAATCTGCGCTGCCAGGCTGGCTGCCAGGCTGGCTGCACATGTGTCGGAGGAAAGCATGTGACAGTCTCCGGCCTCCCGGACCAACAGTAGGGGGGAGTGCGCAACAACCAGGAAGGGGGTTGGGAATTGGCATAACGACTAACAGTGGGATGGGAGAAAAAAAAGAAAAAAAACAATAAACACAATTAGGCCTGTCTCAAACCCTGCCCCTTTTCTTGATCCTCCAATCACAACTGTCGCTTACCTCGGACAAACCAAGTTTGTCCGAGGTAAGCGACAGTTGTGATTGGAGGATCAAGAAAAGGGGCAGGGTTTGAGACAGGTCCATTAGGCCTGTCAGTGGAGGATGAAATCATGTGTAAAGCTTGCCATCTTTTGCAGTGTTCAGTGATGCTGGAGTGTTTGAATGTACTGTTGTCATATTCCTCCTCATGTGTTCTCACATATACATATATATGTGTTCCTACATGTCAAGCACATAATCAGTATTACCCAATTATACCATAATTATGATTCTTCTAACCCCCACTTTCACCATCTCTCTCTCTCCTTCTCTCTCCCCTCCCTTCTCTCTTTCTCTCTCCTCTCTCCTTTCTCCTCCATCCCTCTACTCTCACCCCCCCCTCCTCTCTCTCTCTCTCTCTCTCTCTCTCTCTCTCTCTCTCTCTCTCTCTCTCTCTCTCTCTCTCACAACCTCTTCTCTTTCTCCATCCCCACTCTCTCCCTCCCTACCCCATCTCTCTCTCTCTCTCTCTCTCTCTCTCTCTCTCTCTCTCTCTCTCTCTCTCTCTCTCTCTCTCTCTCTCTCTCTCTCTCTCTCTCTCTCTCTCTCTCTCTCTCTCCAGGATGCTAGCTACTGGTTGCAGGTCCACAGACTGGAACACAGTGACGGGGGGATTCTGGACCTGGACGATGTCCTGTGTGACGTGGCGGATGACAAGGATAGGGTGAGTCTAGACTAGACTAGGGAGCCCCTCTCCTGCTGGGTGATATAAACACTAGAGAGCCCCTCTCCTGCTGGGTGATATAAACACTAGAGAGCCCCTCTCCTGCTGGGTGATATAAACACTAGAGAGCCCCTCTCCTGCTGGGTGATATAAACACTAGAGAGCCCCTCTCCTGCTGGGTGATATAAACACTAGAGAGCCCCTCTCCTGCTGGGTGATATAAACACTAGAGAGCCCCTCTCCTGCTGGGTGATATAAACACTAGAGAGCCCCTCTCCTGCTGGGTGATATAAACACTAGAGAGCCCCTCTCCTGCTGGGTGATATAAACACTAGAGAGCCCCTCTCCTGCTGGGTGATATAAACACTAGAGAGCCCCTCTCCTGCTGGGTGATATACCTGCTGGGTGATATAAACACTAGAGAGCCCCTCTCCTGCTGGGTGATATAAACACTAGAGAGCCCCTCTCCTGCTGGGTGATATAAACACTAGAGAGCCCCTCTCCTGCTGGGTGATATAAACACTAGAGAGCCCCTCTCCTGCTGGGTGATATAAACACTAGAGAGCCCAGGGCTCTACGCTAACCTTTTTCACTAGGGGCACAGGTGCTCCTAAATGAAAAAATTTAGGAGCACACAAAGAAATTTAGGAGCACCCAAAAATATTTAGGAGCACAGTGAAAATATTTCAAGTAACAGAGTTTTGTTTTTTTTCAAAAATAAATGTATATTTGTACTGTGCGTGCATGTGTGTAAATTAGCTCTTGCTACAACCCTGCATGTTTACATTTTGTATTTTGTACTTGATGTTCATTAACATGTGCTGTCCCTATCAAATAAACTATCAAATCAAACTACTGCTACAAAAGGTTCAGTCACTTAACTTTAGCCCCTTTTATGCATACAATGCTTATGTTTTGGCTGTGTTGCTCTTCTAGAAAAATAATCCTTTCAGGGTTGCCTATTGAAATACTGTACACTTTCCTACTGTACACTTTCCTGATTAATTGAAATGGGGGACCCTGATGTAAACAAGACGAAAGTCTTTCTCTGGTCTGCATCCCCTTAACAATTGTGTGTATTGAGCTGTACTGTATTGTACCCATTCTGCAATCTGTTAATAAAGTTTTCAATCAATCAATCAATCACACCTCCAGTACAGAAACATTGTTTGAGTTTGCGTGTCAGGTAGACCATTGATTGACAGTCGAGTCTGCCAATTACATCACATCGCTTGCACTCCGGCGCTGCAGCTGGACCCATTGCCCACCTCTGCTGTTGATAACGCTAGCCAAGTTATTATACACACAGATACACAGTGGGCCAGTGACTTTGGTGTAGGGGTGTAACAATGCATCGATCCTAAGGGGGAAATTCAACTGCATCGATTTGAAAATGTTAGAATAGATTATCGCAATTTTAATGTGTACACGTTATGTTATTGTCATGTCCGTTACAGCCAACACACCGACATACGCTACTGCATCAACGTTATGATTAACAAAGCAAGGCATTCGTTTTGTTGCATTAACGTTATATTACTATTGCTATCGATAAATCTAGGTGTTCTAAAATCTATTGCTATTGGTAAGAGAGAGACTATAATAAGTTGGTGTCTCGGAAAACGAGAGCCCTGATCGCGGAGTTTCAGGAAGTAAACAAGAAAAATGAGAGCTTCCGATTGGTCATTTGCTTTATTTCCCATGAAACCAGTCACTTCACTCTACTGTGATTGGACCGTTGGCTTGAGTGCAATGTGGGACTTGTAGTTTTTTAACGATCTCGCAGCGGAGGAAAAAAAAGACGAGAGAGGCTATAATCTGTATTCGCACAGCGTGCGCGTAATTGATTTTTACCGTTAGCATACAAATATTTTTAGGGGCATATGCGAGCAATTTGGTCGCACTGTAGAGCCCTGGAGCCCCTCTCCTGCTTGGTGATATAAACACTAGAGAGCCCCTCTCCTGCTGGGTGATATAAACACTAGAGAGCCCCTCTCCTGCTGGGTGATATAAACACTAGAGAGCCCCTCTCCTGCTGGGTGATATAAACACTAGAGAGCCCCTCTCCTGCTGGGTGATATAAACACTAGAGAGCCCCTCTCCTGCTGGGTGATATAAACACTAGAGAGCCCCTCTCCTGCTGGGTGATATAAACACTAGAGAGCCCCTCTCCTGCTGGGTGATATAAACACTAGAGAGCCCCTCTCCTGCTGGGTGATATAAACACTAGAGAGCCCCTCTCCTGCTGGGTGATATAAACACTAGAGAGCCCCTCTCCTGCTGGGTGATATAAACACTAGAGAGCCCCTCTCCTGCTGGGTGATATAAACACTAGAGAGCCCCTCTCCTGCTGGGTGATATAAACACTAGAGAGCCCCTCTCCTGCTGGGTGATATAAACACTAGAGAGCCCCTCTCCTGCTGGGTGATATAAACACTAGAGAGCCCCTCTCCTGCTGGGTGATATAAACACTAGAGAGCCCCTCTCCTGCTGGGTGATATAAACACTAGAGAGCCCCTCTCCTGCTGGGTGATATAAACACTAGAGAGCCCCTCTCCTGCTGGGTGATATAAACACTAGAGAGCCCCTCTCCTGCTGGGTGATATAAACACTAGAGAGCCCCTCTCCTGCTGGGTGATATAAACACTAGAGAGCCCCTCTCCTGCTGGGTGATATAAACACTAGAGAGCCCCTCTCCTGCTGGGTGATATAAACACTAGAGAGCCCCTCTCCTGCTGGGTGATATAAACACTAGAGAGCCCCTCTCCTGCTGGGTGATATAAACACTAGAGAGCCCCTCTCCTGCTGGGTCACCTAACTATAGAGGAAGGAATCACTAGCCCCTTTTACACAGCCTGTTCAAGCTGGGAATCTGGCGCCATTATTCCGCCTCACTTGTCTGTTCTGTAGGTGGAACATGTTTCTGTTCTGTAGGTGGAACATGTTTCTGTTCTGTAGGTGGAACATGTGTCTGTTCTGTAGGTGGAACATGTTTCTGTTCTGTAGGTGGAACATGTGTCTGTTCTGTAGGTGGAACATGTGTCTGTTCTGTAGGTGGAACATGTTTCTGTTCTGTAGGTGGAACATGTTTCTGTTCTGTAGGTGGAACATGTGCAGGGACCGAAACTAGAGAGCGCCACCCGCCATTTGCGCTCAGTTTTTAACGTTTGGCCAGGGCTCTACGCTAACCTTTTTCCCAAGGAGCACATGTGCTCCTAAATGAAAAAATTTAGGAGCACACAAAGAAATTTAGGAGCACCCAAAAATATTTAGGAGCACAGTGAAAATATTTCAAGTAACAGAGTTTATTTTTTTTCAAAAATAAATGTATATTTGTACTGTGCGTGCATGTGTGTAAATTAGCTCTTGCTACAACCCTGCATGTTTACATTTTGTATTTTGTACTTGATGTTCATTAACATGTGCTGTCCCTATCAAATAAACTATCAAATCAAACTACTGCTACAAAAGGTTCAGTCACTTAACTTTAGCCCCTTTTATGCATACAATGCTTATGTTTTGGCTGTGTTGCTCTTCTAGAAAAATAATCCTTTCAGGGTTGCCTATTGAAATACTGTACACTTTCCTACTGTACACTTTCCTGATGAATTGAAAATGGGGGACCCTGATGTAAACAAGACGAAATTCTTTCTCTGGTCTGCATCCCCTTAACAATTGTGTGTATTGAGCTGTACTGTATTGTACCCATTCTGCAATCTGTTAATAAAGTTTTCAATCAATCAATCAATCAATCAATCACACCTCCAGTACAGAAACATTGTTTGAGTTTGCGTGTCAGGTAGACCATTGATTGACAGTCGAGTCTGCCAATTACATCACATCGCTTGCACTCCGGCGCTGCAGCTGGACCCATTGCCCACCTCTGCTGTTGATAACGCTAGCCAAGTTATTATACACACAGATACACAGTGGGCCAGTGACTTTGGTGTAGGGGTGTAACAATGCATCGATCCTAAGGGGGAAATTCAACTGCATCGATTTGAAAATGTTAGAATAGATTATCGCAATTTTAATGTGTACACGTTATGTTATTGTCATGTCCGTTACAGCCAACACACCGACATACGCTACTGCTTCAACATTATGATTAACAAAGCAAGGCATTCGTTTTGTTGCATTAACGTTATATTACTATTGCTATCGATAAATCTAGGTGTTCTAAAATCTATTGCTATTGGTAAGAGAGAGACTATAATAAGTTAGTGTCTCGAAAAACGAGAGCCCTGATCGCAATGGCGGAGTTTCAGGAAGTAAACAAGCAAAATGAGAGCTTCCGATTGGTCATTTGCTTTATTTCCCATTCACTTCACTCTACTGTGATTGGACCGTTGGCTTGAGTGCAATGTGGGACTTGTAGTTTTTTAACGATTCTCAGTGGAAAAATAAAAAGTACGACTTAGGCTGTCATCAGCAGTTCGCACACCGTGCGCTAGGGCTGGGCGATATGGAAAAAAATCATATCGCGATAACGATATGATAATGTTATCATATTTCTCTATCGATAATTATCGAATTGTTATAAGTATTAAAATTTTTTTTTTTTTTTTTTTTTTTTTTTTTTTTTTAACAACAGATGTATGTTTATTTTGCAGCAATTCTTTGTCATTGCCGCCATCTTTAGTGTTACATCCCCTCACACTCCAGTTCTCAGGCTGCAGCTGGTTTAAAAGCTAAAGTAAACCGGCTTCTCTGCTGGTTGTGGCTCCAGAGGAGTTGAACAGTTCTGGCTCTGCTAGTTTATTTTCGATCTTTCTGCGCTTTGTTGGTGGACAAACCACCGCACATGTGCACTGTGACTCGTGACTGGAGTCTAGCTCTGCTAGCACACATAGCCTACTGTGTACAGACGGTTTCAAACTGTATTTTAAATTAGAAAGCAAACAAAATAAATGGACAAGAGAAAAATAAATCTCAATTTGGTCAGTATTGTCATTTGGACAAGCAAAGCCATTACTTTAAGTTGCAGGCAAGAAAGACAAGTCTGTCCACTGTCTCTGGTTTTAAAACTGCCCTGTTGCAGGTCAAAAAAAAAAAAAAAAGTTTATATATTCGATATCGATTATTAAAATATATCGCGATATTTATCGTTATATCGCCCAGCCCTACCGTGCGCGTAATTAGTTTTTGAGGTTCGCACACAATTATTTTTAGGGGCATATGCGAGCAATATGGTCGCACTGTAGAGCCCTGGTTTGGCGCCTCCCACTGAGAGGTCTGACCGCCGTGTGGCGGGCAATCAAATAGTCATGTGAAAACCGAAAATCATGATCCAATTCTTTAGCGGAGTTCTCACTCGCTGTCTCAGCACAGACATGCAGCGCACCGCGCACTGCTGCTGCTGCTCCTACCCCCTCCCCACCTGTTTCTGTATGCCTGCATGTAAACAGAGGCTATTGCCTCCGAGTCACCGTGACGTTAGTCTAGTCAGTGTGGGACCTTCGTGAGATAACGTTTGCTACCGTTACAAAATGACCCAGTCAACTATTCACTTAGTTTAATACATGAGGCATTGTGTAACGTTATCCAGCCGGCTAGCTACTGATAGCTCCAGACATCAACAAATCATCCAGCAATAGTCCAGTGCATAATACCTCCGTTGGCTAGGTAGCTCACTAGTCACTACGAAATGTCGCAGTAAACTAAATAGTTCACTGAGGCGTTGTCCCAACGCTATCCAGCAGTAGCTAGAGATAGCTCCTGGCATCAATGTCCTACAACAACAACATGCGTATTCGAGTCCCTGGCTTACATCGCATGAGTGAGGGCTGCTGAATAGGGTCCAGCTGTAGCTCAGGAGAATCCTTTTGCATGCTGAATGTAGCGTTTAGGGTCCAGCTGCAGCGCCGGAGAATCCTTGCTGGAGCTGGAGGCCACTCGAGTATACACACAGACAGTGGAGCTTTTTTTTAGACAGCGAGGTGGCGATGTCTCGCAGATAACACAATCACAAGTATGATTATATAATATATATATTTTATTAAAAAAATCTTTTTATATAAAATAATAATAAAAAAAATTTATCAAAAAAAAGTTGGCAGGTAAGAAATATGCTTGGCGGGTAGATTCTTCCCATCTACCCGCCACTGGCCGGTGAGTCAAAAAGTAAATTTCGCTCCCTGAACATGTGTCTGTTCTGTAGGTGGAACATGTGTCTGTTCTGTAGGTGGAACATGTGTCTGTTCTGTAGGTGGAACATGTGTCTGTTCTGTAGGTGGAACATTGAATGGGGGGACACTGCACGGGGGTGGGTCCGCCCAGCACCTGTGTAAATAGGCTTGCTGGACTGCCGGGATGTTTCGATGGTGTGGTTAATTATGTGGGGGTTAGCTTGTAGGTAATATCATAACCACGACCAGGGGAGGAAACTAACTTTTTGGCTTACCAGCCAACTGGCGAGTATCTGATTTTTTTTACCAGCCAAACAGATTTTTTACCAGACAAAAAAAATCGCTAATTGTGATAATTACTTCTTTGTATGTCTTCGTCTAAATAGATTTTCAATCATAGTAAAATAATCACACCGTGTCTCTACTCTTTAAAATATGTATTAGCATAAAACATTAATCTCTACTCTTCACAATATTAGCATAAAACATATTAACATGAAAGAGGTATCTATTCTGGACTGGGTTGGGCTGAACTGGGCAGTGAAAGATGCTGGGTTGGACTGGGTTGGGCAGTGAAAGAAAAAAACCGAAGTATGTTGTGAAGTGTATAGATAGATGTGAAATATATAGATGTAGCAGTAGTCTATCTGTATGTCATATGTTATGATGAATTGAAAATGCCGTACTGTATTGTACCCATTCTGCAATCTGTTAATAAAGTTTTCAATCAATCAAGTTAACTTTGAACCTCGGTTGTCAAGCCTCGTCAATGTTGTGTATGCATCTGGGTAGGCACACTGTGCCTTTAAGACAGCACGGTGGTCTTACGACAGTACCGTCAAGTGTTGTGGTAACGTCAGTTGGGTTGGTGTGCTGTTGTACACAGTGCACTGGTTGAGCTTAGCTAGCCCCTTTCGTGACTGCGATGTGCAAGCCAGGGGCTTTTGAGCATGAAATAAAATGTCTAACCTTACGTCGTAGTCCGGTGCTTTTTTGGAAACATTATAGTCATAACAGATACACCTAGCTGGCTGCTTTGAGCACACGGGGCTAACGTTAGCTAGCAAGCAGCTATCGCTAAAACTAGAAGCTAACCACTGTATACATTTCCAGTAGACTAACATTACACCTCTGTGATTTAAATGTGTCCTTAGTAACTTATACTCGAGGGTTGTACTAGGGTTGGATGCAGTTCCCCGTTGGTCAGTCTGTCTGTTTTCCATCTTCTGCTGTGTTTAACGTTATCCGTTTGCGAGTGCTCCTGATGGCTAGCCTAGTAACGCAGGACTTTTATCATTATATGTCCGCGGGTTGGCCAGTACTGCGCAAACTTTTATTAAACATTATATGTCCGCGGGTGGTCTTGTGCAGTGCTCTCGTGGCACTGTCAACTAAAGCGAGCACTCAGAAGACGCGCACCGTTTGCCAGTGCAGTGATTGCAGAATGTTTTTTTTTTTGTATACTCGCCAGACTGGCGAGTGGTCTTCATGAATCACTCGCCAAACGTAAAAAATACTCGCATTTGGCGAGTAAAGTGGCCTAATTTCCTCCCCTGACCACGACTATTTTCATGAGCGGAGAGCTGCCCCAACGCCACTATCCCCACACCACCAACCTGTGGGAGTATCGCTCCATCTAGTTATTTGTTGCATGAATAGAACACATGATATGATAATCATGTAATAATAGGTCAAAAGCACAGAGCAGTGACTGACTGGTCGCTGCCATTGTTGTCAAAGAGATGTCATTTGGTCAACCTTTGGTTTCTGTAGCTGTTCAGCAGGAACTCTGTGTATCTAGAGACACCTGCAGGACGACAGGTGCGCTAGAAAACATTTTAAGAACCGAATTGAATCGATTAATTCAAATTAAACAATTCAGTATGACCTTCCTAGTCATCTCTGTCAGATCAAACCTTCTAGTCATCTCTGTCAGAGCAAACCTTCGTAGTAATCTCTGTCAGAGCAAACCTTCGTAGTAATCTCTGTCAGAGCAAACCTTCGTAGTAATCTCTGTCAGAGCAAACCTTCGTAGTAATCTCTGTCAGAGCAAACCTTCTAGTCATCTGTCAGAGCAAACCTTCGTAGTAATCTCTGTCAGAGCAAACCTTCTAGTCATCTGTCAGAGCAAACCTTCGTAGTAATCTCTGTCAGAGTAAACCATCCAAGTCATCTCTGTCAGAGTAAACCATCCCAGTCATCTCTGTCAGAGCAAACCTTCGTAGTAATCTCTGTCAGAGCAAACCATCCCAGTCATGTCTGTCAGAGCAAACCATCCCAGTCATCTTTGTCAGAACACCGTCACCAGATCTTCACCTGGAAGTCTGGGTACCAGATTTACCACCATTCAGGCGTTTGAGTGACCGAAGGCAGGGTTCATATTTCCTCTGAGAGACGGCACAGGTTCACAGGGTCACAGGGTCACGGGGTCACAGGGTCACAAGGTCACATTCTCTGCTGGGGTTCACATGCTCTGTGTCCCTGAAGCCACCAACACGCATGCTCATTAAAAGGAACAGTATCTTAACTCTTTCAGTGCCACTCACGAGATTTCTCGTGTTTTTTTATAGGTGGTTGCTAGCCACTCACGAGATTTCTCTGATTTTTTTTTTTTTTTTTTTTTTTGCGATCTGAAAAATTATTGCATCACCCGAGCCTACCCGAGTATAGCCGAGGGGCGAAAAAAGAAGCTTAAAATCTCCAATGGGAATTAGGTTCGGGAGAGATACAGAGGGGTACAGTTAAAATATCCTGTGATCACAGGCCAAAACTACTCTGTTTCTGCACCATGAGGGTCTGACGGGCAAGAAGGGAACAGACATAGGAGAGATTTATAAATTAAGCAGTACCAGTGGAGAGTCCTATTACAAGTGTAGAGACGTCCAATTCAGAAGTTAGGGGTTAGGGGGTGCTATAGTGCACCTCAGGCACTGCCACGATAGGTCTGGAGATCACTAAAAGTTTAGGTTACTAAACTCCCAACTCCAAATGTAAACAAAGTGCAGCACCAAGCGGGGCTCTTTTGCCTAGAGGTAGCTGTTTGGAGGCATTACAGAGTCTACCTTTACGTGCAAGCATTGTTAAAGGCAGGGATGAGTCATTTCATATGGGATGATGCTATTGATGATTGTGGCTGAGGATAATGATAATGGTGAATATGATGATTATGGCAGTAGTGGTGATGAAGAGGATGTTTATTTCTCTCTCTCTCTCTCTCTCTCTCTCTCTCTCTCTCTCTCTCTCTCTCTCTCTCTCTCTCTCTCTCTCTCTCTCCCTCTCCCTCTCCCTCTCCCTCTTCCCCCCCCCCCCTGTTGGACATTTTTCCACTGGGAAATATATACATTTATGAAAAATAAAAACTCAAACCGTCAGCCTCTTTTTCCTACACCAACCAACGTTCTTTCCTTCAAAAAAGAGAGCGAGTCGTTCAGACGAGCTTATTCCTAATGTGTTTTACTTGTTATTTACTGTACTTTAGGTGTCAAGTTGTATGTGTTTGTTGAATATTGACCTTGTGCTCTATCCCCAACTTGGAAGGATGTTTGCTTGCTCACCCGAAGGGTTAACTGGATTTCACTCAAGAACCAGACCGAGAGTCAAGAACCTTCTTTCTCCATTTATTGATATTCAAAGGTTTTTTGCATTCCTTCCTACTTCAGCCATTTTTAGCCAGTAGATGGTCTTTTGGCAATTAGCAATTTAGGTAAGAAAACCGGCTGCCTATGCGGGTTGTGAGCAAAGCACATGCACAGTCCATGTTGAATGTCTGCAGACTGATCTGCTAAAAACAGTACTCAAAGTGTGAGAGCTGCTGCTGTCTTTGTGTGTGTGTGTGAGAGGGAGGGGGAGGGGGGGGGGGGGGTTGCCATGACTGGGTCATGTGTGGGTTCAGGAGGTTGGGAGATCTAGTTTGACTTGACACCTCCCACTCGATCTCTCCATGGACCATTGGGGAGATCGCCAGCTTCAAAGGCAAACTTGGTGGTTCTTGATCAAGTTGAGTTGGAAGTTGGAACTTTTCTCTTTTGCCAGTAGGGGTCTGGTCGCTTGTTTTTTGGTCTTCTTCGAAGGCCTGCACTCGAAGGCCCGCAGAAGGCCTGCACTCGGCCACCATAAAGCAACAGCCCAGATTCTTGGTCCTTGTAGACTACTAGCCTTTCTGTAGTGGTGCTTGGGAAGGTTGTGCCCTCTTGCACAGCAAGGAAAATGTCTCTTAAGGCATCCTCTCGTTCTCTTCCCGAGATGACTCCTGCTGGTGAGACAGCCTCCCACTTTGGGCTGTCCACGGCCCTTGGACTTTGTCCAATGAACTTTTTCGCTGCCCTCCAGGTCCATGCAACAGTTTTGACCAGTCGGATTGGTCTCCTTTTTTCTGCTTGGACCTGGTTCTGATTTTGTTTTGGTTCTTGCTCCTTTGCCTTGGCCCTTGTCAGCACAGCAACAAATGCCTTCCTTTGCAGCTCGTTGATGCTTTCCCCGGCAGTGGCTGCTAGCTCTTTGGCTGATCTGATTGGCCAATCATTCTCTGGCAAACTCAAGAACTTTGGCCCATTTTGCCACTCCGAGTCTTCAACTTGGTCTTGGGGGCCGGCTCTTCTGGTGATTACATCAGTAATGTTTTGCGGACCAGGAATCCACCACCATTCCTGGGTGCTTGTATTGCTTTGGATCTCCCCGATCCTATTGGCAAAGAGTTTTTGATAGCCATAGATTCCTCGTTCTCTGCGTGTGAGGGGGTTTGGTGTCTGGGTTCTGATTTGTTTTAGCAGGTCTTGGCCAAGTCGCACCTTTTGCTTTCACCTCTCCTCTATCCTCTCCTCTATCCTCTCTCGTCTCCTCTCTATCCTCCCCTCTATCCTCTCTCCTCTCCTCTATCCTCTCCTCTCTCCTATCCTCCCCTCTCTCCTCTCCTCTATCCTTTCCTCTATCCTCTCTTCTATCCTCTAGGCTAAGGCATGGGGGGGTATTTATATAGTATAGCATTATCACCCAGCATATTGAGTACCTCAGACAAAGAACCATATAAGCAGGGAGTGAAATAAACTTTTTGACTCACCGGTCAGTGGCGGGTAGATGGGACAAATCTACCTGCCAAGCATATTTCTTACCAGCCAATTTTTTTTTTAATAAAATATATATATTATATAATCATACTTGTAGTTGTATTATCTGCAAGACATCGCCACCACGCAACAAGTCAAAATGCTCGCTATCTGCAAACAGCTCCACTGTCTGTGTGTATACTCGAGTAGCCTCCAGCTCCAGCAAGGATTCTCCGGCGCTGCAGCTGGACCCTATACTCTACATTCAGCATGCAAGGATTCTCCGGCGCTGCAGCTGGACCCTATTCAGCATGTCCTCATGCGATGGAAGCCAGGGGCTCGAATACGCATGTTATAAGACATTGATATCAGGAGCTATCTGTAGCTACTGCTAGATAACGTTAAGACAACGCCTCAGTGAACTATTTAGTTTACTGGGACATTCCGTAGTGACTAGTGAGCTAACATCAGCTAACGTGAGCTACCTAGCCAATGGAGGTATTATGCACTAGACTGCTGGAGCATTTGTTGATATCAGGAGCTATCAGTAGCTAGCCGGCTGGATAACGTTACACAATGCCTCATGTATTAAACTAAAAGTGAATAGTTGACTGGGTCATTTTGTAACGGTAGCTAACGTTAGCTCACGGAGGTCCCACTGACTAGACTAACGTCACGGTGACTGCAGGGCTGTACGCTAAGCTTTTTCACTAGGGGCACACTTGCCCCTAAATGAGAAATTTAGGGGCAAATAATATTTTTTAGGGGCAAATTTTTAAATAACTATTTTACCATTATAGTAGGGCTGGGCGATATGGCCTCTAAATGATATTGCGATATTTTTTGGCCATATCACGATACACAATATATATCGCAATATTTTGACATTTCCTAAAGCACTTAAAAATGCTTGATTTAACCCTTTGATGCATACAGTCACGCCAATATGATGATTATAATAAGTCCCTGCAACATATGTTTGCATTATTAAACCATGAAGATGCTTTAAAAAATAATTTAATGAAAATGTACTAAGAGTAGTCTACTGACACACTAATAAAAAAAATTATTTACATCTAAGACTATTTATATAAAAACTCTTGGGTGCCCTTTTTTTGCACAGTACTGTGTTTTCTATCCACTTTAGCCAAACACACACACACATATATATATATATATATATATATATATATATATATATATATATATATATACTACTGTGAGAAAATAATAATTACACACAAAGGGATAATGGCTTATAGCAGACTTAATGATTTTAGAATATTTCAGATAATGAAATTAAATGTTTATCATCAACTATCCAGTTAGTATTTATACTGTCTGTAACGTTTGGCTACTTTAAATCATTGAATGTAGAGAGAGAGCGAGAGAGAGAGAGGGGGCGAGAACGCACAAGAGAGCCAGCCCCCCCCCCCCCCCCCCCCCCGGGTTTTGTTCTAGGTTCGCGTTTTGATCGTCTAAGCTGCCGTAGGTGATGACGTCACACTCGAATGTAAACAGGAAGAGTCTAACACGGAGATGGAAAGTCACAGTGGATGATATACAGAAACGAATAACTAATAAATATGAAGTTATGTTTAAACTTCTGTTGTCAAGCGTTGTCACTTGTCAATATAACCCACCCCCTTTCCTCACTTTTCCACCGTCCCTGCTTCACTCGGGACCACCAGCTAACGTTAGCCTATAGCTCCGCCGTCCCTGCTTCACTCGGGACCACCAGCTAACGTTAGCCCATTGCTCGTGTCAATTAAATTGCATGTTATTAAATGTCCGCGCTGGTCTGTCTAATGAAATTACAACCGCAACATTATGTCGCCTGTACAGCCCTGGTTGTAGGCTAATGTTAGTGTAGTGAAATGCGAATGAAGGGGTGAAATCACTATTCGCAAGCTTGCGAGTAGATATAATTTTTCATTCGCACCGGCCAAATTAGGGGGCAATTTGCGACGATCTCGTCGCAGCGTACAGGCCTGGACTGTCCGAGGCAATAGCCTCTGTTTACATGCAGCATACAGAAACGGGTGCAGGAGGGGCAGGAGGAGTAGGAGGAGTGCGCTGCATGTCTGTGCTGAGACAGCGAGTGAGAACTCCGCTAAGAATTGGATCATGTTTTTTCGATCGTTTTCACATGACTATTTGTTTGCCCGCCACATGGCGGACAGACCTCTCAGTCTCACTCGCCAAACGTAAAATCTGGTCGCCAATGGCGGGTGGCGGGCTCCAATTTCGGACCCTGCATATAAGTCCATTTTAGTTTTCAGAGGAACAATGTTTTCAAACTGTATTATCTAAAGATGGTGAGTTAGAGTGTTGTGTTTATTCATAATTAAAGGCAGTAGAGGTTGAGTACTTTATTATCTAAAGATGGTAAGTTAAGAGTGTTGTGTTCATTCATAGTTAAACACAGTAGAGATTGAGTTGATTCTTGTATCACATTCATACTACCAAGTGATTTAGACTAACGCCACAACTGCAAATACACGAACTCTCCAACACATTTAAAAACTGACTTGTTTGGTTATTTAGTGCAAGGGTTCAAATAATTATACAGCTTCAGGATTAGAATGCATCATATACTCATACACACAAGAATGACAGACACTCATGCCACTGTGTCACACACACACACACACACACACACACACACACACACACACACACACACACACACACACACACACACACACACACACACACACGGATGGACACACACGGACGCACACACACGGACGCACAGACAGACAGACAGACGGACGGACGGACGGACGGACGAACGGACGGACGGACAGATGCACACAGACAGACGCACACACACAGACAGACGCACACAGACAGACAGACAGACAGAACAGACAGACGGACTGACGCACACACACAGACCGACGGACACACACACACACACACAGACCGACGGACACACGCACACACACACACACACACACACAGACAGACAGACAGACAGACAGACACACAGACACACAGACATACAGACAAGAAACACACACACACATAGACAGCCATCCTGACATACCCTAGGTGTCTGGTGACCCCCTAGTATACACTCCTGCAGCAATGTCACGACCCCCTGCTGCAGGGTGCACCAACTACACATTCCTGTGAGTGTGCATGTCGGTGTGACACACAGCTGTGCTGCCACTACTCTATCACCAGCTGACGAGTCTGTCCGTCCGTCCCTTAACCCTTTCACTACCACCTTTCACAGACCGTCTGTAGTGTGGTAGTGAAAGGGTTAACCTCTGTAGTGTGGTAGTGAAATGGTTAACCATCTGTAGTGTGGTTGTGAAAGGGTTAACCTTATGTAGTGTGGTTGTGAAAGGGTTAACTTTCTGTAGTGTGGTTGTGAAAGGGTTAACCATCTGTGGTGTGGTTGTGAAAGGGTTAACCTTCTGTAGTATGGTAGTGAAATGGTTAACCTTCTGTAGTGTGGTAGTGAAAGGGTTAACCTTCTGTAGTGTGACAGTGAAAGGGTTAACCTTCTGTATTGTCGCAGTGAAAGGGTTAACCCTTTGGTAGTGTGGCAGTGAAAGGGTTAACACGGTGTCTGGGTGTCTGATGAGCACACCGGCATGTGTGTGACATAGTCTGCACTTTCTGCATTGCACTACTTTTATTGTCTTTCATATCTATTCTTATGTCTGCACTTTCTGCATTGCACTACTTTTATTGTCTTTTATATCTATTCTTATGTCTGCACTTTATGCATTGCACTACTTTTATTGTCTTTTATATCTATTCTTATGTCTGCACTTTAGGGGGGGGGGGGAGTGGGCATATAAATATTTCCCCCACAAAGTCATGGCTATTTACTTGTAAGTATAATTGATAGGGCTGTCTTAAATGCTTCGAAGCTTCGTTCGATGGGCATGGGATTCGAATATGAAAATAAAATTTGATTATAAAAAAAAATATATATATATGAATTCTTTTATAATTTTTTTTTGCAAAATCAACTCTGCCTCTCTTTGTTAATTACAACAAGCAATGCTGTTTGTTATTTAAGATGAGGTCGGACTCGGCACTGACATATTTGTGTTCATTGTGCTGCTTTTATAAAGCCTCAAATGATGGCTTACAATATTTCATGAAAGCAAAGTGTTTCGTTTGTCTAAGATTTAAAAAGGTTTAAACTTTACAGCACTGACAAAGTTGAACAAAGTGCTGTACAAGTCCCACAACATTAAAAAAAAAAAAAAAAAAAAGTAAAGAAAAAAAGATTTTTTATTACATATTTAATTTTTTAATTTTTATTTCGAAGCTTCGAATTAAAATCGAATCTCTGCCCCGAAGCTTCGAATTCCAAAAAAAATTCGAAGGTCAGCCCTAATAATTGATTTGGACTCTCCTTGAGAACTGAGTAGTTTGATAGAAGTTAGCCCGATGTATAAGAATGACTATTCTATTCAGGAGAAGTTAGCCCAATGTATAATAATGACTATTCTATTCAGGAGAAGTTAGCCCAATGTATAATAATGACTATTCTATTCAGGAGAAGTTAGCCCGATGACTATTCCAATTGTATGTTGGTTCACTCTCTCCATCATGGTTGTCTCCCTGCCTGCATCATGTACGGTTATGTAATTCTTCATAACCATCTTCACACTTCACAGATAGAACATCATCACATGGGGTCCATGGCTCGTTGCACCAATCTGGGGGTCGTTGATGTGAAAATGTTTTAGAACAAATACCATGGTGCATGTTTTCATCTTTCTACAGGAGTCGAGAGACAGATGTCTGCATGATAAATGGCAGCGTATCACGGCATCACCTGTCTGTATGTATGTATGCATGTCTGATGCATGCCGTCTCATGCTAGAGCTGTCACCCCTGACAGACAGACAGACAGACAGACAGACAGACAGACAGACAGACAGACAGACAGACAGACAGACAGACAGACAGACATACAGCGGGTTAAAGAGGACATGGAGCTCTTAAGAATACTCTCCTCCTCCTCCTCCTCTTCCTCTTCCTCTTCCTCCTCCTCCCACTCCTCCTGTCGCTACACATCAGGATAGACTGCCTGGCCAACGAGGTCAAGTGGTCCTGTCTATGTGTGTGTGAGAGAGAGAATGTGTGTACTGTAAGTATGATATGTGTGTGTGTGTGTGCCCTGGTATATGTGTGTATGTGTGGGTGAGGTTTGTGTGTTGTGGTATATGTGTGTGTTGTGGCATACTGTATATGTGTGTACGTGTATGTTCTGGTATATGTGTGCGTGTGTGTTCTGATATGTGTGTTCTGGTATTGTGTGTGTGTGTGTGTGTGCGTGTGTGTGCACGTGCGCGTGCGCCAGGGTTTCCGTTAGAAAAAATTGTTGCCGGTCTCCGTGACCTGCAAGATTTCAATCTACCGGACAAATGAGATTAATTCCGGTCATAGTTTATTGAGCTTTAAAACAATTGATAGGCAGGCAATATAAAGAATGTCATCCTCAAGGCATGTAGATTTATAATATTATTACTTAAAACTAGGCTACTTTTGCGTATACAGTCATTAATTAATATATTCCAAATAAAATAAGTCCCTCGATACTCCGTGCTGCTGCTGACTTGAACTAAAATAGACCGCGTATGTGGGCAGTCGGTCCGACACTAAACAGCAGTCTGTTATAATCACATTTTTATGAGCTAACGAATTCCGTTATATTGGACATTTGTATTAATTATATCAAGCGAAGAACTGAGAAAGCAGAGAGAGACGGCAACATTATCGTGGTTTGCGTGACGACTCTCTCCACCTCGCAACGACTTATTTGCAAAGAGTATGGCGCTGCAGAGAAGCTGATTTAGCTGTTATTGGCTCTTTTCTGGGAACCGCACAGCAGCGCCCCCCACCCAACATTGGCTGAAAATGGCCAAATTGGAGTACTGCTGGAATACTGCATTGTGCCGTTGCCTCTCTGGCTCTGCAGCTTCACACAAAAGTCCGCACACTAGCACTAAGCTCTCGCCGACAACGTCGTTGTCATTATTAGAAGCAACGAGGAAACAAATGTAATGATCGTTTCGTTCATCGCATAGGCTATTTAATTTTAGCCTATTTTAATACAATTCAAATAATCAAATTGTGCTTAGACTCAGGGAATTATTTTCACCGGACATTAAGACCGGAGATATTAAATAAGTCGGACTTCAACAGATTTTGCCGGTCAAAAACCGGTAATTACCGGCTAACGGAAACGCTGGCGTGCGCGCGCGTGTGTGTAATCCCCTGTGGAATGGAGCTATCTGATCCTGGTGAGAATGGGAGGATGACATGTTTGGAGGATCTGTCGCATCAAGTCAACTCCTGTCTCTCACTGGCTGGATGATCTACATGATCACTCATTTCACATGTTTTCTGTGACTTATGATGACTTCGTTAAGAGATGTGTTTCTCACCTTACAGTAAGCAGGCCACAGTGGCCAATGGCCATATTATGAATGTCTTGTTGCAGTCAGATGAAGATGTTTGACTCCAAAATGTAAGGTTTTGAGGAATTAAAGGAACATGCCAACATTATGGGAAATGCACTTATACCGCCAGACGAGAAGATATCGAGCTGCAAGCTAGCCTAGCTTAGCACGAATGAATGGAAACCTAGCCTGGCTGTTGGCCAAAAACACCTGTCCCAAATGTTAAGCTAGGCTAGTGGTTCACATCCGCTTTCATTAATCTGTGCTAAGCTAGACTAGCTTGCAGCTCGATAACTTTATACTGAACACACAGAGAGGAAATTGGTATCTATCTTCTTGTCTGACTCTGGAGAAGACGGTAAGTGTCTTCTGGCCGCCTCAGACCCGCTCCTGTCCGAGCCGCCTATTCTCGCTCCTCGCTCCACAATGTTAGGACACACAGTTAGGACAGCCGTAACACCACCAATATCCACTAAAGACATTAACACACACTTCTTCAATCAATATCTGAAAGGAAACTGTCATCATGCACACTTGCTAATATATTACTTACATGTCTCTACTACTATTTACTCAAAATGCAGCACTCAAGTTTGAACACTTTGGTGATCATTGTTAATCAGCTGTAAGAGTTGTGCCCTTCCTGCTGACTTGTCGTACAGAACTTGTAAGTCGCTTTGGATAAAAGTGTTCAGCTAAATGACAAAATGTAAATGTAAGCGCATTTTCCATAATGTTGGTGTGTTCCTTTGAGAGAGAGTGAGAGACCATCCTGTGTACTCAAGGTCACAGGTTCGGACCCCCAGAACTGTGTCCGTTCCGTGTACTTGAGCAAGGCACTCCTCCTTCCACAAACCGATGACTCTAATTACACGGTATCATCATATAAATATATTCCTAATTACACTGTGTATCATATACATATATATTCCTAATTACACTATGTATCATATACATATATATTCCTAATTACACTATGTATCATATACATATATTCATAATTACACTGTGTATCTGTGCTGTCCTCCCAATGGTGTTTTTAATCAAAGGTAGACGGCCAGCCAAACTCCTTCAATAAGCAACACGAGAGTCAAAACGTAGCTTCCTAGCTTCTTGTTTTAATGTAGTTCTTGTAGACATGTTGATAGGAGTAAAACTGACACAGAATGACGTGCATAGCCTTACTAGTGCACGTAGAAAGTATAGACATACAGTATGTTTACTAAATGATTATATGTAAACCTGGAATTAAGAAACCTGTTCATACTGTAACGAATGACACTGCTGAGACATGCTGTACTAAACATTTCACGTATTATGAGCACCTACTGTATCTGCCATTAGCGTGCATCATCGGTAATAGAATATGAACATAACAACGTTCCATCGACGACAAATATACTTCAAAACTGAAAGAAAACCTTGCAAACAATAAGGATTACTTACAGACAATGCTTACGAAGGAGCAAATTAAAATATTACAACAGATAAAAACGGTGTGTTGTTCAAAATGAGATCTCTCTTCTAACTGAAGCCTGCAGGTACTATTTCCTGTTTATCCGTGAGGTTCTATTTCTTGTTTGTCTGTGAGGTCCTACCTCCTGTTTATCCATGAAGTCCTATTTCCTGTCTATACCACGTTCGACCAACAGGTGGTGTTAAAGTAAATCAAACCATTATACACTGCCTGGGAGGTAGAACAGTATCATATACATATATTCATAATTAGTTTAATTACACTATCATATACATTCCTAATTACACTGTGTATCATATACATATATTCATAATTACACTGTGTATCATATACATTCCTAATTACACTGTGTATCATATACCGTAATTTTCGGACTATAAGGCGCAACTGAGTATAAGCCGCAGCAGCTAAATTGAATGATGTGTACATATATAAGCCGCACTATATATACGCATAATAAGCTGCATGTGTTTTAATGTTTAATTACCATATGTTCAGGTTCGTGCACAGAGGGGATTGTCGGGAAAGAGATGGCTGTTTGAGGAAGCTCCCATTTATTAACATATGGGCGCGGACCGGCCATAGCTCGGTATACGCTGCGGCCGGCTAGCGTGATAGCTGAATCTGGTGTGCTAGAGTCCATCCATGATTCTGTGAAAATCATACAGCAGCAGTCTGCTAAGTTTCTCTGAGTAGTGAGTCGCAAGCGGATTTCATCCATCTTGTTCCGAATGGAGCGGGCGTTTGTTAGGAAGAGTGTCGGCAACGGTGGCTTGAATGGATTAGCCGTTAGCCTAGCATTGATGCCAGCCCGCTTGCCTCGCTTCTGCTTCCGTTCGCAGCGTCTTCTTCTCTGCTTGTCTGTCGCGGCAGGAGCCTCGCTTGGAGGTCCCCTAGTGGCCGTTAGCTGTAAAAATCCATAGATTAGCCGCACCGCTATATAAGCCGCAGGGTCGGAAAATGGGAAAAAAGGCGCGGCTTATAGTCCGAAAATGTCGGTACATTAACATTACATTATCATTCTAATAAACACATTCTACACACACTGTCAACAGTAAACCAGAACCCGCTCTACACACACTGTTATGTCCATGTTACAAGTTCCAGTCACCTTTTTATGTACTACTTTGTGTGGGCGAAAGACTTGGCTGGTGATAATGCTGAGTGGCAAAGTTCAGAGAAAACAGGTGGAGTTTTCTGAATGCCTGTAATGGCGCGGCAGCTGTCGGCAGCAGTTGGCTGTACTCTGCCCCCCCCCCATCTAGCTTTAATCTTATTGGTTATATATTACACCCATTGATTGAGTGTTTTGAAATTCCTAAGACAACCCAAAGAAAACCTGAATAAATATTAGTGTATGTCCCCAATATCCCCCCACCACTCCCCTTTTATTTATTTAATAATTATTATTTATGTTTTTACTTTTCCATGATCCTCCCTTGGTGCTATTGCCCACCTCCAGCTGTTCCTGTATCTGATAATAGTGTGTATCCATTAGGGCTGACCTTCGAAGCTTTTTTTGGCAATCGAAGCTTCGGGGCCGAGCTTCGATTTTAATTCGAAGCTTCGGAAAAAAAAAAAAAAAAAAAAAAAAAAAAAAAATTATTTTTTATTTTTTATTTTTTATTTTTTTTAATTTGTTATCTTATGTTGTGGGACTTGTACAGCACTTTCATAAACTTTGTTGTTTTTAAATGTGCTCTATAAATAAAGTGGGTTGGATTAATTAATTAAGTAGCCCCTTTCGTGACTGAGCCAACAAGGTTTCACTCGGCTGTGTGATTTAATTCAAGGTGGATCGCTGTTGTCGTTTGAACAACTTCAGATTTCATGGGAACTACCAATCCCCCAAATCAAGAATGTTTAAGATGAATGAAGTAAGATTTTGATTATTTGAAATATGGCCTGTGTAGACTAAACTATGCACAGAATTATGTCAGTCTACAAGGTCCGTATTCTACATGGTCCGGCAATGTAGACCTTGTAGACTCCACTACAGACCAATTATCAGTGAATGTTCATGCATTTTTAAGAAGGGCAACTTCCACAAAAAAACAAAGAACTCACCAAAACATCTCAGTAGCACCTTATCTAAATTTTAGTTCCTATTTTGTTTATTCATCCCAGTATCTTTCTTTCTTATGTGTGGAATTCTACAAGGCATGTAGGTGTATATGTATTTGAGGATGATATCCTTCAAACAGGCAATAGTGATGATATAATTTGGGCAGTGCTGAGCTGGGTTACTTTCCTCCAGTGTATTTGTCCCCCGGCCCCACCCAATGGCCCCATGCGCGCGTGCACACACACACACACACACACACACACACACACACACACACACACACACACATTTACATTTAGTCATTTAGCTGACGCTTTTATCCAAAGCGACTTACAAGTTCTGTACGACAAGACAGCAAGAAGGGTACAACTCTATCAGCTGAGTAACAATGTTTATCAAAGTGTTGCGTGTTACAGTGTAGGTTAGTTTATTAGGAAAAGTGCATGACAGTAAGGTTAGTCACGGTTAGATTTTTTTTCTTTTCTTTTTTTTTAATCATTTCAGATAATGGTTGAAGAAGTGAGGCTTTAGTCGACAGCGAAAGATTGGACGGGATTCGGCTGTCCTAACTGGGATGGGTAGTTCTCACACACACACACACACACACACACACACACACACACACACACACACACACACACACACACACACACACAAATCGAAAAAAAAAAATTTAAAAAAAAAAATTTGAAAAACAATTTATATATTTTTTTTTTTTTTTTTTTTAACTTCGATTTTTTTTTTTTATGTTCGAAGCTTGTGCCATCGAACGAAGCTTCGAAGCTTCGAAGTATTTAAGACAGCCCTAGTATCCATAACACCGTCCTATATTTAGCTCACTTGTTTGTCTGTGGAATGTATTGATTTTTTTCTAACTGCACACAAAGACATTTGCAGATGTTAATATTATTGAACATCCCACCATGCACAGTTGCACACACACACACACACACACACACACACACACACACACACACACACACAGACTACACACCTAACCGGTTATTGACAGTGAATAATGAGGTTTGTCTAGAATCCCTCCCCAGTGGCGTTGGGGAGGTGGATTCTACAGGGTTCTGAGTGTGCTCTGTTTTGCTTGAATGTGACTGTAACCCTTTCACTACCACACTACAGACGGTTAACCCTTTTACCACCAACAGACGGCAGAAGGTTAACCCTTTCACTACCACACTACAGACGGTTCCGTTTATATTAGTGATGCACGATATATCGGCCGCCGATATAATATCGGCCGATATGGCCGTTTTTTTACACATCGGTATCGGCCCGATATCAAGATGGGGCCGATATCCGATATTAAAAAAAAAAAATTAATATTTTTTTTTCTTTTTACATGTTTTGGCCTTAAATAGTTTCAAAAATCAGTCATTTCTGAAAATAAGTTACAAAAGTAAAAAAAATTATGCATTTTGGAAAATAGCTCTTTATTTGATTATCATAAAAAAGTGTTTTCTATACAGAGATATCGACATCGGTAAATATCGGTATCGGCCAGAACAGCAATATTAATATCGGTTATCGGTATCGGCCACAATTTTCACATCGGTGCATCACTAGTTTATATATATATTGATTACATTTTATATTATCAATGACCGTATATTAAAAAGCCATACCTTTGTATGGATCCATTACAGTATACCCTAATATTCTGTATACCTCCCAGCCCTATGCAAAATGTAAATACAAAAAATTACACAATGTGTTGAATAGGTTTGAATAAAAAAAAAACGTATGAATCAGATCAGCATTCCATATCTGCCGATACTTAGTACTTTAGTACTATATATGAGCAGTGGAAAAGTGGGATTTTTACATTTCCTAATTCCTTCCAGGCCATCTAGCAGTGTGGGGAGCTCCAGACGGGTGCCGGTGTGCCGTCCCCCTGGGGGCTGACATGGCAGGGATGGCTGACGGAGCAGCCAAGGACAGTTCAGTGGTTAAAAATCTAAAACAAGCTCCTCATCATCACACTCTACTCCACAGGGTCTTGCTCGGTATTCACATTGTAGGTCTTTAAAATAGCTTGCTTATATTATAGCCTTTATTAGTCTAGCTAGCTAGGGATTCAGTAGCTATGGGTCTAATACATTGTCAATGAGTTGCTTCCAGTCAACATGTACAAAACAGATTGTTTTTTCATCCGTACATTTCCATTTTATACCGTTTTGAATATGAGTATAGTTTTGGTGATTCTTAGTAATCCCAGGAAAACACGCGATAATAGCGTTTTTAGTGGAATACACTAAACACGTTGTCATTTTTCGCCTGATTATCTAATCATCCTGAAATCAACGCTAGATTATCGTTTTTATTATCCTTCCTCATGCAAGAATGAAAAGGGCCCTGGAGCGCGGTGCGCTCTGTAAATGCAGATATAAGTACTTTATTCTTATTTTATTGTTATTATTATTATTATTATTATTATTATTATTATTATTATTATTATTATTATTATTATTATTATTATTATTATTATTATTATTATTATTTTATTATTTTATTATTATTATTATTTTATTATTATTATTATTATTATTATTATTATTATTATTATTATTATTATTATTATTATTATTATTATTATTATTATTATTATTATTATTATTATTATTTTCTTTCCAATTAAATGAAAATCTGAAAATAAGTGGTATGCAAGTCAATGCTTGAAGGAAAAAATACTTCGGAAATCAGTTTAAATCTTTTTATTTACTGTTCAGTTCAGTTATTTTTTTTTCCGGGTTTTGGACACATAACAATGGTCATTCCATAAATCGCCAAAGTTTTACCAGCTGCTATTGCAGCATTGTCCAATTGTCCGAAAAGGGCTTTTCTTTAAAATTCTTGTCGAATGTAATGTTTTATGTTTTGTGTGGACCCCAGGAAGACTAGTTGTTGTCATGCAACAGCTAATGGGGATCCTAATAAACTCAATAAACTAAATTCCTGAAAAATGTGACTTCTACAAAAATGTGGCCTGTGGTCTGAGAATGTGATGAATGAGCCAGATGCTTAATTATGCATATTAGCTACTATTGAATTACACAACAATCTATGTAACGATGCTAAATGCACAGGTTCCCAACTATACCTCAACATACTCCTTGATGCTTATTCAGGCATGACAGGGCAATGTGTTGTGTACATTGTAGATTGTTGTGTAATTAATTTGTAGCTCATTTGCATAATTACGCATCTGGGGTCACATTATCAGACCCTCAAAACATAGGCATAGACACTCATTATTCATGTTTGCTTGCCTAGTTAGAGATATTGGAGAAAAAAATTTCTACTGGTGGCCGCTAATTTGCATATTTTAAGAATAGGGTTACCACTGATTACTTAAAAAAATTCTTCACATTATCTGACCCTCAACATAGGTAGACACTTTCTTTGTAATTTTTGCTTTCCTGGTTACAGAGTTATTGGAGAAAAGGAGGCTGGGAGGTGGAGGTGATGGTGGTGGTGGAGGCTGGGGAGGTGATTTTATTTTATTTGACATTTAAAAAAATACAAGATTCCAGATCAAGGATGCTAGTGCTACACAAATAAGTCAAGACTTATTTCCATTGTGGTCCTTGGTCTCAGACAGACAAGCAATACAAAACATGACCACAAATAACAATTTGACAAACTACATAGACATGTACATTTTAAGTGCAGCACAGACGTAGCCACAGACAACAATGTATCCGACAACATTTTCATGCATTTTAAAATCTAGTTTTTAGCATTGTCGAGGAGCCATGATTTGACTTTTTTCTTAAAATTGTGTCGGCTACTAATGCATTTTAGCTGTGAAGCGAAGGTAGCAAATTCCAATTTGTGGCTCCCCAGAATTTAAAAGAACATAATTTGCCCATATTAGTTTTGAACCTTGGAATACACAGGTCGGCAATGCTGGCTCTGGTGTTATGGGTATGCATGTCTCTATTCCACTGAAAATAATTTGTAAGATAAGTGGGGGCCCTATTGTTGTGAACTATATTGAGCTGAAGTTGGACGGACCTGGCTTCCAGAGGGAGCCAGCCCAACAACTGGAAGTGTTGTTTGCCCATATGTGCTCTGGAGGCTAGTCCTAGAGTTAATCCAACGTGGTGGTGGAGGAGGCTGGGGTGGTGGTGAAAAACGTACTTGCAGGTACAGCAGCAGCAACACTTGTGAATGAGAGGTCTTTAAATAGAGACGTAATGAGTGTAGGTGGAACGGTGGGTAGTCAGCTAAGCTGTCACAGCTCCATGCATGACTAAGAGTGTCCTGCCAGAACTAATTTATCATCGTACACTTTCATTTAAAAATGTTATTGCAAAGATAGGGCATTTGTAATCGTCAAATATATATAATGACAGATGATTTGTATTCCCCTTTTTATTTTCCCCTATATATGTGTTGGGACTGTCTACTAAACTAAAGAAGTTGTAGTCCACTAATAGTTATAGACTTTGTCAACTAATTAGGGCTGCAACGATTAGTCGACATAATCGACGACGTCGATCATAAAAACTCAACAAAAAAAATTAATTTTTTTTACGACGCATCGACGCAAAAATTCTGCGTCGACGCGTCGTAAAAAAAATTAATTTTTTTTTAAAAAAAATCCTATTTTTTCAGAGTTGCTTTGTCTACCATCACCCCAGACTCTTGTCGGGGGCAAACAACATCCCCGGTTATCCCATTAGTTCCCTGGGATGTTAAGCTAAGAAGTCTGCTAAGAAGGATATATTATTTATTATTATTATTATTATTTTATTTCATTGTGTTTTTAGCCCTAGTTGCACTTTTGTTGCAACCCCAGTTATCCCATTAGTTCCCCCAAACTTACTGTCGGTCTGTTATGTTAAGCTAAGAAGTCTGCTAAGATCCCGGAAAAGGAGCCGCGCCCACAGGAAGCAGAGATGGAGGGTGTGACAGAAATAATCGTTAGATTAGTTGACTAATCGAAAAAATTATCGACAGATTAGTCGACTACCAAAATAATCGTTAGTTGCAGCCCTACAACTAATTGATTAGTTGATTTAACCCACAAATCTGTATTGTTGAGTTTCCTAAATGCAACCATGCAGAAAGACCTCTTTAAATTTCACAAGATGGTATTATCATTTCAAATTTTTTATATCTCATTCAGCATGATAAAAAACATTTGAAAATGGATAGATTGACAAAGGGGCTAGCTGTATATTATGTAGAATCCCTTTACATACTGTTATCTTACAATAAACGTTAGTAAATCCAGTCCACCGTAAAGGATCAAAAACTCTACCCGCAGTCCCTGCTGTTTCTGCATCACTGGATTCCCCACCACGACCTTTGATTAAAAATGAATGATATCCAGTTTGCCATCTCTACGTCTAGTGCTCAGATGTGAATGTAGTAGAGACACGCTTTCAGAAAAGATCACACAGCATTTCCACCTGTTCTTTGTTACAGCAATGCTTCACTGTTCACACAATCCTTCCATGAATGGGGCGGGGCAGCTTTCATCATCTGCTCCTTGCTGTTCAGCTTCTACAGAGGCTTCTCACATCACTAATGGGCTTGGTTTTCTGTTTGTATTACTTCGCTTCAGGGGCGAAAATGTGAGGTTTTTGGAAACCATTAAATTGCCCTATACAAGAAATAAAGATACTATATTTCTCTATACATCTATCTTCTTCTATATATCTTCTTCTATACACCTTCTTCTTCTATCTATACATCTTGTTCTATACACCTTTGTATATAAATCTTATATATATTCTTCTATACACTGTAGTGTCTTCTTCTTCTATACATCTTCTATATATTCTTCTATGCACTGTCTTCTTCTATATATCTTCTATAGCCTACACTGTATTTTTCTTCTATACATCTTCTTCTATACATATTATATACATCTTCTATACATCATCTTTATACATATTCTTCTATACATCTTCTTCTATACATCTTCTATACATCTTCTACATCTTCTACACATCTTCTATACATCCTCCTTATACATATTCTTCTACACATCTTCTATACATATTCATCTATACATCATCTTCTTCTATACATCTTCTATATATCTTCTACATCTTCTACACATCTTCTTCTATACATCTTCTATACATCCTCCTTAAACATATTCTTCTACACATCTTCTATACATATTCTTCTATACATCTTCTATACATCTTCTATACTTGTTCCTCATAATCTGTACTGCTCACTCAAACAGGGACGTCCTTCTTTCTCCTCTTCTCTAAAGACCTCGTTCAGTGTTGCTGATGACCTCATGTATTCCATGCTACCCCCCACCCCCCTCTAATAAGAACAAGATGGCTTCTATATACCAGACTCAAAAGAAAGGTCTAGATTCCGGACAAACCTCCCAGAGGGGCAGAGGGTCTCAGCCACACAGACTGTGTGTGTGTGTGTGTGTGTGTGTGTGTGTGTGTGTGTGTGTGTGTGTGTGTGTGTGTGTGTGTGTGTGTGTGTGTGTGTGTGTGTGTGTGTGTGTGTGTGTGTGTGTGTGTGTGTGTGTGTGTGTGTGTGTGTGTGTGTGTGTGTGTGTGTGTGTGAGTGTGAGTGTGAGTGTGAGTGTGAGTGTGAGAGAGAGAGAGAGAGATTGTGTTTTTTTTTTTAAGTATTTTTTATTAAAAAAAATTTAAATATGCTTGACAGTCTTGGCTAACACAGAGCGCTTGCGTCATCCTTTGTGTGTTTGCTGGCAAAATTGTCTGATTTTAAACATTGGAAGCAAGCCGCCCCACTGATGTTTTCTGAGATCATTTTGAAAGCGAGCTGCAAATCTTGATATGAATTGCTTCCACAGACTCTGTCTGAAATACTTGTTTGAAGGAGTCTGCCTTATTCGAATTATTGGAAGTTATTCTTGGTTTGTAAGAACTGTTATGATAATTCATCAAGAACATTTCTGAAAATTACCACAGATATTGTTGTTGAACAGATATTGAAAGAGTGTTTTTGTCGGGACTAAATACACGTTTTATGTGCTGAATGGCCCATTGCTCGGGAACTCCCATCAAACAGTGGCGCTAGTCACCGTAGTAATGAATGCAAGGCCTCATGGGACTTTTCCTTCGGTTACCAGTTGCCTTGTGGGTAAAACTTGGTGTTTCACAGTATCCCTTGTTGGCCTTGGTTGCCATGACGCCGGCACCGCTGGCTCTGAGGAGGAGCATTGTAGTGTGCATGCACACACACACGCTTGCACACACACGCACACACACCCGCACACATGCACACGAGCCACCCCAAGTCCCAACCCCCACTTAAGGAAAGTCACCCACACAGACCATGACTCATTGTTATTCAGGAGAGCGTGTGTGTGTATGTGCACATGTATGTGTGTGTATGAAGAACTGTTTACCTGTTTTGTGGTCGGCCTACAGTGTCTGTTTGTGTGCGCACGTTGCAATAATGTGTGTGTGTGTAGCGGGCACTCTTATGCAATAGGATGTCACACGTACTGCAGAATGACTGTGTGTGTGTGTAGCACACACATAGGTGTATGGCGAGCCAGCCATCCTAGGCTACAGTCTCCTTCTGTGGTCAAGAGGAAGATATTTCTTCTTCTCTTCGGCTCTCCACCTCTCAAGCCTCACTGGCCGCGGCAGCACCCTAAAACACCCGAGGCGTCCTAAACGGTGCAAGCAAACGCCACCCTACATGGCCAAGAGCGAGGCCGGCAACAAGGGATGTCTCGGTCGATACCACTTAAAGGAACACGCCAACGTTATGGGAAATGCGCTTAATGACCAGCCGGAACCTCTTCTCTCTGAACTGCTCGGTGTCTGGGGGGGTTTAGGAGTGGGGGAGGTGCTGTGGGGTGGAGTTAAGGGGTTTGTTTACGTACTTTTGACTATTTTATACTTTTTTATCTATTTTTATCTAGCACACTCCCAGGAGCTCATACAGAAAAAAGCATTTCATGGAAAAGTATTCTGTATTTTTTACTATGACAACTAATAAAGAAACTTGAAACTTGAACTTGTATGGAGGGTTTTGCAGTAGTAATAATAATGATAATAATGATAATAATAATAATAGCTTGGATTTATAAAGCGCCTTTCAGGAAACCCAAGGGCACATAAGACATTTAAGCAAAATACATAATAATAACAATACATGACGGGGAGACGACTAGAGGCCGTAGGCCTTCGTGAACGGGTGGGTTTTCAGGGCCGTCTTGAAGGAGTCCAGCGATGTGGCAGAGAGGATCTCAGCCGGGAGAGAGTTCCAGAGGGTGGGGGCCGTGTCCCCAAAAGTTCATAGTCGGGTGAGAGGGATAGAGAGCAGATCCCTGTCTGAGGATCGCAGCCTCCGGGAGGGGGAGGTCAGATAGGTACTGGGGGGCATGGAGGCATTTTGTAGGTAAGGATCGCTATATTTGACCGGGAGCCAGTGGAAGTGGATCAGGGTAGGGCTGATGTTCTGCACCTACTGGAGCCTGTCCAGGGTGTTGCTGGGTACCCCAGACAGGACTCCTGCGGTGTGGGAAGGTGGTGTAGGGTGGAGTTAAGAGCTTTATGGGAAGGTGGTGTAGGGTGGAGTTAAGAGCTTTATATGGAGGGTTTACTGGCATTCATTTTTAGCCTGACCACTGTGTGAAAAGTGTCAACCTGAGACAAAGGGTATATTTGAGGAGTCAACAGATGTAGTGCTGGTGGCGCTGATACGATTTAGACCCCCCCCCCCATCCTCTCTTCTCTTCCATTCTCTCTTCTTTTTCCTCCCTTCTTTCATCTGTTCTACTCATGATATTAAAGGAACACGCCAACATTTTGGAAAATTAGCTTACCGTCTTCTCCAGAGAGAGACAAGAGGATACATACCAGTTTCACACACACACACACACACACACACACACACACACACACACACACACACACACACACACACACACACACACACACACACACACACACACACACACGTATCGGCCTAACTCAAGCATTGTTTGGTCCATCTCCTTGGAGATGATGATGGATCCAGAACACATCAGATGAAAGGACTGCAGAACAGACCCATGTCGGTGAATCAAACCTCTCAGGGCGGCGCTGCTCGCCAGGCCCACAAACTGGCACTGGCATCAGCACCAGAACATGCTTTTCACATGAGTAACAACTTAAAGGAACACGCCAACATTTTGGGAAATTAACTTACCATCTTCTCCAGAGAGAGACAAGAAGATAGATACCAGTTTCCTCTCTGTGCGTTCAGTAGAAAGCTATCTGGCTGCACGTTAGCCTAGCTTAGCACAATGAATGGAAGCGGACATGACTGGTTAGCTTTCGGGAGAGTTGTTAGTTGGACAATGCCTAGGCTAACCGGCCATGTCCGCTTCCATTCATTGTGCTAAGCTAGGCTAACGTGCAGCCAGATAGCTTTCTACTGAACGCACAGAGAGGAAACTGGTATCTATCTTCTTGTCTCTCTCTGGAGAAGACGGTAAGCTAATTTCCCAAAATGTTGGTGTGTTCCTTTAAGTTGTTACTCATGTGAAAAGCATGTTCTGGTGCTGATGCCAGTGCCAGTTTGTGGGCCTGGCGAGCAGCGCCGCCCTGAGAGGTTTGATTCACCGACATGGGTCTGTTCTGCAGTCCTTTCATCTGATGTGTTCTGGATCCATCATCATCTCCAAGGAGATGGACCAAACAATGCTTGAGTTAGGCCGATACGTGTGTGTGTGTGTGTGTGTGTGTGTGTGTGTGTGTGTGTGTGTGTGTTTCTAGGAGGTACAGACAGTAGTCATTTTAAGTAGCCTTTTACACTTAGTTGTCTGTTTTTACTTTTACTGGATTGTGTATTGCATGGAATGTTGTTGTTGCCGTGCTGTTTTTGTTTTTGTTGTTTTTGTTACTCATGAAGCTACAAATATGAATTGCCCCACGCGGGATCAATAAAGTTGTCTGAATCTGAATCTTAATAATACAACTTAATCCCTGACTCGTACATAGGAGGCGACAATGGCTCTGTAGGTAGAGCAGTCGTCTGGTAATCCAGAGGTTCTTGGTTCGATTCCCACTCCTCCCTTGAGCAAGACACTTAACCCCTAATTGCTCCCGATGAGCAGGTCGGCACCTTGCATGGTCGCCTCCGCCGTCGGTGTGTGAATGTGTGAGTGAATGGGTAAAATGTGAGGAACAAATTGTAAAGCGCTTTGGATAAAAGCTGCTATATAAATGCACCATTTACCATTTTACATACACTTTCAATAAAGTAATAATCTTCTTCTTCTTATGTATTGTTATGCTTCTGGAAGATTACTATTTCTATCCCAGAAGCCCCTGTCAGCGGTCAAGTCCTCTGGGTAGATTTAATATGGAGGTGTTTGCTGTCCTCTTGTGGCAGACTTGTGTAAATGCAAGGTGTCTCCTTGAGTCTTTCATGTCTGTTTCAGTCGTCTCATGGCTGCACTGTGAGGCGTCTCCATTCTCATTCCAGCTGAGAGGTAGGAGCTGGAAAACATAACGGTTCCATAGCCTGAAGTCTTATCTACAGTACAGGTCCAAAGTCTATAACAATCCTACAGAAAGTTTTGTTTTACTGATGTTTTTTGTAATCTTTGTATAGGTAATAATTCGTCCAAAATGGTCGACCGCTTGTTAATTTGGACCGGCGAGTGAGGAATTCTCAAAACTAACAACTTCTTCTTCTGTCCCTTTACCGTAGGGATCAGCCCTTGCGTGAGATACCATTACTCCAGAATTTCATTGGCTACAAAAACGGTCAATCATTTTCACCGTCAGAGGTGACTGTTCCGCTCAGGACCACCCGAAACCGGACACGGTCACTTGTCCGAAACCGACGCTCGTTGGTTGTTCGGCCTTGTAACCCAAGATTGGAAGCACGTAATAGGTTGAAGGTGGCAAATTCAACTTTCCAACAATGTATTGATTGATCGTCAAAAACACAGCCGGCAGACGAGGGCAAAGTGGTGCGACGTGCGCGCGTGTGCATGACGGCCGCCAAACATTAACAGTTAAATGCATTATTTCCTTTCCCGTCTGGCTACAAAACACAGCAGAAGAAGAAAGTGTAAACATGATCTGTTGTCTAATGTCCTTGTATCAAGAGCTCAGCCAATCAACTAGAGGATGAAAACCCTTTCCTATATATTTTTTTTATTATTATTTTTATTTAGTGTTTATCGCTTTTTGCTACAAGTACTGGGCAGTCCAGTAGAGAGAGAGAGAGAGAGAGAGAGAGGAAGAGCGGGAGACAGAGTGGGGGGAAGACATTCGGCAAATGACGCCGGGTCCGGGAATCGAACCCGGGTCGGCCGTGCCGCGACGCAGCGCGTTACATGGTTGGCCACTTGGGCGCCCCACACCTTTCCTATATATACTGTAACCTATAATGTTTGTTTGGGATCAGGGATTGGGCCTTTAACCCATCGCAACTCAGAATACCTTTACAACATTTACAGCTGTTCATGTGTAAAGAAACCACTTACATCTATATAATGTGAATTTATAGCTGTCACCCTGTCAGTCCAGACTGTATATAACAGTGGTTCACCCTGTCAGTCCTCCTGTATATAACAGTGGTTCACCCTGTCAGCCCTCCTGTATATAACAGTGGTTCACCCTGTCAGCCCTCCTGTATATAACAGTGGTTCACCCTGTCAGTCCTCCTGTATATAACAGTGGTTCACCCTGTCAGTCCAGACTGTATATAACAGTGGTTCACCCTGTCAGTCCAGACTGTGTATAACAGTGGTTCACCCTGTCAGCCCTCCTGTATATAACAGTGGTTCACCCTGTCAGCCCTCCTGTATATAACAGTGGTTCACCCTGTCAGCCCTCCTGTATATAACAGTGGTTCACCCTGTCAGCCCTCCTGTATATAACAGTGGTTCACCCTGTCAGCCCTCCTGTATATAACAGTGGTTCACCCTGTCAGTCCAGACTGTATATAACAGTGGTTCACCCTGTCAGTCCAGACTGTATATAACAGTGGTTCACCCTGTCAGCCCTCCTGTATATAACAGTGGTTCACCCTGTCAGTCCAGACTGTATAACAGTGGTTCACCCTGTCAGTCCAGACTGTATAACAGTGGTTCACCCTGTCAGTCCAGACTGTATATAACAGTGGTTCACCCTGTCAGCCCTCCTGTATAACAGTGGTTCACCCTGTCAGTCCAGACTGTATAACAGTGGTTCACCCTGTCAGCCCTCCTGTATATAACAGTGGTTCACCCTGTCAGTCCAGACTGTATAACAGTGGTTCACCCTGTCAGTCCAGACTGTATAACAGTGGTTCACCCTGTCAGTCCAGACTGTATATAACAGTGGTTCACCCTGTCAGCCCTCCTGTATATAACAGTGGTTCACCCTGTCAGCCCTCCTGTATATAACCGTGGTTCACCCTGTCAGCCCTCCTGTATATAACAGTGGTTCACCCTGTCAGCCCTCCTGTATATAACAGTGGTTCACCCTGTCAGCCCTCCTGTATATAACAGTGGTTCACCCTGTCAGTCCAGACTGTATATAACAGTGGTTCACCCTGTCAGCCCTCCTGTATATAACAGTGGTTCACCCTGTCAGTCCAGACTGTATATAACAGTGGTTCACCCTGTCAGTCCAGACTGTATATAACAGTGGTTCACCCTGTCAGCCCTCCTGTATATAACAGTGGTTCACCCTGTCAGTCCAGACTGTATATAACAGTGGTTCACCCTGTCAGTCCAGACTGTATATAACAGTGGTTCACCCTGTCAGCCCTCCTGTATATAACAGTGGTTCACCCTGTCAGCCCTCCTGTATATAACAGTGGTTCACCCTGTCAGCCCTCCTGTATATAACAGTGGTTCACCCTGTCAGCCCTCCTGTATATAACAGTGGTTCACCCTGTCAGCCCTCCTGTATATAACAGTGGTTCACCCTGTCAGCCCTCCTGTATATAACAGTGGTTCACCCTGTCAGCCCTCCTGTATATAACAGTGGTTCACCCTGTCAGTCCAGACTGTATAACAGTGGTTCACCCTGTCAGTCCAGACTGTATATAACAGTGGTTCACCCTGTCAGTCCAGACTGTATATAACAGTGGTTCACCCTGTCAGCCCTCCTGTATATAACAGTGGTTCACCCTGTCAGTCCAGACTGTATAACAGTGGTTCACCCTGTCAGTCCAGACTGTATAACAGTGGTTCACCCTGTCAGCCCTCCTGTATATAACAGTGGTTCACCCTGTCAGTCCAGACTGTATATAACAGTGGTTCACCCTGTCAGCCCTCCTGTATATAACAGTGGTTCACCCTGTCAGTCCAGACTGTATAACAGTGGTTCACCCTGTCAGTCCAGACTGTATAACAGTGGTTCACCCTGTCAGCCCTCCTGTATATAACAGTGGTTCACCCTGTCAGTCCAGACTGTATAACAGTGGTTCACCCTGTCAGTCCAGACTGTATATAACAGTGGTTCACCCTGTCAGTCCAGACTGTATAACAGTGGTTCACCCTGTCAGTCCAGACTGTATAACAGTGGTTCACCCTGTCAGTCCTCCTGTATATAACAGTGGTTCACCCTGTCAGCCCTCGTGTATATAACAGTGGTTCACCCTGTCAGTCCAGACTGTATATAACAGTGGTTCACCCTGTCAGTCCAGACTGTATATAACAGTGGTTCACCCTGTCAGTCCTCCTGTATATAACAGTGGTTCACCCTGTCAGCCCTCCTGTATATAACAGTGGTTCACCCTGTCAGCCCTCCTGTATATAACAGTGGTTCACCCTGTCAGCCCTCCTGTATATAACAGTGGTTCACCCTGTCAGCCCTCCTGTATATAACAGTGGTTCACCCTGTCAGCCCTCCTGTATATAACAGTGGTTCACCCTGTCAGCCCTCCTGTATATAACAGTGGTTCACCCTGTCAGTCCAGACTGTATATAACAGTGGTTCACCCTGTCAGCCCTCCTGTATATAACAGTGGTTCACCCTGTCAGTCCAGACTGTATATAACAGTGGTTCACCCTGTCAGTCCAGACTGTATAACAGTGGTTCACCCTGTCAGTCCAGACTGTATAACAGTGGTTCACCCTGTCAGCCCTCCTGTATATAACAGTGGTTCACCCTGTCAGTCCAGACTGTATATAACAGTGGTTCACCCTGTCAGCCCTCCTGTATATAACAGTGGTTCACCCTGTCAGTCCTCCTGTATATAACAGTGGTTCACCCTGTCAGCCCTCCTGTATATAACAGTGGTTCACCCTGTCAGTCCAGACTGTATATAACAGTGGTTCACCCTGTCAGCCCTCCTGTATATAACAGTGGTTCACCCTGTCAGTCCAGACTGTATAACAGTGGTTCACCCTGTCAGTCCAGACTGTATATAACAGTGGTTCACCCTGTCAGCCCTCCTGTATATAACAGTGGTTCACCCTGTCAGCCCTCCTGTATATAACAGTGGTTCACCCTGTCAGCCCTCCTGTATATAACAGTGGTTCACCCTGTCAGCCCTCCTGTATATAACAGTGGTTCACCCGGTCAGTCCAGACTGTATAACAGTGGTTCACCCTGTCAGTCCAGACTGTATAACAGTGGTTCACCCTGTCAGCCCTCCTGTATATAACAGTGGTTCACCCTGTCAGCCCTCCTGTATATAACAGTGGTTCACCCTGTCAGTCCAGACTGTATATAACAGTGGTTCACCCTGTCAGCCCTCCTGTATATAACAGTGGTTCACCCTGTCAGTCCAGACTGTATATAACAGTGGTTCACCCTGTCAGTCCAGACTGTATATAACAGTGGTTCACCCTGTCAGTCCAGACTGTATATAACAGTGGTTCACCCTGTCAGCCCTCCTGTATATAACAGTGGTTCACCCTGTCAGCCCTCCTGTATATAACAGTGGTTCACCCTGTCAGCCCTCCTGTATATAACAGTGGTTCACCCTGTCAGTCCAGACTGTATATAACAGTGGTTCACCCTGTCAGCCCTCCTGTATATAACAGTGGTTCACCCTGTCAGTCCAGACTGTATATAACAGTGGTTCACCCTGTCAGTCCAGACTGTATATAACAGTGGTTCACCCTGTCAGTCCAGACTGTATATAACAGTGGTTCACCCTGTCAGCCCTCCTGTATATAACAGTGGTTCACCCTGTCAGTCCAGACTGTATATAACAGTGGTTCACCCTGTCAGCCCTCCTGTATATAACAGTGGTTCACCCTGTCAGCCCTCCTGTATATAACAGTGGTTCACCCTGTCAGCCCTCCTGTATATAACAGTGGTTCACCCTGTCAGCCCTCCTGTATATAACAGTGGTTCACCCTGTCAGTCCAGACTGTATATAACAGTGGTTCACCCTGTCAGCCCTCCTGTATATAACAGTGGTTCACCCTGTCAGCCCTCCTGTATATAACAGTGGTTCACCCTGTCAGCCCTCCTGTATATAACAGTGGTTCACCCTGTCAGCCCTCCTGTATATAACAGTGGTTCACCCTGTCAGCCCTCCTGTATATAACAGTGGTTCACCCTGTCAGCCCTCCTGTATATAACAGTGGTTCACCCTGTCAGTCCAGACTGTATAACAGTGGTTCACCCTGTCAGTCCTCCTGTATATAACAGTGGTTCACCCTGTCAGCCCTCCTGTATATAACAGTGGTTCACCCTGTCAGCCCTCCTGTATATAACAGTGGTTCACCCTGTCAGCCCTCCTGTATATAACAGTGGTTCACCCTGTCAGTCCAGACTGTATATAACAGTGGTTCACCCTGTCAGCCCTCCTGTATATAACAGTGGTTCACCCTGTCAGCCCTCCTGTATATAACAGTGGTTCACCCTGTCAGTCCATACTGTATATAACAGTGGTTCACCCTGTCAGTCCAGACTGTATATAACAGTGGTTCACCCTGTCAGCCCTCCTGTATATAACAGTGGTTCACCCTGTCAGTCCAGACTGTATATAACAGTGGTTCACCCTGTCAGTCCAGACTGTATATAACAGTGGTTCACCCTGTCAGCCCTCCTGTATATAACAGTGGTTCACCCTGTCAGTCCAGACTGTATATAACAGTGGTTCACCCTGTCAGCCCTCCTGTATATAACAGTGGTTCACCCTGTCAGCCCTCCTGTATATAACAGTGGTTCACCCTGTCAGCCCTCCTGTATATAACAGTGGTTCACCCTGTCAGCCCTCCTGTATATAACAGTGGTTCACCCTGTCAGCCCTCCTGTATATAACAGTGGTTCACCCTGTCAGTCCAGACTGTATATAACAGTGGTTCACCCTGTCAGTCCAGACTGTATATAACAGTGGTTCACCCTGTCAGCCCTCCTGTATATAACAGTGGTTCACCCTGTCAGTCCAGACTGTATATAACAGTGGTTCACCCTGTCAGCCCTCCTGTATATAACAGTGGTTCACCCTGTCAGCCCTCCTGTATATAACAGTGGTTCACCCTGTCAGCCCTCCTGTATATAACAGTGGTTCACCCTGTCAGCCCTCCTGTATATAACAGTGGTTCACCCTGTCAGCCCTCCTGTATATAACAGTGGTTCACCCTGTCAGTCCAGACTGTATATAACAGTGGTTCACCCTGTCAGTCCAGACTGTATAACAGTGGTTCACCCTGTCAGTCCAGACTGTATAACAGTGGTTCACCCTGTCAGCCCTCCTGTATATAACAGTGGTTCACCCTGTCAGCCCTCCTGTATATAACAGTGGTTCACCCTGTCAGCCCTCCTGTATATAACAGTGGTTCACCCTGTCAGCCCTCCTGTATATAACAGTGGTTCACCCTGTCAGCCCTCCTGTATATAACAGTGGTTCACCCTGTCAGCCCTCCTGTATATAACAGTGGTTCACCCTGTCAGCCCTCCTGTATATAACAGTGGTTCACCCTGTCAGCCCTCCTGTATATAACAGTGGTTCACCCTGTCAGCCCTCCTGTATATAACAGTGGTTCACCCTGTCAGTCCAGACTGTATATAACAGTGGTTCACCCTGTCAGCCCTCCTGTATATAACAGTGGTTCACCCTGTCAGCCCTCCTGTATATAACAGTGGTTCACCCTGTCAGCCCTCCTGTATATAACAGTGGTTCACCCTGTCAGCCCTCCTGTATATAACAGTGGTTCACCCTGTCAGTCCAGACTGTATATAACAGTGGTTCACCCTGTCAGCCCTCCTGTATATAACAGTGGTTCACCCTGTCAGCCCTCCTGTATATAACAGTGGTTCACCCTGTCAGCCCTCCTGTATATAACAGTGGTTCACCCTGTCAGCCCTCCTGTATATAACAGTGGTTCACCCTGTCAGCCCTCCTGTATATAACAGTGGTTCACCCTGTCAGTCCAGACTGTATATAACAGTGGTTCACCCTGTCAGCCCTCCTGTATATAACAGTGGTTCACCCTGTCAGCCCTCCTGTATATAACAGTGGTTCTCAACCAGGGGGAACCGTTTAATTTCACTATTTCATTCACTAGAAGTTAGTCCGATGTGGTCATATCTAACAACAACAAGTCAGCAGGAAGGGTACAACTCTATCAGCTGAGTAACAATGTTCATCAAAGTGTTGAGTGCTATAGTGTAGGTTAGTTTATTAGGACAAGTGCATGACAGTAAGGTTAGTTAGGGTTAGATAAAATAAAATTAATTTCAGATAATAATTGAAGAAGTGCGTCTTTAGTCGACGGCGAAAGATTGGACGGGTTTCGGCTGTCCTAACTGTGGTGGGAATTTCGTTCCACCATTGTGGGGCAAGGACTGAGAATAGGCGACTTCTCTTCTGAGACGGGGGTCCCTGAGACTAAACCAAAACAAATGGGGGTCTGCATTCTTTTTTTGATCCACTTTTTCTCCATTTTCTATATTTTCTCCCATCCCAATTTCGTATCATCCAATTCAACCCTCCCCTGTCACGAACGCTGTTTCTTGCCTCCCACAAGCCGGCTGCAGTGAGGACTAAGTCATACATAGCACAAGTCCCCTCCGGTACTTGAGGTAACAGCAGTCGCATCTTTTCACCTGCGCAGCTCGACCTCTCAGTGTCGAGGAGTAACGCGTGGGAGGCTCACGCTGCCCCCGACACTTCCTGATTCTACTGCGCAGGCGCACCAACCGACTTGTAGGAGTCGCTTGTTCACAACGTTCGATCCCCACCCTTCAGTTTTTCCCTCCCCGTAATACGGCCAATGTGTATTACTGCGGACGACCAGCCAAACTGAAAAACAATGTGGAGAGCTGGATTCGAACACGCGAATCCTAGCGTCTCCACACTGGTGGCGAGTGCCTTAGACCACTACGCCACCTAGCCGCCCCATGGGGGTCTGCATTCTAATGTGTATCAGAGTGTCACTGATCCAGAACTACTGGTATATTATATAGGCTACTGTAACATATTTAAGCTTCTAGCAGTAGGGCTTCCCGTTCTCATTTACATCTTAGATTTTAGTTGGCTTTACATACTGTCGCCTAGATACCTCTCTTAAACACTTGTTTCCACGGCGACAATAACATAAACCCCAACCCATAAGTTCTCCCCAACAATGACTAGCCCTGTTATGTTTCTTTTGATTGACATTATTATTCATGGGATCACATCCAGGCTGAACATGTAGCGGCTCATTGATGAGTCATCCAGCCAAGAAAAAGGCTTTAACAGTGAGGGCTGGCTTGTCATGAAAGAGGGAAACCACACACATACATACACGCACACGCACACGCACACACAACGTGACTGTAGGACAAATGTGCCTGTTTAATGATGCATGCTGCTGTCTCTCATATGCTACAATACACACACACGCACGCACGCACACACACACACTTCCTTTAGCTAATGTTGGCTGACAAAAACAGCAATAAGAAATGTTCTTATTGTTGTTATTGCCATTTCATTACCATTATACAGTATTATTCATATATTTATTCATAAGCACATTTAAATCATGATTTTGAGTAGTAATGGAAGATGGAAGATTATCTTGCAAGTGCATGCATCGGTTATCCATTAGGTGAATCAGGCGCTAACGGTACCTGCTCTAAACTACATCAAACAACAGTAGTAATGGTGTTTGTAGGCGGGGCTAATACTCTCCAGGTCAGAAGGTCAGGTCACTCACCAGGTCATCTTTAGGTCAGAGGGTCACCAGGTCATCTTTAGGTCAGAAGGTCAGGTCACTCACCAGGTCATCTTTAGGTCAGAAGGTCAGGTCACTCACCAGGTCATCTTTAGGTCAGAGGGTCACCAGGTCATCTTTAGGTCAGAGGGTCACCAGGTCATCTTTAGGTCAGAGGGTCAGGTCACTCACCAGGTCATCTTTAGGTCAGAGGGTCACCAGGTCATCTTTAGGTCAGAAGGTCAGGTCACTCACCAGGTCATCTTTAGGTCAGAAGGTCAGGTCACTCACCAGGTCATCTTTAGGTCAGAGGGTCACCAGGTCATCTTTAGGTCAGAGGGTCACCAGGTCATCTTTAGGTCAGAAGGTCAGGTCACTCACCAGGTCATCTTTAGGTCAGAAGGTCAGGTCACTCACCAGGTCATCTTTAGGTCAGAGGGTCACCAGGTCATCTTTAGGTCAGAAGGTCACCAGGTCATCTTTAGGTCAGAGGGTCAGGTCACTCACCAGGTCATCTTTAGGTCAGAAGGTCAGGTCACTCACCAGGTCATCTTTAGGTCAGAAGGTCAGGTCACTCACCAGGTCATCTTTAGGTCAGAGGGTCACCAGGTCATCTTTAGGTCAGAAGGTCACCAGGTCATCTTTAGGTCAGAGGGTCAGGTCACTCACCAGGTCATCTTTAGGTCAGAGGGTCACCAGGTCATCTTTAGGTCAGAGGGTCAGGTCACTCACCAGGTCATCTTTAGGTCAGAGGGTCACCAGGTCATCTTTAGGTCAGAGGGTCAGGTCACTCACCAGGTCATCTTTAGGTCAGAGGGTCACCAGGTCATCTTTAGGTCAGAGGGTCAGGTCACTCACCAGGTCATCTTTAGGTCAGATGGTCACCAGGTCACTCACCAGGTCATCTTTAGGTCAGAAGGTCACCAGGTCATCTTTAGGTCAGAGGGTCAAGGTCACTCACCAGGTCATCTTTAGGTCAGATGGCACCAGGTCATCTTTAGGTCAAAAGGTCACCAGGTCATCTTCAGGTCAGAAGGTCACCAGGTCATCTTTAGGTCAGAGGGTCACCAGGTCATCTTCAGGTCAGAAGGTCGCCAGGTCATCTTCAGGTCAGAAGGTCACCAGGTCATCTTCAGGTCAGAAGGTCACCAGGTCATCTTTAGGTCAGAGGGTCACCAGGTCATCTTCAGGTCAGAGGGTCAGAACCCTGCACACACATGTTTGGAAAAACATCTCATCCACAATACATAATAAAATTACTTTCAAAACTAATATTAACACTTTGTTTGCCACTTGTTAACATGGTACAACGTGGTTGAATGCCAGCACCCACTTCAATGATAGCGTTGTGAACGCATAATCTCTGTCTTAAATGATGGCTATGTGTCTAATCTGCCCGTCGTTTATCAATTACTTGTTTGCAGTCAACATTGTCGAAACGGATTGTTTTTTAATCGGTTAATTTCCGTATTATAGCATTTTGAAAAGCCCTCGTTTTTCAGGAAAATATATAGATTCCGTGATAAACGGCATTTACTGGAATATTCTGGCATACACAAAAAACGTTGTCATTTTTCGGCCTATTTATGAATCGTTTTCAAATAAACGCTAGATTATCGATAGTATATGTGTACTTATGCACGCTATATAAGCGATCTGAAAAATATATTCTCATTTCCTGATCAGCGCGCACACACACAACACACACACACATGGGGCACACGCTGATATATAGGTCAAAACAGATCCGATTACTTCAAGACTGGTAAAATAAATTGCTTACCTCAGATCAGATGTTCTCCAAAAAGATTATTCCAATTCCTGATCGCCATTCCAAATATCGACCGCGTTTATTGATTCAGCGTTGGGTACTGTAAATATGTAATGTATTCCACGTTGTTTTGCGGCTCTGCGATCACTTGGATCCTTCATTTGGCTTGACGGAAAAAGTAAAATGAGGAAACTGCCCCCCCCCCCTTTCATCAGTCTAATCTAATGGGGTGCAGTTACACAGGGAGAGACGATAGGGGGCGGTATTTTCCCAATGGAGCTCAGAGAGAGTCTGCAACACTAGCGTGAGGCTCGATTGATGAAATATGAATTCTCTAATAAAAAAGAATACGTCAAACAAACGCTATATAGCGTTGCTGGCATTCAACTGGCGGCATGAACTAACGACAAAACGCGTCCGTGGCACTCAAAGTGTTAAGAGATATCTTGCAAACATGTCAAGTATGTAACCGTTATCTGTGTATTTTATCTTTTTTTTGTTTGACTGGAATGTTAGATTTTATAATGTGAATTTGTGTATGTGTATTAATTTTTTATTTGTGTTTTGTCAAGTATGTAACTGTTATCTGTGTATTTTATCTTTTTTTGTTTGACTGGAATGTTAGATTTTATAATGTGAATTTGTATATTTGTATTCATTTTTAATTTGTGTTTTGTTTTTATTTTTTATTCGTATTTTTTGTGGTCGATTTGTATTGTATTTGTTTTGTCCAGGACCCCAGGAAGACTAGAGGCTCTTTCATGTGTCTCTAATGGGGATCCTTTAATAAACATAAACATGTTTTGGTCAATGCAGGCAAAATGGACAGAATATTATCTTGAAAATGAATAGTGAGGATATACTTAACAATGATGATGTTGATCAGTAGAATCCTTTCTCAGCACGATCCATGCTGTTTCTCATACTAGCTCTGGATAGTTAGCCCACAAACCAATGTAAGGTCAATGGGGTCATGCCCTACAAGTAAGACATAGGACTACGGTTCCAAAAATCACAACTATCCCTTTAAAGTTGTGTCGCAATTAGAACAACTTGTGTCATTTCAACACATCTTCTTTTAAAGATTCAGTACATTGAAAAGTGTGTTTTTAAATCGCTTATGTTAACAGAAGATATGTGGATATAAAATTACCCAAGATGTTAGAACTGTTGTTGAAAATTATGACCATGATCTCTATCCCCCCCGGAATGCGTGTATGCTTTTACCAACGGAGTTGTGTTTCCAGGTTCCCGTTTTGCGCTCTGATTGGCCACTGACCTACACGCGTACGCCCCCCTCGCTATCGCCTTTGGGGCGTGAGATATGAAGACCGATTTAACTGGGTATAGGAAGGCAGTAATAATAAACACTCGAAACAGCTATTACCAGACAATTACAACAGCAGTGGTGCCTGCTTCAAATGTCACGTATTATAGGCTATAAGCCTGTGTAGATCTATTCGGAATAATAAACATATACACCCTCTAGCAAAACATGACACAATGTGATCCTATCTCAGATAGAGCGGCTGGTCGCAGAGACGCGAGTTGAACGAACACATCGGGAGGAGAATGAATGAATGAATGACCCTGATGTAAACAAGACAAAAGTCTTTCTCTGGTCTGCATCCCCTTAACAATTGTGTGTATTGAGCCGTACTGTATTGTACCCATTCTGCAATCTGTTAAATAAAGTTTTCATTCATTCTCCTCCCGATGTGTTCGTTCAACTCGCGTCTCTGCGACCAGCCGCTCTATCGTACAATACAGTACGGCTCAATACACACAATTGTTAAGGGGATGCAGACCAGAGAAAGACTTTTGTCTTGTTTACATCAGGTTCATTCATTCTCCTCGCGATGTGTTCGTTCAACTCGCGTCTCTGCGACCAGCCGCTCTATCTGAGATATATATGTATATATATATGTACCATAAGGCGAGATTGCCTGAGCACCCATCATCTCCAGTATCGACAACCAAGGTCCCCACCCCGTGAGGACCCCAAATCCGGCGCCCCAGCGAACCAGAGCATCATGCCTCTTTAACACTCGACTCACCAAGACCTCGAATCAGGGGCCCCCACCAGTCCGAGACCGCGTCTTGTTTTCTTTTCTCATATTTTTATATTCAGAGTTAATGATATTGTTTACACTGTTTATTTTTTTCTCGTACTTATTTTTATATATTTGGTATTATTATCATTATTATTTTTTTTATCAACTTCTTTTTATTTGAATAACCGGTGTACAGCAGATACATGTCCCACAGCACACGGCAATTATCTCACTCTCTGGTCCTTTCCCCCACCTGTGGCCAACAAAACTAAATAAAGACGGGACAATAATAAAATTAGAAATAAACAATACTAAATAATAACAACAATGACAACAACAACATCATTGTTATACAACAGACAGGCCTCTTACGCGTCTGTTGTACAACTTCTTCCACTAGGGAAACCCACCTCCAAAAAATACACAACCGGGGATAGACACCCCAAGACCCCCGGTCCCCACCCCTCCCCCAACCAAACAGCAAAACCACCAATCGACACGGCCAGCGGCAGCATGCGGATATATTCACATACCGCCATTAGCCGTATCAATCAACCGCCCCCCTGCTCAATCGAGAAAACAGCGGAGACCAAAGGTCCCGGAACATCCACCCTCGACCACGCTCCTCCAAGGTCAATCTCTGCAATGGAAGAAGCTGGGATATCTGATCTTGAAACATCTCAAAAGTGGGCGAAGAGTCATTTTTCCAAAACAGGAGAATACATTTCTTGGCAAAGTATGTTATAACAATCAGCAGTCTATATTTTTTTGGATCCATCTGGATCTCAGGTAATTCATTTAGTAAGTAGGCACATGGAGACGAGTCAAATTCCGTTTCTAATACAGATTTTGTAAATGAATGAATACAATTCCAGAATCGTTTTAGTTTATCACAGTGCCAAAACATGTGTAGAAATGTTCCTTCGTTAGTTTTACATCTAGGACAGTTATCTCTAGACATTTTATGCATTTTTATTGGAGTTAGATACAATTTATGGATACATTTAAAATTAGCTTCTTTGATTTTGTTACTTGTAAATGGAAAGTGTATTCTATCACAAATATTTAAGGCATGTTAACTTTAAGCATAGTATATTGTATGGTACAGTCTCTGGAGCTCCGCCGCAACAATATTATTAAACAGCGGCTCTGTCATTGAAGTGGGAAAAGTGAGCCGTATTGTATATTAGTACATTGCATAGTATCACCTTACTGTAAATTGTACCTCATCCCATTTCTGCTTTGCACTATAGCGTATTGTATATTGTATGGTAACTCAGTTACTTCTATTCTGCATCGAACGCTGTACATATGTCTCTATACTATTTTATTTCATACAACAATGTATGCCTTTCAAATGTTAAATGATAAATGATTGCATGATACACACTGAAATAATCCTGCGCTCGCGCAAATTTGCTGCTGCGGGCGGCGTTGAAGGCGGAAAGCGGCGGTGAAACACAGCAGCCTTGTTGCCGCGTCCTGGGGCTGCCGCGGGGGGTGGCCGCGGCGGGTCACGTGCCTGTCGCGGCCAATCAGGCCTACCCCGGAAATAGGAACGGTTGCGGAACTGATACAGGCCACCAGGCAAGCACCTATAGTGTCTAGTGAACAGAAGGTCACGCCCCCTCAGCCTACTGAGAGTTGGCTGTGGTCAGAGAGGCTGCACTAAGCCACGCCCCCTCAACATACTGAGAGCTGGCTGTGATCAGAGAGGCTGCACAAAGCCACACCCCCTCAGCCTACTGAGAGTTGGCTGTGGTTAGAGAGGCTGCACAAAGCCACGCCCCCTCAGCCTACTGAGAGTTGGCTGTGGTCAGAGAGGCTGCACTAAGCCACGCCCCCTCAAGATACTGAGAGCTGGCTGTGCTCAGAGAGGCTGCACTAAAACACTTATAACTAATAATACATCTGAAGCTGAAAAAGATTATATTCATGACATTAAATAAATAAATAATTTATGACTGAATTAAAACATCATTGTAGACATCTTTTACGATTTTCTTTTGTTGAAGACATTTTCGAGTGCTCCATTGCCATATGGAAGGTGTAATTAATCAGGCACATGTCTGTGACCTTCTAGTTGCATGGAATGGTCTCCCCTAAGCCATATGTTTTCAGTTAGAATCTCTCTCTCTCTCTCTCTCTCTCTCTCTCTCTCTCTCTCTCTCTCTCTCTCTCTCTCTCTCTCTCTCTCTCTCTCTCTCTCTCTCTCTCTCTCTCTCTCTCTCTCTCTCTCTCTCTCTCTCTCTCTCTCTCTCTCTCTTTTATTTTATCTCTATTTTCCTTTGCTGTTTCAGCTGTTTCAATCCCTTTGAATGTAGATGGTAGATTATCATGTTTATATTTGTTATGAAATAGTCCCACAGTTTAGCCAGTGAAGTTGAAAATAAAGTGGGGTTCTTCTTGCTTGCAGTGTTATTCCACTTGTCCCCAGTAGGGGTCAGTGTGGTGTTAGCTATGAGCAAGTAACCCATCAACCTGCCCTTTCCTTTGTGAGAGTTCACTCTCCCTAAGCTCATATCATTCTTTAGGATATCATTTATACAAATTATACTAAGTCGGCTTGCATGAAAACAGGGACTCATCGGATGGAAATAACATAAGTACATTGTGCTTTAAGATCTATTTTGAAATGTATTAAAAAAAAAATCTTTAAAGAACGTATCTTGAAACACATAATCTCACTGATTGGTTGTCCAGCCCTATTGAGAGAGAGAGAGATCTGTTGACTTGCGTCATGCTGTCCTCGTTGTCATGCTGCTCCGAGACATGAGGGTTGTCAGCGAGAGGTTCTACTGATGGCAGAAAATTACATTTCAGACATCATATTGAAATAGAATATTTCATGTTCTTCCTACAACAGTGCAAGTCATAAATGTTGCTGTATATTAGTGTTATATTGCAGTGCAAGTCATACATGCTGCTGTATATTAGTGTTATATTGCATACTTCTTGCTGTATATTTGTGTTATATTGCATACTTCTTGCATCAGTAAGTCATTATGATAATAACTCTTCTTGAAATGACCCCCTAACACCTCTAGGGGGAGCTGTGCTACAAGTGACCTCACTGTTGAGCACATGGCCTCTTAGACTTTAATCTGACACACAACCAGTTGCAGTGATGCAACCTCTGACCTATTATCTATGTCATTGTTCACCTACGAGAACCCCCCCCCCCCCCCCCCCCCCCACACACACACACACACACACACACACACACACATACACACACATACATACTCTTTCAGAATGTAGTGTTCTACCACTGCAAGCGAACAGGAAGTGTAGAGAAAGCAGAAAGGAAGTGGAAGTGAAGGTTTGTCAACAGGATGTTGTGGTGTTGTTTTATCAGGGGTGGGGGGGGGGGGGGTGGTGGTGGGGTGCTCTACAAAAGGCCTGGTTTCTCTCTAGGTTAGGAACCACAGTGCTCTGGTTAGTACACACACACACTGACACGCGCACACACACACGCACACGCTCTGTGGAGATGGGCTTCCTGCAGGTATCCGGTTCCCACTGGCACGCCACATCTGTTCCATAGATCATCAGACGACCAGACCCACCCTAACACCAGCACATCCTCACTGACCCTCAGCAGCGCAGAGATCAATCCTAACCACCTTTTATACCTCCTCCTCCTCGCCCCACACATCAGCCTCCATCCTCCCATTGTTGTCCCAGAGAGCGGGATCAACGCAAACATGGTCGATTTGCAACCTTAATACGCTAAGGCGATAAAACAATATATATCGCAGCATTCAGAAGGATGTTTTTTTTTACGGCGTGAAGCCGAAAGGCTTGAAGTTGTATTCAATAAAGGATACATGTCTGTATGATATTCATATAAATATATATAAACATTTTCTCTGGTTTGGCGTGTCTATTTTACTCTTTTTATTATTGTCTATTTTTACTGCAATCGAATCAAACTATAAACAAGGTCTGTTGGGATGTGAAAAAAATAATTTTATATGTCTGCACTTTATGTGCTAAATTTGTGCCTGTCTTTTTTCTGTTGTGAAGTACTTTGAGCTGCAATTCTTATATGAAAGGTGCTATACAAATAAAGTGTATTATTATTATTAGGCGGTAATGGTGCCAGTGGGGTTGATTCTCCCAAGAACACACTTGGAGTCCTATTCCATTATTCCTAGCTGCAGTATTCAGGCGACTGGGCCTGCTTTGAACACTAAACATTTTTCAATTCGAGTGTGCGTACACACACACACACACACACAGTGTCAGACTGTCACATCCATACAAAGACAATCTAAATTGCATGTCAGATCCATATGAATACTAAGCAAAACCTCATTTCCATAAAATGTCCCGTTTTGTGAGATTATACATAAATACTTGACCCTATTCAGATGACAGTTGTATATTGGATTAGACTGTTGGTTTAACTACATGTTCTATTGATCCTGGTGGCAAAGTAACTGTAATTAAAATAAATGTATGGGTTTGCATGTTCCAGTGGATTATGTTAGTGAATGCTATTGTAGGCTTGTAATCAGATTACTCTGTATCAGATTACATTCTAAACACAACCTTCACAGCCCTGCGTGTGATAGACAGACCTGACATATAGGGTAAGCACCTGCTGCTCAAGTCATTATAGCTAATCAGCACATGTCAGAAGTTCTGGTCCGTCCCAGAAATGTATGTGTGTGTGTGTGTGTGTGTGTGTGTGTGTGTGTGTGTGTGTGTGTGTGTGTGTGTGTGTGTGTGTGTGTGTGTGTGTGTGTGTGTGTGTGTGTGTGTGTGTGTGTGTGTTAGGGGTGGACGGTATAAACGGTATGAATTTGCTCTACGGTATGGATTTTGACTATACCGTGTAACCGGTAGAGCAGCTCTAAAAGAGCAATGACGTCATGTAACCACAGCTCGACTATTTCAATCGCATTTGCCCCTAAAAATAGATAGAATTAGTCATAGATAATAGATATGTGCAAACTGGAAAAAGTTATTTAGGAGGCTTCGCGCAGTGGGCGTGTCAACACGCAATTGTCATTTCATAATAAACACATATCACCGCGGCGCACAGCAAGTTTCAATTTCAGTTCCTGGCATTTTTAACCAGTGGAGAAAGGTAAGGGATTTCCCTATCGTTTTTCTTATATGAATTATTCTACGTTAATAAAACATACCTGGTGATCAACTACAGTTTGCTGTAAACATTATGATATGTGTGTAGTGTTATGATAACGACGGCTGCAGCGGGAGGACCGCTGCAGCAGTGGAGTTGCGAATAGCATGTAGCTGCAGAGCCGCAGAACCATGGGCGCTTTTAGGTCTGGTCACAGGCCCGCTCAACAGCGCCCCCCCACCCAACGGCTGAATTGCCAATGGCTCCTGAAAGCGCCCATGGTTCTGCGGCTCTGCAGCTACATATGCTTCTAGCAAAATCCAGCATCCAGCCTCGCTGTTTGCAATGGGAGCAGCACGGAGTCTCGACTCGGGACTTATTTTATTTGGAATATAATGACTTTATACACAAAAGTAGCCTAGTTTTAAGTTAAAATATTATAAATCTACATGCCTTGAGGATGTCATTCTTTATATAGCCTGCCTATCAGGCAAAAAAAATTATTCTAACGGAAACACTGATACCGTGATATATACCGTTACCGTCTATGCTTCAAATTATACCGTGATATACATTTTTGACCATACCGTCCACCCCTGTGTGTGTGTGTGTGTGTGTGTGTGTGTGTGTGTGTGTGTGTGTGTGTGTGTGTGTGTGTGTGTGTGTGTGTGTGTGTGTGTGTGTGTGTGTGTGTGTGTGTGTGTGTGTGTGTGTGTGTGTGTGTGTGTGTGTGTGTGTGTGTGTGTGTGTGTGTGTGTGTGTGTGTGTGTGTGTGTGTGTGTGTGTGTGTGTGTGTGTGTGTGGCGCGCAGCCAGCCTGGTCTGCCCACAGGTGTGTGTGTGTTTTTATGTGTGTGTTCCTTCAGATCAGTGGACTTCCCCATTAAATAAGCAGGTCGTTGACTATTGTGAAGTCTGTACCCTCTGCCAGTGTCTCCGCAGTGGGCCACAGATGACCTCCCTTCCTGTTATTGACTTTGGACGAAAGATCTATAGGATTGTATAGGAACAAGGAAGTATAGCAGAGTGTGGCCATACTGTACTGTTTTGTATGCATCTCTCTCTCTCTCTCTCTTTCCTCTCCCCCTCTATTTCTTTCCTATCCCCCTCTCTCCTTCCCTCTATCTCCCTCTCTCCTTTTCTATCCCTCCCCCTCTCTCTTCACGTACAGTGGAGATTGAGGGGTTGTGATTGTGTTCGAAGCAAGCAACACACACTCACATGAAATCACCATCACACATGCACACAGACACACTCTTTATCTCTCTCTCTCTCCTGACCCCACGCTCACCCCCCTCTCACCCCAGGCACACACACACACACACACGGAGTCGTCAGCAACTTGGGGGCATAGTGTGTATATTAATTAGCCTGCTTTATACAGACATTAGCATAGAATAGACAAGACGTGCAGAAGGTGGAGTGGTGTTCCATTGTAGTGGTGCTCGTCTCGTCTGAAGCCTGGGCCCGTTCATCACATGTCTGTATGGTCATAGAAGGAGCGACACAGACAGGATGTGTGTGGGGAGGGGGGGGGGGGGGGGGGGGGGGGGGGCGTTATAGCGCAGTAGTGGGTTAAGAAATAGCTCTGATGTCCCCGGGGTCTGGGTTAAATAAGATGTATTTGGGAGGCTATGTGTGTTTGAGGGGGGTGTCTGGCAGCTGGGTCCTGGTTTCTCAATGGCTGGTATGTTTCTGGCTGACTGGAGAGTGGAGAGTGACATTTTATGAAACCAGCCTTCCATCCACTGCTAGGACAACAGGGTCGCACACACACACACGCACACACCCGACACCACACACACACACACACACACACACACGCACACACTCGACAACACGGTTAGATCACTTTACTTTTGCATCAATGGATTCAAGATGTTCACAGACATCAATTTTATTTGCTCATGAGGAAGAGTTCTGAAAGAAATCCACTTCCTGTGAATTGATTGATTTTTTAAAGTGAATGGAGCCCTAACCCTGACACCACACACACACACAGCACACACACACACACACACACACACACACACACACACACACACATGCGGAATGATTACATTAGGCTTACATTTGACCCTAGGCTCTGATTCAACTCAACATGAAAGACCCCCCCGCCCCGCCCCACACACATTACATCACCATAGTCCAAAACTGATAAGAAGACTGATTCAACTATTCCTTTTCTACTAAATAGAGGAAAATTGGATCTGTTTCTGTACAGGAAACCAATTTTCTGTCGCAGTTTAGAGGCAAGATTGTCCACATGGAACTTAAATGTTATTTCTCGTCAAGCCACAGGCCAAGATATTTATACTCAGTGACTCTCTCTATACAAGAGCCACTGACAGTAGATATCCTCACATCATCAAAGTTAATATTCCTTGCTCTTGAAAACAACATAAACTTTGTCTTACTAGCATTAAGAACCAATTTAAGACTAGTAAGGGCATCCTGTAGAGCATAAAAGGAAGTTGCAATTTCTTAATGGCCAACTGTACAGAGTCTGCAATACAGTACACCAGGGGTTCCCAAACCTTTTCAGCTCGAGACCCAAACGAGAAATTTGGTGTTTCCCCGGGACCCAAACTTACAAAAATACATCATGAATTGCCATAACATACATTTATAAACTACTGATAAAGAACACAACAACAAACCATGAATTTCAAATGTATATGAAATGTATTTATTTAATTATAAAAGTACATCACAGCAATGTGGGAGAAATGTTCCCGGAGTAATCAAATGTAGACAGTCAGGTAGGCTTGAACAAACATGGGTTTAATACACCAAGGTTAGGTTCAGGTAAATCAGAGTTACAGCTGGATGACTCAGAGTGGACACTGGCCGGGGGTATCCAGACTGAGCTCTCGATCAATGATTGTGGTCACATTATATACAGTCAGTCACAGGAGGAGCAAAATGTGTTAGTGGTCCAACTGGAAAGGTGGGTGGGTGGTCTGTTCTGGGGGGGGGGTAATGTATTTTGGGGTGGTTGGACAGGACAGGTGCGTGGTGAGGGGTCTTTGGACACAATGGAGGGTGGGGGCATCTTTTGTTTTCTTGTTTGTGGTAGGAGATGATGAGTTTCATTCTCTCACAGCAATAATCAGAGTGTAATGTTAAGTTGCTCACCACCTCATAACATATGTACATACAATTTTGTAACACTTTTAAATTAACAAACATGTTCTACTCTCCTTTCTATTTCTCACCCCTTTTTCAACTCTCCATTTCTTACCCACAATGGCACAATGAAATCTAATGAGAGGTATGTGGCTGCTGACGTTTTCAACCAGCAGATCTGGTCGCCTTGGGTTTGGTCGCCTTGGGTCTCCTGAAAGGCGCTATATAAATTTAAGATATTATTATTATTATTATTATTATTATTATTATTATTATTATTATATTATTATTATTATTATTATTATTATTATCTATTCTGGGCTTGGTTTTTGAAAGTGCTATTCTGTTTCTGTATTTGTTTTTCAGGTATGCTAAAGTAGAAAACCCAGATTCACATAAGTATGTGGTGCCAAACTGAATAAATACATCTACAGCTTTTTTATTTAAAAATATTATAATAATACATTTTTATTTTTTATTTTATTTTATTGGTGACCCAAACCATTTTGGGTCGCGACCCTAAGTTTGGGAAACGCTGCAGTACACAATTGTGTCATCACTCAGCATACAAATGGGCATGACATCCATACAAAGAAGAAACAATATCATTAATATAAATTGTAAAAAGGACAGGACCCAAAACTGAACCTTGTGGCACACCTTTAGTCATGTCCAAGAATTCAGATTGTGCTTGACCTAACTTCACACACTGCCGCCTAGAAGATAGATAATCCTGAAACCAGACACAGGCATTATCATCCAACCCAATGTTAGATAGTTTCTTTAGAAGTAAGTAGTGAACAACTGTATCAAATGCTTTTGATAAATCAACAAAGAGGGCAGCACAATGTTTCTTCTTATCTAATGCTGAAATAATGTCATTTGTAACCAAAGTGATGGCTGATGTAGTACTATGTTTGGCTCTAAAACTAGGGCTGACCTTCGAAGCTTTTTTTGGCAATCAAATTCGAAGCTTCGAGAATTCTTTTATTTTTTATTATTTTTTATTATAATAATATATATATATTTTTTATCTTATGTTGTGGGACTTGTACAGCACTTTGGTCAACTTTGTTGTTTTTAAATGTGCTCTATAAATAAAGTGGATTGGATTAATTAATTAAGTAGCCCCTTTCGTGACTGTGACGCAGCCAACAAGGTTTCACTCGGCTGCGCTGCCTGGGTGCAGTGAGGCTGCTCGCATGCCAACGACATGACATTACATAATTATGTTGCAACCTTCGTCTATCAAGCAAACAATTATATTATATTTAATTTATAATTATATCAGATAATGCACCTACAAAAGCAGATGATTACAATTAAATTAGCCAACTTGGTAACACATTAGTCATAGCAGCATAGGCATAGCCTTATTAACTCTTTCAGTGCCACGCCTGGTTTTCCGTTTTACCGCTTGAATGCCACCATCGGCGCCAATGTTAACGTTAATATCGCCTAATCTATGTTTTAAATTATGGCTATGTGTCTAATCTGCCCATCGCATTATCAAAGACTATTTTCCAGTCAGTGCTGTGAAGACAGATTGTTTTTTTATCGCGTCGTTTCCATTTCAGAGCAGTTAGAAAAGCCCCCGTTTTGATATAAAAAACAGCTCATTCTGGAGCATTCTATGAAAATCGTCTTTTAGTGGAATATTCCACAACGTTGATATTCGTCGGCCTTTTTATGAATCGTTTTCAAATAAACGCTAGATGATCAATATTATACGTGCACGCAAGCACATTACGGCCGCGCACTGATAATCGCCCCGTTGATTTCCTCACAGAGTTTTACAGTGAAACCGAAAGAAGACATTTCACAAAACAGCTTATAACTTCATCAAACTTACTCCGATTATCCTACCACTGATAACATAGAGTCCTTACCTGACATCAGATGGTATCCAACTGGTATATTCCAATTCCTGATCACCATTCGAAAAAATCGATACGTGTATGGATCCAACGCGACACAGTAGATCTCCATGATCCGCGGGGCTCTGAGGCTCCAGAATGAACTGTGGTAACCCCGGCTGGATCAGTGAACTGGAAAATGTGGAGTACCGGATTTTTTTCCCCATTCATTTTCATTGAGTCCATTCCAAAATCACTTATGTCATCTGGGAGACGACAGGGGGCGCTTTTTTCCACAGTGATCACCGGCGCAGCTCGGCTATACTCGGGTAGGCTCGGGTGATGCAATAATTTTTCAGATCGCAAAAAAAAAAAGTATAATAATTCCGAGAAATCTCGTGAGTGGCATGCAACCACCTATAAAAAAACCAGAGAAATCTCGTGAGTGGCACTGAAAGAGTTAATGTTTTGTGTGGCGTCGCCGTCGTGTACAACGATACTTACGTTTTTTAGGTGATTTGACAAAGTTGTTGTCGAGTTGTGATATGCCATTTTCTTCTGGCATATCTGGCACTCGGCTTTTTTGGCATTGTCTTTGCATATTTTAAAGTGTAACCACACGTCTGATGACTTCTTCGTCGACATGTCTGCTGCACATGTCCTTGTTGTTTTCAACACAGATAATCTCCACATGCTTGTTGTAGAGAGGTGGAGTCGAGGCGCCGCTTACTTTCGTTTCATTGGAATGGCGGTGGGAAGGCGCCGCTTACTTTCGTTTCATTGGAATGGAGGTGCAAGATTTTGGAGACAAATTTTTAATTTTTTTTATAATTTCTTTTTTTTTAATAAACTTAGATTTTTTTTTTATGTTCGAAGCTCGTGCCATCTAACGAAGCTTTGAAACTTCGAAGTATTTAAGACAGCCCTATCTAAAACCAATACTAAATAACCAGGATACTAACCAAATACTAATAATACAAAAAAATAAATGTAAAGCGACACAAACGGGCACAAAGTGTTCTGTGAAGAGGCCCACATCTCTGACGGATTACAAAAAAAAACTAAAACAAACATATGACTTTAAATAAATGTAACTCACATACAGATACAGTAATTAAATAAATGATGAATGAAAATACAATAAACAAACAGTTGTGGTGTGTATTCTCTCTATGGCCTCATCCCACCAGTCATTATTAACCCATTCAGTGCCAACCACGAGTATAGTCGGGTTAACTCGCCATCGCTTGAGTGCCAATCACGAGTATAGTCGGGTTTTAATCATTTCTTTTATTAGCGATATCCATACATTTTGGGAATGGGTCTGAGCTCGCAAAAGGGCAAATACCGCCGCCTATCGTCTCCCGGATGGTATTGCACATCATTGGATTGGATTGGCTGGGACTGTGCATCAGAGAAAAAAAACTCCGGTCCGGGTTTCCCTTCTCGGGCAAGCAGTATCGTGTTACCACATTGACTTGGGAGGCTGGGAGCAGCGTCGATTATGTGTTTTGGACTATAACGTTGGATCAATAAACGCTATCAATATTTGGAATGGCGATCAGGAATCGGATTAATCTTTTTGCAGAACATCAGATGTGAGGTAAGGAATCTGTTACCAGTATTGGGTTAATCAGATGTTTTTTTCACAGCGGTCACAACGTGTGTGTGTGTGTGTGTGTGCGTGCCGTTGACGCGGAGCAATGCACGGATAAGCGATTTTCATCCTGCTTAGAAAGCGTGCATAATCTAGCGTTTATTTGAAAATGATTCATAAATCAGCCGAAAAATTACAACGTGTTTGTTTTGTGTATTCCACTAAAGGGGTATTATCGCGTCTTTCTCTGGAATTACTAGAAATCTCAAACTATACTCGTATTCAAAGCGGTATAAAACGAAAATGTACAGATGAAAAAACAATCAGTTTCGTACATGCAAGCAAGTCTGCAAGCAAGTCATTGATAAGCGACGGGTGTATTAGACCCATAGCCATAATTTAAGATATAGTTTAAGCGTTCGCAAATATCCCCGTCCTCCCATTGATTAAAGCGCTGGCCTACAAGCCCTTTGGTCATATCCGGCCGGCTCTGAATGTGTTAAACTCCATCCCCAGCTCCCGTTCCCATTTGGTTTTAGCTTTGATTGAACCACTGTCGTCGAATGACATAAGGGTGTCATAGATCCTTGAGATAGATGCTCTTTGGTGTAGATTTAAAGTGAGTAGGTCAGTCCAAGGCTGTTTGCGGGGGAGTAAAGGGAAGGAGGGGAAAACAGTAGCTGTACAGTGTCTCAGCTGAAAATATCAAAAAATATGAGATGGAGGGAGTCTAAAGGAGGATGACAAATGAGAAAAGCTACAAAACACCCCGTCCACATATAGGTCCTTAAATGTCTTGATACCTTTACTGTGCCACTGAGAAAAAGTTGAGTCTGTAGAATGGGGGGGAACAGATGGTTTTACATATGTGAGCCATGGTAGAACAGAACTTGAAATTGTGTCTAAACGGAAAATGGGCAGTGCGACGCCCACACTTAGCTTGCATCTCTGAAGGAGAGCTTTGGAGATTCTGGGTGTTTTGTTGCCCCATAAAAAAGAGCCTATCATTTGGTCAAGTGTCTTAAAGAAGTTTTGGGACAGGAATAGAGGGATAGTTTGAAACAAATAGATACATTTAGGTAGAATGTAAATTTCTATGCTGTTCACTCTGCCAATCATCGAGAGTGGGAGACTACTCCATCTCTGGAGGTCAGACTTGGTCTTGGAGACTAGGGCGGCAAAATTAGCAGAGAACAAGCCAGATAATGAACGGGTGACATTAATACCAAGGTATTTAAAGCCGGACGTGCTAAATTTAGGACCATATTGGATGTCTCCCTTATACCACAGGTGGCTCCAACATAAGGGATGTTGCACATGTAGTGTGTTCCACAGGTACTTGTAAGGGTGTTTGTACTTTAGTGGTGGTGGCAGGCTGTCGCAGCTAAGGTTTGATAAAACACCTGTATAAAAGTGATAGGGAGGGGGAAAGGGAGAGGATTGAAGGAGGGGAGAGATAGGGGAGGGTTGAGAGGAGGGAGAGGAGGGGGGTGAGAGTGGAGGAGGGGGGTTAGAGGGGGTGAGAGTGGATGAGGGGGGTGACTCGGGTAACAGTGGAAGAGAGGGGTTGAGAGTGGAGAAGAGGGGGTGAGAGTGGAGGAGGGGGGGTGAGAGTGGATGAGGGGGGTGACTCGGGTGAGAGTGGAGGTGAGAGTGCTAGGAGGGGGGGTGAGAGTGGAGGAGAGGAGGGTGAGAGGGGGTGAGTAATACAACACTGGTAAGCGTCCTATCATGGGGAGCCACCAGGACACTCCAGTCTGGCCATGTCTGTTCACCGTTGACCATCTAGCACTTCGCTTTTCATCAACGGCGTTGAAACGGTAGACTTCGGGAGGGGTCAGCCAAAGGCAACTGCACCGAAAACGCCCCCAACATGGTCTCCGTTGACTTCCGAAAAACAACCCCACCCAAAAACCAAAGGGGCACGCACCCCTGCCCACCCCTGCCCGGCCCTGACCAACCCCACACTTGAGCGATATGTTTGCGCCACCTGTCGAGAGCGATCAGCGCTGAGTGCGAGGTAGCGAGAAACCTCAAATTCCTCGCGGGCTGTGTCTGTACACATCAAGGATTGTGGTCGTCAAAGAATTCAGCGAGAGGCCCAGATGTGCCACGTGTGATTTTGAAGAGATGTTTTCATGAACCATCGGACCAGAACTCCGGTAATCAGAACATGTTTTGTGGGGGAATAAAAAACACATTTCCCACGTTCCCAGTATGTATCCAATAGCACCTATATATCCCATGGTTTCTGAGGGGAAGCGGCATTGTGACAGAGCTCTCTGCCGGGTTTTTTTTTTTTTTTTGATCCACTTTTTCTCCCATTTTTCCATATTTTCTCCCATCCCAATTTCATATCATCCAATTCAACCCTCCCCTGTCACGAACGCTGTTTCTTGCCTCCCACAAGCCGGCTGCAATGTGGACTAAGTCATACATAGCACAAGTCCCCTCCGGTACTTGAGGTAACAGCAGTCGCATCTTTTCACCTGCGCAGCTCGATCTCTCGGTGTCGAGGAGTAACGCGTGGGAGGCTCACGCTGCCCCCGACACTTCCTGATTTTACTGCGCAGGCGCACCAACCGACTTGTAGGAGTCGCTTGTTCACAACGTTCGATCCCCACCCTTCAGTTTTCCCTCCCCGTAATACGGCCAATGTGTATTACTGCGGACGACCAGCCAAACTGAAAAACAATGTGGAGAGCTGGATTCGAACACGCGAATCCTAGCGTCTCCACACTGGTGGCGAGTGCCTTGTCCACTACACCACCTAGCCGCCCTAGCTCTCTGCCGGGTTTTATGTCTGATTACTCATGTCCTCCCAGGGCTCTACGCTAACCTTTTTCACTAGGGGCACAGATGCTCCTAAATGAAAAAATTTAGGAGCACACAAAGAAATTTAGGAGCACCCAAAAATATTTAGGAGCACAGTGAAAATATTTCAAGTAACAAGCGTTTTTTTTCTTTTTTCTTTAAATAAATGTATATTTGTACTGTGCGTGCATGTGCAAACGGGACTGGGACACACATCTGTGCAATAGCACATACCACCAAAGTCAAGTCAAGTCAAGTCAAGAGTTTTAATTGTCACGGCATACAGGTATACAATGAAATGCGGCTGGTCTTGCCCGCGATGATGTGCAATACAGTGGTACAACATATAATAGAATCCAATAAAAATACAGTGGTACTGGGGGCGGTTAGGTGGTGTAGTGGGCAAGGCACTCGCCACCAGTGTGGAGACGCTAGGATTCGCGTGTTCGAATCCAGCTCTCCACATTGTTTTCAGTTTAGCTGGTCGTCCGCAGTAATACACATTGGCCGTATTACGGGGAGGGAAACTGAAGGGTGGGGATCGGGCGTTGTGAACAAGCGACTCCTACAAGTCGGTTGGTGCGCCTGTGCAGTAGAATCAGGAAGTGTCGGGGGCAGCGTGAGCCTCCCACGCGTTACTCCTCGACACTGAGAGATCGAGCTGCGCAGGTGAAAAGATGCGACTGCTGTTACCTCAAGTACCGGAGGGGACTTGTGCTATGTATGACTTAGTCCACATTGCAGCCGGCTTGTGGGAGGCAAGAAACAGCGTTCGTGACAGGGGAGGGTTGAATTGGATGATACGAAATTGGGATGGGAGAAAAATATAGAAAAAATGGGAGAAAAAGTGGATAAAAAAAAAAAAATACAGTGGTACAACATATAATAGAATCCAATAAAAACAACAGTGCAATAAACAGGTAACATGGTGTGCCATCTCGGTATCTGTACATAGTATTTACAGAGCATATAGGACATGCTAGGTAGCTTTAGTAGTGCAATACACTGTTCCTGTTGTTTTACTAATTTAAAGTGGCCTTTCCTCTGGCCATAAGTGTGCGTGTGTGCGGCATGAGTGTTAAAGTGGCTGCTAGTGTGTGAGCGTGCTCAGCGTGCGTGTCGTGTGTGTGCTTGTGTGTGCTTGTGTGTGGATAGTTCAGTTTCTGTGTCTCTCAATGTTCATTGTTCAAGGCTCTGATGGCCTGGGGGAAGAAGCTTAGCCTAAGCCTCTCCGTCCTAGTAGCTGGGGTTCGCAGGCGTCTGCCTGACCTCAGCAGCTGGAACAGGCTGTTATTGGGGTGGTGGGGGTCTTTCATTATCCTGCAGGCTCTGGATTTGCACCTCTTGTTGTATAGAGCCTGCAGGGGAGGTAGCGCAATACCCGTGGTACGCTCGGCTGAGCGCACCACTCTCTGTAGGGCCTTCTTGTCCTGTGCCGTGCTGTTCCCATACCAGGCAGTGATGTTTCCGGTCAAGATGCTCTCTACAGCTCCTGAGTAGAAGGACTGGAGTATCTTCCCCGATACTCTGAACTTCCTTAACTGTCTCAGGTGGTAGAGGCGCTGCTTCGCTTTCTTTACTACTGTGTCTATGTGTGTTGACCATGTCAGATCCTCTGAGATGTGGACCCCCAGGTACTTGAAGCTGCTCACCCTGTCCACGGTAGCCCTGTTGATCATCAGTGGTGTGTGTGTCTCCTGCTGTCCTCTCCTATAATCCACGATCAGCTCCTTGGTTTTACCAATGTTCAGGAGCAGGCTGTTGTCCTGGCACCAACGTTCCAGTACCTCAACCTCCTCCCGGTAGGCCTTCTCGTCGTTGTCCGAGATCAGCCCCACCACCACCGTGTCGTCTGCAAACTTTACTATGGAGTTGGAGCTGAACTTGGCCACACAATCGTGTGTGTAGAGTGAGTACAGCAGGGGGCTTAGAACACAGCCCTGGGGGGACCCGATGCTCAGGGTGATGGTGTTGGAGGTCTGACCCCCCACCCTGACCGCCTGGGGTCTTTCACTCAGAAAGTCCAGTACCCAGGCGCTCAGGGCGGAGCTCAGACCTAGCTCGATCAGCTTGTCCACCAGTCTGGTGGGGACTATGGTGTTGAACGCTGAGCTGTAGTCAATGAACAACAGTCTCACATAGCCCCCCTTCGTTGTCACTGACCCACTGTGTGCGTGTGTGTGTGTATCATCTGCGTGTGCAAACGGGAATGGGACACAGCCATTATTTATGAGTTTGCGTGTCAGGCAGCGTTTCCGTTAGAACATATTCGTGCCGGTCTGGGTGTCCTGCAAGATTTCTATCCCCGGACATATTCGAGAAATTCCGGTCAGAGTTTTAAACAGCAGTCTGTTATAATCACATTTTTATGAGCTAACGAATTCCGTTATATTGGACATTTGTATTAATTACATCAAGCGAAGAATGAGAAATTGATTTGCAGAATCAAATTACTATCTCTCGCCTCCCAAGTTAGTGCGATACGCTAATCCAGCATCAAGCTCCCGCCCCGCAGGCTCGCACTGCAACACGCACCCCCAAATGAATCTCGAGTCGACATCGCTTCACCTCGTTGTATCAGACACGTCACACATATCATAATGTTCAACTTCACACACAGCAAACTGTAGTTGATCATCACATTGCCTCGTTTGCTAGCTCGTCGCCACATGCAGAGAGGACGAGCCACATGCTCGTAACGCATTTGTTGATTTCATTATAGCCTACATTTAGTTATAATCAATAATATGCATTACTATGTGACACGGCAGTCAACCAACAGTTGCATGATTAAAAAATGTCAACACTCACTCACCCCGTCTCTCGTTGTGCCTATCCGTTTTGTACCTGCGAGAACAGCGGGGTCGTCTGGTTGGTTCGACTTTGATAGATCCCCATTGGAACAGGTGGACGTCTGCGAGGCTCGCAACGGTAGCAGCAGACTGGGGATGCTCTTTGTGGTTCAATCAATAAAGTGTACTTTGTGTACGTTCAATCAATGTTATCTCTCGTACATCATAGAGGCTAGGCTACTAGACTATAATGTCGCACCTCAGCCAGGAGAATTTAACTTTCCACTCGGGCCTGAACGCTCGACATTTCTGTTTCTTTTCCGCAGGAGCCACCACGGCATCGGCGGCCTCTGTGACTTCATAAGACTCATCTTCGTTGTCATTATTATTAGACCTGCTTGTGCTTGGTTTCATGAAATATTTGTTAAGCTTAGCTTGTTTGGCCATCTCTCTCTCTCGCTCGTATACCCGTTTGTCGTTATGGTGGCCAGACAGGCTCAAAAAAAGAAAGAAAAAAAAGATTCACATCTGAGCGGCGCCATCCGCGCTTTATCAGAGTGAAGCAACAATGAAACAAATGTAATGATTGTTTCGTTCATCGCATAGGCTATTTAATTTTAGCCTATTTTAATACAATTAAAATAATAAAATTGTGCTTAGAGGAATTATTTTCACCGGACATTATGACCGGAGAGATTTAAATATTCGGACTTCAACATATTTTGCCGGTCAAATACCGGTAATTACCGGCTAACGGAAACACTGGTGTCAGATAGACCATTGATTGACAGTCGATTCTGCCAATTACGACGTCACACCGCTTGCACTCTGGCCGTCCGGTGCTGCAGCTAGACCCTATTGCCACACCGCTTGCACTCTTGCCGTCCGGCGCTGCAGCTGGACCCTATTGCCCACCTCTGCGGTTGATAACGCTAGCCAAGTTAGCTGTACACACATACACAGTGGGCCAGTTGTAGGGGTGTAACAATGCATCGCAATGCATCGATCCTACTTTGCAATATTTACAAAACATGACATTGTTTTCGAACTCTAGCCATGGGAAAATGTTTAGCCAATTCACGTTAAATTTGTATGTCTTCCCTCCGGCTCCAGTGGGTGTAGCTTCGCTAGCTACAGTGGCTACATTGGGTGCTACAGTGGGGGTAGTAGTGGGTGTAGCCTCGCTAGCATGCTGGCTAGCGTCAGTATCTTGGTTAACGTTAACGTTAACTATCACCTCTGTAACATGAGCTGCCTCGCCTGACTTCTCATTCTCCGGTATCTTTCGCGCAAAATACAAATTAATGGGCTTCGACATGGCTGTATTGTCTGACTCAGACAGTGACGCTGATCGTTACTTTCAGTTTCCAGTCGCGTGACCACAGGAAACTCTACTGTGATTGGAACGTTTATGCGGCTGTGAACTGTGGGACTTGTAGTTTTTTAACGATTCTCGCAGCGGAGAAAAAAAAGAACGAATGAGGCTGTAATCTGCATTTGCACACCGTGCGAGTAATTGATTTCTCAGGTTCGCACACACATATTTTTAGGGGCATATGCGAGCAATATGGTCGCACTGTAGAGCCCTGCCTCCTCACAACAGAACAATGGGATTGAGGTTGAAAATCTGAAATGTGGCCCTTTAGCTACAACTCACGAGAGGAATGCCTGCAGATTCTATGAAGCCCTTTACACACATTTATCCCTTCCAGCGTCATCATTCGATGTTAACTGTGTCCGTAATAACCCATATGTCAGCCTAAGTGCGTTAACTGACAGCCTGGCTTAGCACGGTAGCCAAGAACTTCTCTCCTGTCGTCTCGAGAGTTTGGGGTATATGAGCTAAATTCCCACCAGCAGCCCAGAGTAGAATGGTCTACTGTTTAGCGTTGATATAGACCTTGTACTAAAGCTGCGTGATGCATGTAGCTCAGGCCTTAGTGTCGACCACTGCGGCTCCCCTACTGTGGGTAAAATAGTGCTGTGTTTTGTATGCATCTTCTATACCCTCCGTCTCTTTCTTTCTCCTCTCTCTCTCTCTCTCTCTCTCTCTTCTCTCTCTCTCCTCTCTCTCTCTCTCTCTCTCTCTCTATCTCTCTCTCTCTCTGTGTGTTTGCTTGTCAACAGTAATTGGCTCAGAACATTATGCAGACTTTGCCTGAGATGTGCTCTGCTCTGTTCTGCTTCGGTGCTGAGATTAATTGCCTGGAGAGAAGGAGAGCGGCACTTGTCCGTTTTGTTTGAATTCAGTCATCTCTCTCTCCCTCCCTCTCTCTATCCCTCCCTATCCCTCCCTCTCTCCCTCTCTCTCTCTCTCTCTCTCTCTCTACTCTCTCTCTCTCTCTCTATCTCTCTCCTCCTCTCTCTCTCTCTCTCTCTCCTCCCTCTCTCTATCCCTCCCTATCCCTCCCTCTCTCCCTCTCTCTCTCTCTCTCCCTCTCTCTCTCCCCTCTCTCTCTCTCTCTCTCTCTCTCTCTCTCTCTCTCTCTCTCTCTCTCTCTCTCCTCTCTCTCTCTATCTCTCTCCTCTCTCTCTCTCTCTCTCTCTCTCTCTCTCTCTCTCTCTCTCTCTCTCTCTATCTCTCTTCTCTCTCTCTCTCTCTCTCTCTCTCTCTCTCTCTCTCTCTCTCTCTCTCTCTCTCTCTCTGTCATATCTATCTATTAGGGCTTGACCTTCGATTTATTTTGGAATTCTAAGCTTTCGGGCCGAGATTCGATTTTAATTCGAAGCTTCAAAATCTTTTTTTTTTTTTTTTATGTTGTGGGGACTTGTACAGCACTTTGTTCAACTTTGTCAGTGCTGTAATGTTTAAACATTTTTTAATCTTAGACAAACGAAACACTTTGCTTTCATGAAATATTCTAAGCCATCATCATCATTTGAGGCTTTATAAAAGCAGCACAATGAACACAAATCTGTCAGTGCCGAGTCCGACCTCATCTTAAATAACAAACAGCATGTTGTAATTAACAAAGAGAGGCAGGGGGCGGTCAGGTGGCGTAGCGGAGATTGCGTTCGTCACTAACGCTGGAGACGCTGGGTTTTGCGTGTTCGAATCCAGTTCCCGGCGTTGTCACCAGCTTGGCTGGCCGTTCACACTAATACAATTGGCAGTATTAGGGGGTGGGGAAAGCTGGCGAGTGGGTCCCTGGGCGTTGTGGACAGCGACCCCTACAGTTTGGTCGGGGCGCCTGCTCAGCGAGGGTAGGATCTGGAGAGAGGTGGTGCGGCCTCCCACACGTTACACTCTCCCAGTGAGAATCTGCGCGGCCAGGCTGGCTGCCAGCTGGCTGCACATGCGTCGGAGGACAGTAGGGGAACAGTAGGGGAAAGTGCGCAACAACCAGGAAGGGGGTTGGGAATTGGCATAACGACTAACAGTGGGATGGGAGAAAAATCGAAAAAAAGGAGGGGGAAAAAGATAATCAAAAAAATAATAAACGAGAGGCAGAGTTGATTTTGCACAATTTTATTTTTTTTATTATAAATATATTCTAATTTTATTTTCATATTCGAATCCCATGCTCATCGAACGAAGCTTCGAAGTATTTAAGACAGCCCTACTATCTATCCATCTGTCTATCTGTCTATCTATCTATCTATCTATCTATCTATCTATCTATCTATCTATCTATCTATCTATCTATCTATCTATCTATCCAATTATCTATAGGCAGTTATGTCAGTTGTTTGAAAAATGAAATGTTCATCCTTAATATCTGGCTCTTGGGAACTTTGTTTCAATAACTGTTTTTCTCAGGATGTAGAATTACAATTTACACACACACACATATATTAGGGATGCACCGATCCAATATTGGTATCGGTATCGGGCCGATATCAGTAAAATAGCTGGATCGGGTATCAAAGAAATATATTAATTATAAATAAAATAAGATAACCATTCAGTACATTTATATCTGTGTTAATTTGTTACATTTAGCTTCACTAAGTTAGGAAAGTAATGTTTTAAGTCAAGCCTGATGTTGCCTTGCACAAAATAATGATCCCAGTCTCTTCCACACAGTGACAGTGAGGCATACAGTTTATTAATAGAATGAATGAAGTTTATTTTCTGTCTTTGTTTACAACAAATCAAAAACACATTTGTGATCCTTTACAATTCTTAAAAACAAAATATATTTTAATATATAAAAAAATATATATTGGATACATTATTATTATTATTATTATAATTATTATATATATATATTTTTTAATTGGACAATGGGCTTCGGATCGGTATCGGTATCGGCCGATACCCAAACCCAGGTATCGGTATCGGGACTGAAAAAGTCGGATCGGTGCATCCCTAATATATATATATATATACAGTATATATGAAGAGGGACAGGCAGGCATACTCTCTCTCTCTCTCTGCATTCTATTTTTCTCTCTTCTACACATGTTTTGTTCTCCCTTTTTCTTTTTTTTCTTATTTTTTCCAAGAGTCCTTTTTGGCTCTCTCCTCTACACACACATACACACCCTGCACTCTTGAGCATGTGTTTTGAGTCAGACTGTGAAATATCCTGATCCCATGCCCAGTTACAATATGCCTCATGCCATGAGATTTGTGATGACTTGCGCAGACATCCCGTATTTGCTATGGCCAGCTGTATGCTGAGCTTGCTAGAATACTTAAAAGATCAACGAGAACGCCTGGATGTCGAGACAGTGACACGGTCTTGTTTGATGCCGAAAGACGTTTGTAAGCATTTCTTGACACCCTTGTAGTGCATCATTTTTCTCTTTCTCAAAACAACATTTTAATTGTGTGTTTCTTGATGTAACTCTTTCTACTAAATGCAAATAAAAAATTGTACTGAAAGATTTGTCTAAGCATTTTGTTAGAGCATACAGTACTTCGACGTTGTCTCGCCTACACATAATTCCCTCCTCTCCCTCTCCTCTATCTCTCTCCCTACCCCCCTTCCCCTCTCTCCATCTCTATCTCTCCCCCTCTGTCTGTTTGTTTGCTTGTCAACAGTAATTGGTTCAGAACATAATGCAGATTTATTTAATCCTACCCCTGAACGTGACGAAAACATGCAGCTGAAATACGCGTGTAACCGCTGGTGACCTACACCGGTGTCTCCTCTAAACTCCTTATCAAAGAAAACTGCGAGTCTTCTTTTCTCTTTGATTGTACGTTTCTTGGCGACGTCTTTGGAAATGCAAAGAAAACCGCTTGCTGAAAGGTTCTGTCAACAAAGCGTCTCTTCCAAGTCGAACACATCTCCATCCAGTCTTTCTCCACATAATCATTTCTCGGACTCCACCTAATCATTTCTCCACATAATCCTTTCTCTTCATAATCCTTTCTCCTCATAATCCTTTCTCATAATCCTTTCTCCATATTTCTCTTCATAATCCTTTCTCCTCATAATCCTTTTTCCACATAATCATTTCTCGGACTCCACCTAATCATTTCTCCACATAATCCTTTCTCTTCATAATCCTTTCTCCTCATAATCCTTTCTAGTTTCTCCTCATAATCCTTTCTCCATATTTATCCTCATAATCCTTTCTCCTCATAATCCTTTCTCCATATTTCTCTTCATAATCCTTTCTCCTCATAATCCTTTATCCACCTTTCTCCTCATAATCCTTTCTCCATATTTCTCTTCATAATCCTTTCTCCTCATAATCCTTTATCCACCTTTCTCCACATAATCTTTTCTCCTCATATTAATCATTTCTCATCATTCTTTCTCCTAATAATAATTTCTCCACATAATCCTTTCTCCACATAATCCTTTCCTTTCTCATAATCCTTCCTCATAATCCTTTCTCCTTATAATCCTTTCTCTACATAATCCTTTCTCTACATAATCCTTTCTCCACATAATCCTTTCTCATCCTTTCTCCATCTTTCTCCTCATAATAATTTCTCCTCATAATCATTTCTCTACATAATCAGTTTTCCACATAATCCTTCCTCGTAATCATTTCTCCATCTTTCTCCTCAATCATTTATCCTCATAATCCTTTCTCCTCATAATCATTTCTCTACATAATCCTTTCTCAAAATCCTTTCTCTACATAATCCTTTCTCCACATAATCCTTTCTCATAATTATTTCTCCATTTTCTCTTCATAATCATTTCTCCTCATAATCATTTCTCTTTCTCCACATAATCCTTTCTCATCCTTTCTACATTTCTCTCATAATCATTTCTCCTCATAATCATTTCTCCTCATAATCCTTTCTCCACATAATCCTTTCTCCACATAATCCTTCTCATGATAATCCTTTCTCCATCTTTCTCATAATCATTTCTCTACATAATCCTTTCTCATAATCCTTTCTCCTCATAATCCCTTCTCATAATCCTTTCTCCTCATAATCCTTTCTCATAATCCTTTCTCCACATAATAATTTCTCATAATCCTTTCTCCACATAATCCCTTTTTACTTACACTCTCTCACTCCCTCTCTCTTTCTCTCTCTATATATCTCTCTATATATCTTTCTCTTTCTCTCTATCTCTACATTTACATTTAGTCATTTAGCTGACGCTTTTATCCAAAGCGACTTACAAGTTCTGTATGACAAGTCACCAGGAAGGGCACAACTTTATCAGCTGAGTAACAATGTTCATCAAAGTGTTGAGTGCTACAGTGTAGGTTAGTTAATTAGGACAAGTGCATGACAGTAAGGTTAGTTAGGGTTAGATTTTCTTAAAAAAAAAAAAAAAATCAGATAATGGTTGAAGAAGTGCATCTTTAGTCGACGGCTGTCCTAACTGGGGTGGGTAGTTCATTCCACCATTGTGGGGCAAGGACTGAGAAAAGGCAGGTTCTCCTTGATGACCCTTCCAGAAGATGCAGAGTGTAGGGGTCTTGAGGGTGTGTAGTTAGAGACCATTGACCGGAGGTAGGCGGGAGCGGTTCCCTTTGCCACACGGTATGCCAGGTCGAGGGCCTTGAAGCAGATTCGTGCTTAGGTTCAGTTTGAGGTGGTTGGTCATCATCCAGGCGGAGATGTCGGACAGACAGGCCGAGATCCGCTCAGAGACGTGGATATCTGAGGGAGGGAAGGAGAGGAAGAGTTGAGTATCATCGGCATAACAATGATACGAGAAGGCATGAGACATGATAATGTTACCCAGAGATCTAGTGTAGAGGGAGAAGAGAAGGGGTCCAAGGACCGAGCCCTGGGGGCAGGGCTGTACAGTGCGACATATATATCGCACGTGCTACAGCAACAGCGGTCTGTGCGATGAATGGATTTACTTCAGTAGCACTGGTGCGATAGGCATTCGGTTCATATTGATACTCTTATTTTGAAAATCCTGTCACAGGTCTCATTTCCGCCTAAGCGCAGTTCCAGTCATGATATATCTGGGCTCCGGCAGCTAGCAACAGTCAGGTTCATATGATACTCTTATTTTGAAAAAACCCATAGCAACTCCGTGATGTCATATCCGCCCCAGACCGTGCTTCTGCCTTCTGCTCTCAGCCGAGCGGAGCGGAGCTGCACAGCAGACTGCGGCTATTTTGCGATCCGAAATAAGTCTGTGGTGTTTTTTTTTCTCACAACGGGTCAAATGCATCTAACACGCTTTGCATCGTCGCCATTCCTTTATGCCCACATCGCCCGAAATGAACGTTACATTAGCATAAGCTAACAAGCTAATCCTGATCAGAGGCAGAGCCATAGAGAATTAGAGACAGTGTGGACTGGGGAAAGGGTGTGTGTGTGTGTGTGTCGAGAGGAGTGGAAGTTTGAAGACAGACTAGACTACAATATGATGCGGGGGTGGTGAGTTGAAACAGTGTGAATTAATGAAAACTTTATTTAACAGATTGCAGAATGGGTACAATACAGTACGGCTCAATACACACAATTGTTAAGGGGATGCAGACCAGAGAAAGACTTTTGTAGTGTACTAGGTGATGGGGGGGCTTCTGTAGTGTACTAGGTGATGGGGGGGCTTCTGTAGTGTACTAGGTGATGGGGGGGGGCTTCTGTAGTGTACTAGGTGCTGGGGGGCTTCTGTAGTGTACTAGGTGATGGGGGGGCTTCTGTAGTGTACTAGGTGATCGGGGGGCTTCTGTAGTGTACTAGGTGATGGGGGGGGGCTTCTGTAGTGTACTAGGTGCTGGGGGGCTTCTGTAGTGTACTAGGTGATGGGGGGCTTCTGTAGTGTACTAGGTGATGGGGGGGCTTCTGTAGTGTACTAGGTGCTGGGGGGCTTCTGTAGTGTACTAGGTGATGGGGGGGCTTCTGTAGTGTACTAGGTGATGGGGGGGCTTCTGTAGTGTACTAGGTGATGGGGGGGGGCTTCTGTAGTGTACTAGGTGCTGGGGGGCTTCTGTAGTGTACTAGGTGATGGGGGGCTTCTGTAGTGTACTAGGTGATGGGGGGGCTTCTGTAGTGTACTAGGTGATGGGGGGGGGCTTCTGTAGTGTACTAGGTGCTGGGGGGCTTCTGTAGTGTACTAGGTGATGGGGGGGCTTCTGTAGTGTACTAGGTGATGAGGGGGGGCTTCTGTAGTGTACTAGGTGATGGGGGGGCTTCTGTAGTGTACTAGGTGCTCTTCAGTTGTACCCTTCCTGATGACTTGTCGTAGGGCTGGGCGATATGGAAAAAAATCATATCGCGATAACGATATGATAATTTTATTTTATTTCTCGATATCGATAATTATCGAATTGTTATAAGTATAAAAAAAAAACATTTTTTTTTTTTTTTTTTTAACAACAGATGTATGTTTATTTTGCAGCAATTCTTTGTCATTGCCGCCATCTTTAGTGTTACATCCCCTCACACTCCAGTTCTCAGGCTGCAGCTGGTTTAAAAGCTAAAGTAAACCGGCTTCTCTGCTGGCTGTGGCTCCAGAGGAGTTGAACAGTTCTGGCTCTGCTAGTTTATTTTCGATCTTTTGGCGCTTTTTTGGTGGACAAACCACCGCACATGTGTACTGTGACTCGTGACTGGAGTTTAGTTCTGCTAGCACACATAGCCTACTGTGTACAGACGGTTTCAAAATGTATTTTAAATTAGAATGCAAACAAAATAAATGGACAAGAGAAAAAGAAATCTGAATTTGGTCAGTATTGTCATTTGGACAAGCAAAGCCATTACTTTAAGTTGCAGGCAAGAAAGACAAGTCTGTCCACTGTCTCTGGTTTTAAAACTGCACTGTTGCAGGTAAAAAAAAAAAAAAAAAAAAAAAAAAAAACGATTTTTTTTTAATTTAGATATTCGATATCGATTATTAAAATATATCGCGATATTTATCGTTATCGTTATATCGCCCAGCCCTAACTTGTCGTACAGAACTTGTAAGTCGCTTTGGATAAAAGCGTCAGCTAAATGACTAAATGTAAATGTTATGTTAAAGTGGTATGTGGTTCAGTTATGCTGCTCTGATTAAAGGTTATGTTAAAGTGGTATGTGGTTCAGTTATGCTGCTCTGATTAAAGGTTATGTTAAAGTGGTATGTGGTCCAGTTATGCTGCTCTGATTAAAGGTTATGTTAAAGTGGTATGTGGTCCAGTTATGCTGCTCTGATTAAAGGTCATGTTAAAGTGGTATGTGGTCCAGTTATGCTGCTCTGATTAAAGTTTATGTTAAAGTGGTATGTGGTTCAGTTATGCTGCTCTGATTAAAGGTTATGTTAAAGTGGCATGTGGTCCAGTTATGCTGCTCTGATTAAAGGTTATGTTAAAGTGGTATGTGGTCCAGTTATGCTGCTCTGATTAAAGGTTATGTTAAAGTGGTATGTGGTCCAGTTATGCTGCTCTGATTAAAGGTTATGTTAAAGTGGTATGTGGTCCAGTTATGCTGCTCTGATTAAAGGTTATGTTAAAGTGGTATGTGGTCCAGTTATGCTGCTCTGATTAAAGGTTATGTTAAAGTGGTATGTGGTTCAGTTATGCTGCTCTGATTAAAGGTTATGTTAAAGTGGCATGTGGTCCAGTTATGCTGCTCTGATTAAAGGTTATGTTAAAGTGGTATGTGGTCCAGTTATGCTGCTCTGATTAAAGGTTATGTTAAAGTGGTATGTGGTCCAGTTATGCTGCTCTGATTAAAGGTTATGTTAAAGTGGTATGTGGTCCAGTTATGCTGCTCTGATTAAATGTTATGTTAAAGTGGTATGTGGTCCAGTTATGCTGCTCTGATTAAATGTTATGTTAAAGTGGTATGTGGTCCAGTTATGCTGCTCTGATTAAAGGTTATGTTAAAGTGGTATGTGGTCCAGTTATGCTGCTCTGATTAAATGTTATGTTAAAGTGGTATGTGGTCCAGTTATGCTGCTCTGATTAAAGGTTATGTTAAAGTGGTATGTGGTCCAGTTATGCTGCTCTGATTAAAGGTTGTGTTAAAGTGGTATGTGGTCCAGTTATGCTGCTCTGATTAAATGTTATGTTAAAGTGGTATGTGGTCCAGTTATGCTGCTCTGATTAAAGGTTATGTTAAAGTGGTATGTGGTCCAGTTATGCTGCTCTGATTAAAGGTTGTGTTAAAGTGGTATGTGGTCCAGTTATGCTGCTCTGATTAAAGGTTATGTTAAAGTGGTATGTGGTCCAGTTATGCTGCTCTGATTATGTCCTGTTGAAGTTGACAGGCTTCAAATGTGAATGTATATAATGTACATTGTTGCCATGTTTTCTATGCAAAATATTTTTATTCAATGTAACTAGTAACTGATGGGTTCATATAAATGTAGTGGAGTAAAAAGTATAGAGTTCCCTAAAATGAAAATACTCACGTAAAGTACAAGTAGCTCGGAATTGAGTATACGTACTTAGTTACTTTCCGCCACTGAAAAAGGGCCGTGGTTGGGCTCATCAAACCGAGCACAATAGTTTAGCCCCTCCCCTTTTTTCAAGGAGTAAAACACGTGGATGCCAACGTCAAAACCGCAAGGGAAGTAATTATTAGTGATGCACGATATATCGGCCGCCCATATAATAACGGCCGATATGGCCGTTTTTTTACACATCGGTATCGGTCCGATATCAAGATAGGGCGATATGGTCCGATAGTAAAAAAAGAACATTTTTTTTTTTTTTTTTTTTTTTTTTTACATGTTTTGGCCTTAAATAGTTTCAAAATATCAGTCATTTCTGAAAATAAGTTACAAACGTAAAAAAATTATGCGTTTTGGAAAATAGCTCTTTATTTGATTATCATAAAAAAGTGTTTTCTATACAGAGATATCGACATCGGTAAATATCGGTATCGGCCAGAACAGCAATATTAATATCGGTTATCGGTATCGGCCACAATTTTCACATCGGTGCATCACTAGTAATTATAGAATAGAATAGAAATCCTTTAATAATCCAGAGGGACATTCGGCACTACAGATCGCTCACATTGAACAACAATAAACAGTCAATAGCACTAAAATAGGAATAAGAATATAAATAATAATATTAAAAATAAGAATAAGATAGAATAAAGAATGAAATATGGTCCGGGATATACATTCTGGTATGTATATACATTCAAACATCTTAAATATACAACTATCCAGCCAAAAATATACAGTAAAATGTACAGTAATAAGTGTGAAAATGTAAAGTGAAAAGTGTCCAGGAAGATTGTGAGAAGTGTACATTTTTTAAAGTGTCCAGGAAGATTTTGCCAGGCTGTACTGTCACCCTGTGCTCAGTGATGCAGTGAGGCACAGTGATGCGTTATAAAGTCTGATGATGTGCCGTTCAGTGTTGCATCTAGGGAGTCTTAGTCTAACACTGAACGTGCTCCTTCTTTCAGCTATCAAACTGTGTCATGTTTCTCCAAGTGTCGGCTCGACCATCAGTTCTCATTAAGTGACTGTCAGACCTGGGTCGCTCCCTCTGCCCTCGATGACAGAAGGACTTGATGGAGAAGCCCCCCCCCCTTCCCCCCACTTGGCACAGATGGTCATTTCTTTGCATATGTCTGCTTTGAAATCCTTGGCCCGCGGACAAATTGGCTGGAAGTGGAGTTATTATATCGATACTGACGGCAAGTATCGATATAAAATAATAATAATTTCTTGACAATCACATTTTGCTGCCATAAAAATTATTGGAGTGAGAAGAAGAGACTGAAAGCCTGTATCTCATAAAACAGATGATATGTACCGGTAGATCTTTACTGCAGATGCTGACAACGTCTTCCATTGGGGACATAATTTGCTGTTGAAAAAAAGCAAATACATTGCAATATGGATTTATCATTGATATGACTAGTATGGTGATAATATACATGTGTACTTTTGCTTGGGGGTCGTGTGGGGGGTTTGAGTGTGTGTGTGTTAAAGGGGGGGGTGCTTCGGTATGCATCTAGAGAAGCCTTTCTATCTCTCTAGCTTTCTCTCTCTCTATCTTTCTCTCTCTATCTCGCTCTCTATCTTTCTCTCTATATCTTTCTCTCTCTATCTCTTTCTCTCTCTCTATCTTTCTCTCTCTCTCCCTCTCTATCTATATCTCTTTCTCTCTCTCTCCCTCTCTATCTCTATATTTCTTTCTTTCTCTCTCTCTCTCTCTCTCTCTCTCTCTCTCTCTCTCTCTCTCTCTCTCTCTCTCTCTCTCTCTCTGACACTTTGGGGACAGATTGGCTGGAAGTGGAGTTGCATCACGATCGAAGGCACTCCTTTCTGGTGAACGAAATGCCACCATTGATGAAACCGTGGATAAGCTCCTGTAGTGAGTTTACTGCCCGTCTGATTAGAACTCTTGCAGTTCTCACCTAATGCAAACACTCAAGTCAGAAAAGAGAGAGAAACAGAGAGAGATAGATATATCTTAGATCATCTGAGAGCACCACAGTCCGTTGAGGCTTTTAAAAGGGGACTAAAAACATTTATTTTTAACAAGGCATTTGCCTAAATGGACCTAAAAAAAAACGTGATATATATATATATTTTTAGATGTCTAGAGCTGACTGTGATCTGATCTCTATCTTTTACCCCCCCCCCCCTCCCCTCTTTAATTGTGGTGATTTATAGTGAAAAAGGTTTCCTGTGAATCGGCCCTTTCCTGTGAAACCCCTTCATTGTGAAAGAATCGACCAGCCGTACGCCAGTGAGCTGCTTAGCCAAGCTGTACTGCTAGTCTCTCTCTCTCACACACACACACACACACACACACACACACACACACACACACACACACACACACACACACACACACACACACACACACACACACACACACTTCACAAAGCTACTCCCCTGAAGTCCACTATAACCCAAGTCATTGGGGAGTAACTGTACAGTTACAGTCAGAGGACGGGAAGTTCATTGTGTTCTCAGTCAGACTCTCTCTCTGCAGCTCAAAGTGCTTCACAGCAAATAGCATAAAATGAACATAGGCATACAATTTGCATACAGTTGCCAGAATAAAAGCAATGCATAAAGTGCAGACATAAGAATAGGTATAAAAGACAATAAAAGTAGTGCAATGTAGAAAGTGCAGACATAAGAATAGGTATAACATAAAGTACAATAAGTACAGTGTTGCTCGAAAGCATTGTGAGCCCCCCCCCCCCCTTTGGTGGTGGTGGTGTATTTTACTCTGTCTATTCTATCCTACTCTTTTTATTATTCTCTATTTAAAGGGGACATGTACTATAAATGTCATTTTTCAGTCTCTAGCATTGTATTATAGTAAGGCCTAACAAAATTAATAGTTGGTTTCAGGTTGGTTGTCAGTTTGGCCATGGGTAGGTAGGGAATTTATTTTATTTTATTTTTTTATTTTATTCTTTCCCACGGCGACTATGGATAGGGAATTTCTTTATTTAATTAAAATGTTCACAACAACATGGATGCATGTACTCTGCCAGCATGTTTAATATCCATAATACTAAATGTTTGACTAAGATTTCTATGAAACTTTATTTAAAAAAAAAAAAAAAAAAAATCAGATTTTTTTTTTTTTTTTTTTATATATAATTTTTTTTTAAAACTCATAAAATATATTGGGTCGCACCTAAATCGGCAGGGTCGGTCGGCAACCTGAAACCAACTATTCATTTTGTTAGGCCTAATAGGAGTTAGTCAATGTGTTTTAGTGTCTAAATACCATATTGGCGGATTGCTCTGATAATGCCCGCCCACAATCTACATAGACTAGACAGCGAGTGGAAAACCACTTCCTCATACTGCGAGGCAGTGAAACCCGACACCTCTGCATACTCTGGAGGGAGAGAGAGAGAGAGAGATAGAGAGGGAGAGAGAGGGAGAGACAGAGAGAGAGAGAGAGAGGGAGACAGAGAGAGAGAGGGAGGGAGCACTTGGGGGGGGGGGGGGGGGGTGACCTGCCGCGCCACACGGGAGAGGGGAGGAAGGGAGGCACCCCCCCCCACAAGCTGCCGCAGGGAGAGAAAAAACGAAAGGAAGAGACGGCCTGTTTTTTTTCTCTCTCTCGCACCCCCCCCCCCCTCTCTCTCTCTCTCTCTCTCTCTCTATCTCTCTCTGTCTACCAGTCGCAGACTGTGTGGACTGACTGTCACTCAAAGTGCTTATGGGCGGAGCCAGGCCATAACAGCCTGAAATCTTGAAGCTGGAAAATGATGGTTTTGAGTACTTGATTAGAAATATAAAACAATGCATTTTTTTGAAAAAAACCTTACAGATGTCTTCAATAGACTAACAGGAATTGTGTAAAGTTGCCCAAATAGTGCTAGGAATAGCAGTACATGTCCCCTTTAAAACTGAATCAAACTATAAACAAGGTGGCCTGTTGGGATGTTAGATCCTAATGTGAAAAACTGTGATTTTATGTTTGCTCATTTCATGTGTCTTTTTTCTGTTGTGAAGCACTTTGAGCTGCAATTTTTGTATGAAAGGTGCTATACAAATAAAGTTTATTATTATTATTTTGGATGGTTTCCAGTCCCCAATGCCGTCTGCGTGGTCATTATCACCGCATGGGCTACCTCTCCAGATGAGTTATATTGTGAACACACTTATCTCAGCCCAGCGCTGAGCTACACAGAGAAATCACAACTAGAGCAGCCATTAAAACCCTTCACTTTTCAGACATGGCTCAAGCCATCCTGATAAAACACACTCTTTCAATGTATACACGAAAGAAAGTACACACACACTCACACTCACACACACATACACTTGCATTCCCCAGGTAAAACGACCTTACACATGCGCACACACGCACACGCATACAATCACACACACATACACTTGCATTCCCCAGGTTAAACGACCTTACACATGCACACACACACACATGCAATCACACTCACTCACTTGCACTTAACGGAGCCCATGTCCCCAACTAAGTGTTGATTGGTCCCGTGGAGGAGGGAATAAGTGAAGCTAACAGGCTAAATATAGCTCTCCATGTGATTAGAGCTGTTGGTGTGTGATGTATGGCTCTCATTAGCCCGCTAGCTAACGCAGCCGTCTGACTGGCTGCTGGCTGGCATCCGTGTCTCTCTCTGTGGCTTCTTACCCAGTGTCGAGGACGCTAACTGTTCAGTTTGTGGCGTAGCTGGAAAGAGAACGATCTAGTAGGATTACTGTTTTGGTTTTTACAGTCGTGGTACAAACTAGTCATGGGATTTTGTTTTTGACCAGATCTGGTAAAAGTTAATTGAAAATTATACATATCTAGGATACATTTTTTGCTTTGAATATTTTCTCATTTGAATATTTTCTCATTGTAAAAAAGAAGAAAGGAATGATGAATTAGGAATGATAACCCAAGTAGATCTCTCTTGTGTGTCTGGATTTCTTTGCCCAAATAAGGGCGGGCGGCTCCGTCGGCATGGGAAAATGAATGGGTTATTAACCCTCTGAGACCCACGGGGGTCTTTCAGAGGTTGTAGTTGGGCTCAGCCTTTAAAGCTAGAATGAAAAATGGGTCTATGTGGGTCGCAGGGGCCTAAGCAGGGTTGGCCTGTGGTTCACACAGGCTCTTAGGATATCTAGACATGATTTAGTTCAGGATTCCATGATGGTCTACACTGTAGTCGGAGGAGATGACAGAGGAACAAGTCAAACCTATGATCACAATTGTACAGGGACCCCCTGGAACTCCCTCAAGGACCCATAAAGGTTCCCAGACTCCATTTCAAGGACCACTGTCTTAGGTGTGTGTGTGTGTGTTGTCACTGTTGTGCATCCACGTTTTTCTCAATGCCTTGAATTGAAACTCGCGTCAGTCACCACCTCTCAACTACCCTCTTACAAACTACAACTCCCAGCAGGAACACTGTCAGTCACCACCTCTCAACTACCCTCTTACAAACTACAACTCCCAGCAGGAACACTGTCAGTCACCACCTCTCAACTACCCTCTTACAAACTACAACTCCCAGCAGGAACACTGTCAGTCACCACCTCTCAACTACCCTCTTACAAACTACAACTCCCAGCAGGAACACTGTCAGTCACCACCTCTCAACTACCCTCTTACAAACTACAACTCCCAGCAGGAACACTGTCAGTCACCACCTCTCAACTACCCTCTTACAAACTACAACTCCCAGCAGGAACACTGTCAGTCACCACCTCTCAACTACCCTCTTACAAACTACAACTCCCAGCAGGAACACTGTCAGTCACCACCTCTCAACTACCCTCTTACAAACTACAACTCCCAGCAGGAACACTGTCCGTCACCACCTCTCAACTACCCTCTTACAAACTACAACTCCCAGCAGGAACACTGTCCGTCACCACCTCTCAACTACCCTCTTACAAACTACAACTCCCAGCAGGAACACTGTCAGTCACCACCTCTACAACTACCCTCTTACAAACTACAACTCCCAGCAGGAACACTGTCAGTCACCACCTCTCAACTACCCTCTTACAAACTACAACTCCCAGCAGGAACACTGTCAGTCACCACCTCTCAACTACCCTCTTACAAACTACAACTCCCAGCAGGAACACTGTCCGTCACCACCTCTCAACTACCCTCTTACAAACTACAACTCCCAGCAGGAACACTGTCAGTCACCACCTCTCAACTACCCTCTTACAAACTACAACTCCCAGCAGGAACACTGTCAGTCACCACCTCTCAACTACCCTCTTACAAACTACAACTCCCAGCAGGAACACTGTCAGTCACCACCTCTCAACTACCCTCTTACAAACTACAACTCCCAGCAGGAACACTGTCAGTCACCACCTCTACAACTCCCAGAATGTTTCCCTCACAGTTAACTGAACTAGCAGATGTCAACAGTACAAGCCCTTTTTGCACGAACACACACACACTGTCATTATGCAATTTCCCAAATGTGTGATCGCTAGACGTTCTTTCCGATTTGATGGTGAAAAGAATCTCGTCTCCATGCTGATATCAAACCCTCGCATCCCTGACCCCCCCCCCCCCACATTGGTTTGTCCCATGTGTTTTCTATAGTGTGTATTGAAGTGAAATGAATATGGCGTCATTAGGCTGCGAGGGGATTGCTCCTCAGCATCACGCCAACATAATACCAAGCTGGAGGCTTGGACTCTGACATGGGGTGAGTGTGTGTGTGTGGTGTGTTGTGTGTGTGTGTGTGTGTTGCAGGGTTTGTTACTCAGTCTCCTTCTCTGTGCGTCCACGTTTCCCAACGCCTTGAATTGAAACTGACTTCGACCAAGCAGTCAGAACACTGTCAGTCCCCACCTCTCAACTCACTTCTCTAGTGAGCTGGGGAGCTTGTACTCTGACACGGGTGGGGGGTGGGGGGGGGGGGGGGGGGGGGGGGTTGATGGAGCGAGGGGGAAAGAGAGAGACTCTTAATCTTTGATGCGTGTGTGTGTGTGTGTGTGCTTCATCTGTGTTGTGGTGGTTAGCATGATTGTATGTGTGTGTTGGAATGAGCAAATCATTGTGTGTGTGTGTGCTCCTGTGTGTCGGTAGGTATTTAGCATGTGCGTGCCGTGCATACACATGTGTGTTGGTGTGAGTAGTAATCAGGGATGTGATTTCTCCGTTTTTAACCGGATTTCCGGTTTTTCTGACCTAAAATCACGACAAAAAAATATTCATAATTTCTTTAAATCTTTTTAATTTTTTTTTATGTTTTAATTTTTTTTTCACTTGGTCTAAGTGAAACGCGAAAGCAACATTTATCAGACCTGCTATTCTTGCATAACAGATTTTCATTGGCTATCGATAATGCTAGCAGTTTTGTTGAGTGGCGCGAGATGCTGTAAAGACGTCAACACACTAGGAAACACACTAACACTGGATTGCTTTTGTAAAACTGACCAACCAGGGAAGGTTACTTGCAAGCAGTGCCGCAGTCTGCCACTCAACACTACTCAAGGGAGAGCAAGCAGTGTTATTGCAAGTTAATGTGAAGCTCTGTAGAAACATAAAACTCTCAAGCATGAGGCACAGAAGCCAACCTAGACATAACCAAGAAGCTGAGATGGAGAAATGTCACCACCTTCATTCTCAAAATCGACCTGAGAGCAAAAGAAAAGCAAAAGAGTCCATTAGTCCAACTGCAGCCCTTCGCAGTAGGCAAGACTTCGAGAGGAGGCAGTCACAGGTGTTGCACAATCTGGTTGCAAATAAGAAAAGATAATGTCCTAACGTTAGTGTTTGAGCCAGGATGACTTGGGAGGGGTAACATTTTTTAGGTGGACACTGATATATTTGATTCATTTTCTTTGTCCCTTTCCTCTCCCACCTTCCTCTTCCCTGTGAACAGTTCAATATATACAAATAAAATGTGTTCATTCATTCAAATGGAGTGTTTATAATTTTTTTTTAAAAGATCGTATCTTAAGGCGCAATCACATCCCTGAGTAATACAATGGCTGTGTACTGTACAGTATGTGTGTGTCAGTGTTGTAGTCGAGTCTCGAGTCCCCAGTGTTCGAATCCAAGTCAGTCGCCAAAGAAGAGCCCGAATCGAGTCCCCATTACCCTAGTCCGAGTCCAAGTCATCAAGGTTGAGTCTGAGCTGAAATAAAAAAAAAGGTCTACATTAAACTCAAATGACACAGCAGTCACCATTAGTTTATTTACTTTGTGACACAATAGCCGAACAAATGCCAAATGATTATGGCCTATTACAAAATAAATATATATATATAAATATAAACTGTATTTATCAATTAACAAGTCAGAGTCCTTGTCTGCACCTTCCGAGTCCGAATGCAGTCAGTGCTCAAGTCCAAGTCGAGTCACAAGTTCTGAAAATCAGTCGATTTGAGTACTACAACACTGGTGTGTGTATGATTGGATGTCTTCTAATCTTTTATGTGAGTGTTTATCTGTTTATCTATGTATGCCTATCTATCTGTCTGCCTGTCTTTCTGTCTACCTGTCTGTCTGTTTATCTATGTATCTGCCTGTCTATCTGTCTACCTGTCTATCTGTCTGCCTGTTTATCTATCTGTCTGCCTATCTATCTGTCTGCCTGTTTATCTATCTGTCTGCCTATCTAAATCAAATCAAATTTATTTATAAGGCCCGACAACACACGTTAATGTCCCCATGGGCCGTACAGGTCTTCTTTAAACAAGTCAAGAAGAAAACATAACAATAAGTCAAGAACAGAACAAGAACACCATAAGGTCCAAAAAATTTAAGATAAATGCAAATAACTGAAAGAATGCAAGCACTCCCAGACATACCCCACGCGAAGGTAAGGAAAAACTCACTAAAACCTAACAATAGGGAAAAAAGCTCCACAGGCAGTGTGGAGGAGAGAAACCTTAGAAGGGCCATTCAAGGGGGGATCTCCCTTCTTAGATGTTGGTGATAGTAGTGTTGCAGACGGACAGTTGGTAAGCATGCACTCATGTGTGTAGTGAAACACAGATGAGTGCATGCAATAGCAACTGAACAGTTTGAAATCTGTCTGCCTGTCTATCTTTCTGCCTGTATCTGTCTGCTTGTCTATCTGTCTGTTTATCTATGTATCTGCCTGTCTATCTGTCTGCCTGTTTATCTATCTGCCTATCTATCTGTCTGCCTGTTTATCTGTCTGCCTGTATATCTGCCTATATATCTGTCTGTCTATCTGCCTATATATCTGGCTGCCTGTCTATCTGCCTATATATCTGTCTGTCTATCTGTCTGCCTTTCTATCTGTCTGCCTGTCTATCTGTATGCTTATATTTGTATGTCTATCTGCCTATATATCTTTCTGCCTGTCTATCTTTCTGCCTGTCTATCTGTCTGCCTGTCTGCATGTCTGCCTGCCTGTCTATCTGTCTGTCTGTTTATCTGCCTATATATCTGTCTGCCTGTCTATCTGTCTGCCTGTCTGCCTGTATATCTGCCTGTCTGTCTATCTGCCTATATATCTGTCTGCCTGTCTATCTGCCTATATACTGTATCTGTCTGTCTATCTGTCTGCCTTTCTATCTGTCTGCCTGTCTATCTGCCTATATACTGTATCTGTCTGTCTATCTGTCTGCCTTTCTATCTGTCTGCCTGTCTATCTGTATGCTTATATGTCTGTCTGTCTGTCTATCTGCCTGTATATCTGTCTGCCTGTCTATCTGTTTGCCTCTCTATCTTTCTGCCTGTCTATCTGTATGCTTATATGTCTATCTTTCTGCCTGTCTGCATGTCTGCCTGTCTATCTGTCTGCCTGTCTATCTGTTTGCATGTTGTCCCCCCAGGTCAAGGCCATGGTAAAGTCAAACAGCGGAGATGTGTCCAGCCACTCCCTCTCTCTGACTCTCGCTGTGGGAGTGTAGCGTTGCACCACCATCCTCTCAGGGACTATATAACTAGTCTAAACTTAGCTTCCATCGACCACACAGCCAACCACTGTCACACTGGCCCTGCACTCGTATTACCACATCTCCATAAAGAGCCACACATATATATTTTCACTGATTTTAAATCAACTTAAAATGCATGAGTGTGTTAGATTGACTGGTTTGTCAGCGCTATGGGAACCAAAGTCAACTCGAACGTTAGTTTTAATTTTTATTTCGTTTTTAAATTAAATTAAAACCTTTTAAATCTTTAAGAGTTACAGTATGTGCACTGTGCATATATTTACAGTACATACAAGTAAAATGTATAATTTAATCAAACAAATCTGATCGAATGTTATCCTGATCAAAATGTCTGTATGGCTATAATCATTTTCAATTACATATAAATGTACATATAAATAAATAGTGTAGGCCTAACTGTATGTACAGTATAATTGAGTCAGGTCAACTTAAGTTTAGTAGATTAAATTGACTGGTTTTGATGCTGTGGCGATCAAGTGAGTTAACACTGATGTCAAGTTATGACCGAGTATTTGGATGAAACACGGTTAAATGGATAAATATAAACACTACATACTGTACATTGTACTTTCATGTAGAATTGAGTCACGTTCAGTCACTTTTCAATCAGGCCCCACTTGGGTAGTTGGAAATATTTTCTAGCCCCACCTAACCTGGTCCCCACCTAGATGTAGGCTAGAATAAATTGTAGGCTACAAACATGCCATTTCCTCTACTACTAACAAGACAAGATTAACATAACAAGACACAAAGACACAATTCTAGTTTTATATTTTATTTGAAAATTATTTTCAAATCACAGCCAAATTTGATCCTGTGCCACTGTGAAATAATGTAGCTGTAGGCCTACAGTAGGATAGGAGATTTATTTTCATTCAAATAATAATAATTTGCCTAATAATTTGCCACCTTTTGTGGCAAAACATATTTAGGGTTCTGAATGTGCTCTGTACAAAGAATAACACATGACAGTCAGTTCCTTTTTGTTGACATTGGCGTTTATCAGTTTTGGTAGGCTAAATTAATGTTATTCTTCATTTTCTTTTCCGCGACCACCTGCAATACCCCCGCTGCCCGCTAGGGGTCGCACATCACACATTGGGAACCACTGCCTTAACTCATCTTTGTGAGTTACTGTTATTGATGCCGTGCAAATGAAGCCCAGTCGACTCAGAGGTCAATCTCTTCACCACGCGCTGGTATGCAAATGTTCAAATGTTATTCTAAGAGCTACACTACGTACAGTATACCTTTCATGTATGTCTTGCCTTACATGGAGAACTGGGTGAAGTCCACCTAAATTTGAGTCTTGGAGAGAGTCTCGGAAGACGTTTCTTTTGTTTTTCTACACAAATCAAGCGAGCTGGTCAGGAATGTCTGTTTTGACTGTGTGTCACACTGTAGAACCTCTTGAGATAAAATGAATGACGAAGAAAATCAGCTGAAAATACATTCCCACCCTCCCTTAGTCTCAAGTGAAACAAGACATGCTCTCTCTCTCCGTCTGTCTGTCTCTCACTCTCTTTCTCTAATGAATGGCTTTCACCGCCGTACTGTATTCATTACACCGTGACCTGTGGTGGAGACCTTGTAAACCGAAGCTCGCGTCACATCGCTCAAGCCCTTAACCTTTTGTTTTTTTTAGTGTAAAGAAAAAAAAATCTCTTCATAGAATGAATTAACTTGTTTGACAAGTACAAGCTGAGGGAAGAGTCTTCAGATTTCCCCACCGTATATCTCAATACCAGACATGCCTTGGTGTGATTTCCTGGTCAGAGTGAAAGTGAAATGAAATACATTTATGGAAAATAAACCTCCCTTTTTTTTGCGGTATGATTGGCCCCCAGGGTTGACCTCTGCCACTGTGCTCTTTAAACACGTGATTCTGGTTGTGGCTGAACGTCTGGGAGGCTTTTATCTGAGGGGAGGAAAAAAACGTCCGTTGCAAACCTCTCACTCGTTGTGGTGTGGCTGTAGTTGTTGGCCAGAGGAGCAGAGTTCACGCCACATGTTTTGCATCGGTACAGCTGTGGAGGCGGGAGGAGAGACGGCCCTTTTTTGCTCTTTGTGCTACCCGGCACTGACTGTGGGTTTAACGGTTAGACGGCAAGTCTGGGAAGGCAGAGTGGACTTAAAGCGGTTGCGGTTCTGCACGGCGGACAGGGTGGTCCGGTGGTAGTCGGGGAGAGACTGTCCCGTTACCTAAAGTGTCCCATCTAACCGTGTTATTGAACGAGACGCTGAATGTTGTCCAGCTCTCTGGTGAAACCTGTTACATTTACACGTGTTTGTGTTTCAGAGGGATATGCCAAGGAATAGTTGCCTAATGGCAGTGGAATATGACGAAAGGAGTGCCCTGAATACAAAACCAAATCCAATTTAAAGGGAAACATTGACATTTTCCACCCATTTTGTATCTAGGTCCCCGGATGCTCACAAATTTGGTGTTTATAGGGCAATAATTGACAGGGCCTCAGAGAAAAAGTTGTTATATATTTTTTTAAATGGCGGACATGAGTGGTGACAAAGTTGTAGAGCAAAGACACCTGGATTATGTCTACAAAGTATGTCTAAACCGGATTTACGGTGTGGGAGTAATGGCCTTATCCCTGTGAGGCCCAAATAAAAAGACATTAGCAACTTCAGAGGCCAGAGAGTGGGACCTATAAACACATTTATTTACTATCCAATAGCATTGTGAGGCTGAACAACGGGACCCATTGACGATGTAAATGTGTTTAAAGAAATTTAAATAAACATTTACAGACTTTTTTTAATAGCTAAAAGCTAAAAGTGATGTTGTAATTTTGCAACCGGGGGCCTCACAGGCCATGTCTAAAGAGGAATTCTTCCTCAGATGCAAGTGACACTTAAGATGTTAGCATGTCATTTTAGGTTTGACATTCTGTTATAGCGCCATCTCTTGGCCAACACGAGTGGATGACCTTGCCTGAATAGTGGGTCACAAATTTGGCACCTATCATGATACCAGTTTCCTCTCTGTGCGTTCAGTAGAAAGCTATCTGGCTGCATGTTAGACTAGCTTAGCACAATGAATGGAAGCGGACAGTGCCGGTTAGCCTTCGGGAGATGTGTTAGTTGGGCAATGCCTAGGCTAACCGTCACTGTCCGCTTCCATTCATTGTGCTAATATATATATATATATTCTGGCTTATAATTCACTAGTGCTGACGGCATTGACAATATTTAAGTAGCTAATTTTCTCTGTTCTTAGCAGAATGTAGGATGTATATTCTGCCCGTTGCAATGTACTTTTCCCTTGCAACGTATTCTTGTTCCTGTTTGTACTATTGCTTGATTCACCTCTGAAAGATGAATTTCATTATTGATGATTATCAGGGAAACGCGACAGAACTCGCATGTCAAAAAGACTGGTGAGCTTATTTAAAGGTCCAAGGAGGGACTCACTCACTACCTGTTGTAATATTGAGGGCGTCCGTCACTCTACCAGAGGCCCGTAGGCCACGCCCACTTTCCAGGAATAACGACTTGGCCCTCTGATACACAGCATCACGCAGCTCCATAAAGCCGTCTGCTCGGACCCTGTGCCTGGTGTCTGTCGGGAGGCCTGTGCTCGCACTGCTCGGGGGGGATTTCTTTCTTATGAAACAGGTCTCGGGGACATTATGTGATGCAAGCGCTGAATTCCTTCCCCTCACCCTGATGGATTAATTCCCTCTCTGAGAGACCTTTCCTCTACTTCCTGCTCGGGGCTTGGCTGCCACGGTTATTGTTCTAGCTTGGCTCATCAGGATGATTTATGAGCTGGGAGCAAAGTGACTTGAGACTTTTCCATTCCGGTGTTTTGATATATCTATCTATATATTGTATGTATGTGATTTTCGGCATGTCTTTTGGGGGGATGTGTGCTTATGAGGTACGACACTGGTTCACCGACAGGTATAAGACTATGTTGAACTCATGTACTCATATACACACATGGACATAGTCGCAGTACACACACACACACACACACACACACACACACACACACACACACACACACACACACACACACACACACACACACACACACACACACACACACACACACACAATGCTGCACATTTAGGCAGGCATGCACCCAGTCTCTGTGTCTCTCTGCCATACATACACATGCAGAAACGCACACACACACACCTACACACCCACACATACACACGCACACACACGCGCACACACACACACACACACACACACACACACACACAAACAAACGCTTTCTTGGGCCAATCAGCACTCATTTCTCTACATCCTCCGCTCTCCTCAGGGGAAGACCACCCTGGTTGATTACATGCCATCTTTGTATGTGCGTGTGTCTGTGTGTGTGTGTGCGTGCGTGTGTTGCCAGTCATTTTCCCATGGCAGGGTCAGACCTGTGCTTGTCAACACAGCCAGCAATTAGCTCCGACTAGAGGCTGTTTTCACAGCTTACTCCAACCCAACATCCAACAACAGTAGCAACCGGAGCCTGTTCTAGAAAAGAAAGAGAAATCACGAGGGACAATACATGAGAACCCATTGCACTGAAGAACCATATAAGTCCGTTTTGACATTTTGTGGACTATGAACTATGAATGATCTAACATAGATTCAAGAGGTTTATTTGTCACATACATACCAGGGCATACAGTGAAATGCAGGTGGTCATGCCCGCATCGATTGTGCAATAATACAATAATAAAATAGACATAAAAAAACAGGTAATAAGAAGACATAAGATGTGCACGATAAAATAGACTAAATTCCTGAGAAGGCACTGGTTCCTACTACTACTATACAATATACAATTTTAACTCCGTCATTATGCTATACTTACTATATCTAAACTATACTATACAAGAACTACATCTGTTCTTTCCTTAAAGTGACTTTTATATTCCTCATTCGTTTAAAGTGACTTTTCCATTTAGTTTAAAGTGACATTTTATTTAAAGCGATTGTGTGTGTGTGTGTGTGTGTGTGTGTGTGTGTGTGTGTGTGTGTGTGTGTGTGTGTGTGTGTGTGTGTGTGTGTGTGTGTGTGTGTGTGTGTGTGTGTGTGTGTGTGTGTGTGTGTGTGTGTGTGTGTGTGTGTGTGTGTGTGTGTGTGTGTGTGTGTGTGTGTGTGTGTGTGTGCTCGCTCATGTGTACTCTCATGTGTACTTGTGGGTTGAGAGTTTAGTGTTCTGATGGCCTGGGGGAAGAAGCTGAGCCGGAGTCTCTCTGTTCTCGTAGCGTGTGTACGTAGGCGCTTGCCTGACCGCAGCAGCTTGAACAGGCTGTTGTTGGGGTGGTGGGGGTCTTTCATTATTCTGCAGGCTCTGGATTTGCACCTCCTGTTATATAAGTCCTGCAGGGGTGGTAGTGCAATACCCGTAGTACGCTCTGCTGAGCGCACCACTCTCTGGAGGGCCTTCCTGTCCTGTGCCGTGCTGTTTCCAAACCAGGCAGTGATGTTTCCAGTCAGAATGCTCTCTACAGCCCCGGAAGTGGAGTATCTTCCCCAATACTCTGAACTTCCTTAACTGTCTCATGTGATAGAGGCGCTGTTTCGCCTTTTTCACCACAGAATCTATGTGTGTTGACCATGTCAGGTCCTCTGTGATGTGGACTCCCAGGTACTTGAAACTGCTCACCCTGTCCACAATAGCCCCATTTATCCACAGTGGTGTCTGGATCTATACCATCTTTACATAATCAGTACTCGGGTCTTTAACTATGAATGAACACAGGACTCTCACTTACCATCTTTAGATAATAAAGTACTCAACCTCTACTATATTTAACTATGAATGAACACACCACTCTAACTTACCATCTTTAGATAATTAAGTACTCAAGCTCTACTACAGTATATTTAACTATGAATGAACATAACTCTACATTTCCATCTTTAGATAATAAAGTAATCAACCTCTAGTACTGACTTTAACTATGAAGGAACACAACACTAACTTGCCACCTTTAGATAATAAAGTTTGACAAATGTTTTTCGCTAACATAAAACTGACTTACATGGTTCTTCGTCTGAGGTTCTAATTTGTCTGTAGAATAGCAATTAACTACGTTCATTTTCAATTGCCTAAAATACTTTCTCTTTTTGATGTAAAAACTAGCCAAAGTCGCTAGCCTAGCCTCTGTTTGTCATCAAGACAGTGAAATTATCATCAATATGCATCCAATATATAACACAAAAAAGATCTGCTGCCAAGATTAAAATGTCAAAACGATTCTAAGACATTAGAGCCTGGCCCATTTATTATTAAATATATGAAAACTTTTGCAGAGACAAATTCTTGCGGTAATTAAGAAATGTTATCATCACAGTTTGCATCAAATAAGCCTCCTTTGCTTTATGTCCCACTGGATTCATGTTGGAGCCTCTGAGCTCTGTACGTTCTGTTCCTCTGAGCTCTGTACGTTCTGTTGCTCTGAGGTCTACGTTCTGTTCCTCTGAGCTCTGTACGTTCTGTTGCTCTGAGGTCTATGTTCTGTTCCTCTGAGCTCTGTACGTTCTGTTGCTCTGAGGTCTATGTTCTGTTCCTCTGAGCTCTGTATGTTCTGTTCCTCTGACGTCTATGTTCTGTTCCTCTGAGGTCTGTACGTTCTGTTCCTCTGAGCTCTGTATGTTCTGTTCCTCTGAGCTCTGTATGTTCTGTTCCTCTGAGCTCTGTATGTTCTGTTCCTCTGAGCTCTGTACGTTCTGTTGCTCTGAGGTCTATGTTCTGTTCCTCTGAGCTCTGTACGTTCTGTTCCTCTGACGTCTATGTTCTGTTCCTCTGACGTCTATGTTCTGTTCCTCTGAGGTCTGTATGTTCTGTTCCTCTGAGCTCTGTATGTTCTGTTCCTCTGAGCTCTGTATGTTCTGTTCCTCTGAGGTCTATGTTCTGTTCCTCTGAGCTCTGTATGTTCTGTTCCTCTGAGCTCTGTATGTTCTGTTCCTCTGAGCTCTGTAAGTTCTGTTCCTCTGAGCTCTGTATGTTCTGTTCCTCTGAGCTCTGTATGTTCTGTTCCTCTGAGCTCTGTATGTTCTGTTCCTCTGAGCTCTGTATGTTCTGTTCCTCTGAGGTCTATGTTCTGTTCCTCTGAGGTCTATGTTCTGTTCCTCTGAGCTCTGTATGTTCTGTTCCTCTGAGCTCTGTATGTTCTGTTCCTCTGAGGTCTATGTTCTGTTCCTCTGAGCTCTGTATGTTCTGTTCCTCTGAATGAATGAATGAATGAAAACTTTATTTAACAGATTGCAGAATGGGTACAACACAGTACGGCTCAATACATACAATTGTTAAGGGGATGCAGACCTGAGAAAGACGTTTGTCTTGTTTCCATCAGCGTCCCCCATTTTCAATTCATATAGACATATATGACATACATGACATACAGATAGTCAGTACTGCTACATCTATACATTTATGACATACCAGATTTGCAAATACAGTACTGTTTGTGATACAGAAGGAGTCAAGAAAAGGGAGTATATACATTTGACGTAGAAACTGTACATTGGAGGAGGTTGGGTGGGGGGGGTTGGGTACATTGGGATATTGACAACCATACTGGGTAATTTACATTGGAGGTGGTTGGGGGGGGGGGGGGGGGGGGCGGGGCGCACACTGTATAAACAAGTAACACTGTACATTGAGGGGGGGGGGGGAGGAGACACTGTACAAACAAACACAATTGTACATTGAACTATTGACAAAACCATACTAGGTAAATGACTGTACATTGGAGGGGGTTGGGTTAGGATATTTACAGGGGCCAGTGTTGAATTGCAGTCTCCCGTAGGTGTCCCTTGAGAGAGGTTTTGAAAGTGGGTAGTGATCCACATTCCTTTACAGCTTTGGGTAGGGCGTTCCACATTGATGTGGCATAATTGCGAAACGTGTTTAGTCCCTTATTTGAGCCGAATCTGGGTTTAACATGATTTGTGGAGCTCCCTCTGGTGTTGTGATCGTGGTATTCACTGACCTTTGGGAAGTATTTTGACATGTACATGGGTACCTTGGTCGTGTAGTGTATCTTGTAGACCAGGCCCATTGCAAGTTGTTGTACTCTGTCGTCTACTCTAAGCCATCCTAGGTTGTCAAAGTGGGCAGGGGTGAGGTGGGTTCTGGTCAAGCAGTAGTCTGACCAGTTTGTTTTGAGATGTTTGTAATTTTGTTTTTAGCGCCTTTGAGGTGCTTTGGTACCATGAGGTGCAAGCATAGTCGTAGTACCCCTGAATGAGTGCTCCTGCCAGAGTCTTCAGGGTGTTCTTGTTTACCAGAGAGGAGATCCGGTACAAGAATCGAGTTCGTTGGTTGACTTTTTTTATTACATTGGATGCCATTTTGTCACAGGAGAGATTAGCCTCTAGGATGGAACCCAGGTAGGTAATTTCATCTTTCCTTGTGACAATATTGTCACCCACTGTAACTGAGAAGCCGTCGGTCTTGCTGAGTTTGTTATTTGAACCGAAGAGAATGGACTCTGTTTTGCCCATGTGTAATGATAGTTTGTTATCAGCGAGCCATATGCAGATTCTGCCTAGTTCCGAGCTGAGGTTTTTTTCAACCTGTAACTTGTTCTTGTCAGAGACCAGCAGGGCTGAGTCGTCCGCAAACAGGAACAAGTTGCAGTCACAAGCTGACGACATGTCATTTGCATAAATTAGGAACAGTAGCGGTCCTAGTATGCTTCCTTGTGGAACACCACAGCTCACTGTGAGGGGGGGGGATAGGGTACCGTTTACCTCCACCATCTGTTCCCTCCCCTCAAGGTAGGATTGCATCCAGCTCACTGATAGACTATCAAAACCAATTGCTTTTAGCTTGTCAATCAGAATGGAGTGATTGACCGTGTCAAAGGCCTTTTGTAGGTCCAGCATGACCATGCCGCAGTATTTGCCTGCGTCCACCTCTTGTTTGATGTGGTCATTCAAATAGAGAAGGCATGTGTCAGTGGAGTGGGATGTTCTGAAGCCAGATTGGAATTCGTAGATTAGATTTTTTTCCGCTAGGTACTTTTCGACCTGTTCGTAGACTATTTTTTCCATGACTTTCGAGATGGAGGTGAGAATAGAAACAGGGCGGTAGTTGCCTGGGTCTAATTTGCTGCCCTTTTTGTGCAGAGGGGTCACCCTCGCAATTTTGAAGTCCTTGGGGACGTGTCCCTGTTTTATGGAGAGGTTTATTATGTGTGTGATGATTGGTGTGATGGCGGCTGCTGAGTCTCTGAGGAATTTGGAGGGGATGTTGTCATGGCCAGTGGCCTTGTTAGGTTGGAGGGCGCTCAGTTTATTGAGTACCTCATCTGTTGTTACCATTTCCAGCTTGAAGTCGTCCTTGCGGACCCCTAGGTTTTTGTAGTAAGCTACTATGTGTTCTACCCCATAAAGCCCTGAGTGGGAGGGTAGTTTGTTTACCAGTGTTGTGGCTATGTTTGTGAAGAAAATGTTTAAGTAATTGGCTACATCCAGCTTGTCTGTGATGAGCGTGTTGTCCGTTTTTATGTTTATGTTTGAGAATCTGGTTTTAAGTTTTTTACTGCATCCTAGTTGATTATTGAGTAATTTCCAAAGTTCACGTGGTTTGTTTTTGTTTTCCTCAGTTTTGTCATTGATGAAATTCTTTTTTGCAGTTTTGATCATGGAGTTTACGTCGTTTCTTAGTCTGTTTCTTTCTAGTTTGAGTTCAGTCACGTGGGCTTGGAGTTCACTGCTCGTGCTTTTAGTAAGCTTTGACTGACTTTTACGAAACTCAGAGCATTTTTTGTCTCTGGTTTTCATAGCGGCCAGTATTTCGGAGTGCATCCACGGCTCAGCGCGATTTTTTACCCTGGTGGTTCTTAGGGGGGCCATGTCGTTTAGTATTGCTGAGAATTTGGTTTTGAAACCAAGCCATGTTTCGTCAACCAGTGTACCATTGAGTTCATCTGACCAGTCCAGACTCTCCAGTTCAAGGTTGAAGGCCTCGCTAGAGTAGGTTTTGAGGTCTCTAGATGTGACTGTTTTGTGGCAGCCAGCCTTTTGTTTTAGTTTTTTTCGGGTACAGAATATCATATAATGATCACTTAACCCACATGCTATAACCCCTTTATTTGAGATCTTGGACTTGTCGGAGGTCAGAATGAGGTCAATGGTAGTCTGAGTTGATTCACATACACGTGTGGGTTGGGTGATTAGCTGGCTGAGGCCATGCAGATCACAAAACCTACTGAAGGCCTTGAAGACGGGTGCATCTTTTCGTTGCATATCCGTGTTCCAGTCTCCAATAAGAATTTTGTCTACATCCTCAACTCCAGCTAAACACCCATCCAGTGTATCATAAAAGCCACTATGATCTGGCGGCCTGTAGACTGTGCCAACCAGTAGGGATTTCGCCCTTTCGAATAGGATTTCCACCCATACAGTTTCAATTGATTTATGATTCAGGTCATTTCTGTTGATGAATTTGGTGTCCTTGTGTATGTACATACAGACACCACCTCCATGTTTGTTCCTATCATTCCTGATTATTGAGTAGTTCTCAATCTCTATCTCTGGATCTTTTACAGAATCGTCAAGCTTAGTTTCTGAGAAGCACAGTATGTTTGCCTTACCATTTATGAATATTTGTTTGATTTCATCCAATTTGTTTTTTAAGCTGTTAATGTTAATGTGAAAAATGTTCAGTCCATTGGCGTTGGTTATTTCATTGATGTTGGCAGGTTCGAAGTATTGTTCGTTTGTGATCTGTTCCTCTGTGTTGTTGTGGGTGGGAAGGGGGGAGGGGGGGGTCGGGTCCCGCGCCGTGCTGGAACAACAAAGAAGGGGGGAGGGGGGGGTCGGGTCCCGCGCCGTGCTGGAACAACAAAGGAGGGGGGAGGGGGGGGGTCGGGTCCCGCGCCGTGCTGGAACAACAAAGGACTCGTTCCTGGTTGTTTTCGTTGTTAGCTCTGCTAGCTAGCCGGCTATCGGGCGTCGAGATGTTTACATCCCGCGTCGAGATGGTCGTCATGGTTTCGACCCTCGGTTCACCTCCTCTCGTCACTGCCTCACGTGTGCTCGTCTGCTGTGGCGTCATTGGGGGAGCTTCGCCGCCCGCGCTGTGGATGTAGCCACAGGTTGCGTTGTTGATGCTGTTGGTCGCGATGGGAACCTCCATCGCTTCTTGCTGTAGTCTCTGGTTCCGTGTCATTACGGGACCAGGGTTCTGATGTATGTCACCCGACATGAGCAGATATAATAAAAACATTGATCTCTTATTACACTTGCCTGCCGGGGGTAATTTCTTTCGTTCCGGATTTGCAGTAAGTACTGCGTGGATCGCCGTGGCTCCGAAGGCTGGATGTTTCCTCTCCGTGCCCGTTAACAAGTAGAAGTCGCAATGGGACTGCTGATTTACGTTTTCGCTACCCTCCACTTCTGTCTGGAGTTGCTGCTTGAGTTGTGAATTCAGGTACAAATCAGGGTTTCCGTTAGAAAAAATTGTTGCCGGTCTCCGTGACCTGCAAGATTTCAACTACCGGACAAATGAGATTAATTCCGGTCATAGTTTATTGAGCTTTAAAACAATTAATAGGCAGGCTATATAAAGAATGTCATCCTCAAGGCATGTAGATTTATAATATTATTACTTAAAACTAGGCTACTTTTGCGTATACAGTCATTAATATATTCCAAATAAAATAAGTCCCTCGATACTCCGTCTCCGTGCTGCTGCTGACTTGAAATAAAATAGACCGCGTATGTGGCAGTCGGTCCGACACTAAACAGTCTGTTATAATCACATTTTTATGAGCTAACGAATTCCGTTATATTGGACATTTGTATTAATTATATCAAGCGAAGAACTGAGAAAGCAGAGAGACTGCAACATTATCGTGGTTTGCGTGACTACTCTCTCCACCTCAATGTCACGCGGTCGAAAAGGGCGCTTGTCTATTGGACAGTGGAAATGTGTGTGTGGCTGCGATCCTGTGTGTGCGCGCGCGCGCGTGTGTGTCTGCGTGTGTACTGCGGAGCCCAGATCAGCGGAGCCGAGTTTTGACATGGCATTGATCCATTGTTCTATTGAAGCACATTACCACCATCATCTCGCTAAACAACTTGTAGACCACGGTGTTTTTATGAGTGCCCACAAGTAGCCGTTTTAATAATATAATAAGCCGCGCGCCTCGGTAATAATAATAATAAGCCGCGTTTTTTCTTCCTTCTTCCCAAGATGCACAGACATAGATAGATAGATAGATAGATAGATAGAGAGATAGATAGATAGAGAGATAGATAGATAGATAGAGAGATTAGATGCAGTGTGCTTGTTTTGCAGTGAGTGCTGCGAGCAGTGGTAATAATAATCACTTCCTATATTTGGTTCGCGTTTGGTCCGATGAAGCGAACCGAGACCTACGTTTTTAAAGCTCTCGCTGACAACGTCGTTGTCATTATTAGAAGCAACGAGGAAACAAATGTAATGATCGTTTCGTTCATCGCATAGGCTATTTAATTTTAGCCTATTTTAATACAATTCAAATAATCAAATTGTGCTTAGACTCAGGGAATTATTTTCACCGGACATTAAGACCGGAGAAATTAAATATGTCGGACTTCAAGAGATTTTGCCGGACAAATACCGGTAATTACCGGCTAACGGAAACGCTGGTACAAATCCATAATCCACAGGAGGGAAAGTAGAAAATGCGCAAAGTACTTTTTTGTTGTTGCTCTGTTGCGTTGGTTACGGGAGCTACGTAAAATGCGACCGTCCATGTTGAAGCCGGATGTTTCAAAAAAACATAGACCTCTGTTCCTCTGAGGTCTATGTTCTGTTCCTCTGAGCTCTGTATGTTCTGTTCCTCTGAGCTTTGTATGTTCTGTTCCTCTGAGCTCTGTATGTTCTGTTCCTCTGAGCTCTGTATGTTCTGTTCCTCTGAGCTCTGTATGTTCTGTTCCTCTGAGCTTTGTATGTTCTGTTCCTCTGAGCTCTGTATGTTCTGCTCCTCTGAGGTCTATGTTCTGTTCCTCTGAGCTCTGTACGTTCTGTTCCTCTGAGCTCTGTATGTTCTGTTCCTCTGAGGTCTATGTTCTGTTCCTCTGAGGTCTGTATGTTCTGTTCCTCTGAGGTCTGTATGCTCTGTTCCTCTGAGGTCTATGTTCTGTTCCTCTGAGCTCTGTACATTCTGTTCCTCTGAGGTCTATGTTCTGTTCCTCTGAGGTCTATGTTCTGTGTCGGCTGCTGACTGAGGAAGCCGGTGATACCGTGGTGCTTCTGCCCCTCTCAGGACTCAGTCTTACACTGTTGTTTTCTGTTAAATACAATCAATATCAGTCAAGAACAGTCAAAACTATTACCATCAACTAAGATTGTGCTCCTGCATACGTGCCAACATTGATTTTTATTAGAAAGAAAAGCAGATGGCTACCATTCCCATCTTGATTCCTCTAATTCCATTGCATGTGTAAGTCTGCCTCTGTTAATGACCACCATATGATTATGGAAAGGTGTGTGTGTGTGTTTGTGTGTGTGAGACATCCTTAGGGAGCTGGTCATGGGAACAATCAGTGCAGACGGCCAGCCAAGCTGGTGACAACCCCGGAGCTGTGAGCTGGATTCGAACAGGCGAATCGAGCTCACAGCTCCGGGGCTGGTGACGAACGCAATCTCCGCTCGGCCACCTAACCGCCTGGGGGGGGGGGTCTTTTAATGAGGAGAGACTAGTGGGCTGCTTAATAGTTACATCAACAAACACTTATGTGCAGACACACACACACACACACACACAGATCACTTCCCAGCTCACTTTCCCCAGTTGACCTTTGCCCCTTAACGTCTCTCTCTCTCTCTCTCTCTCTCTCTCTCTCTCTCTCTCTCTCTCTCTCTCTCTCTCTCTCTCTCTCTCTCTCTCTCTCTCTCTCTCTCTCTCTCTCTCTCTCTCTCTCTTCTCTCTCAGTCTCTCTCTCTCTCTCTGTCATTTATATCACATTCAGGTCTTGTTCTGTTCAGTGGGGTGTCTGTCCTACATGCTATAAAACTCTCTGATGTGGGTTGGAGTTAAGTCGGGAGGGAGGGAGGGTTGTTATTGCCCACACCTCAGAATCTGGAGAGCGGTCTGGGGAAATAATATATCATTATAATATCATTATATATAGCTATACAGTATATATTTAGTATACATATATAGGCCATATCATAGCCACATAATTACTTATTTTACAGTGAATTTTTCCAGACTTCTTTTGGCGGAACCTGAGATGAGGCCAATAGCAGCCCCTCCCCTCCACCCACTTAACTCCAACCCACACAGCATACTAGGGATGCACAGAATATTCGGCCACCGAAAATTATCGGCAGAAAATGGTTAAAAAGCCATTTCCGGCTTTCGGCCGAAAGGGTTTTAGCACTGAAAATATATCACTGAATGTCAAATAACAGGGTTATGTAACGTTCGTAACCTAAAGTGTTGTTGTGATGACGTAATCAAAACGTGCCCAGACTTTGCGCAACGTATAACGTGAGCAGCTTGGCAGCTCTTCCTGCGTTCTTCAGCCTGTGATAACTAACTCCTCTTGGGAGTCGTGCTGTTTCTATGTAAACTCTGCAAGCAATGCATCCAATAAATGCGTCTTTAACATGCTTTATATCCTCGCCATTACTATATGCCCGTCACGGTTAAAACCTTTTAAACTAAGGCGGTCAGGTGGCGTAGCGGAGATTGCGTTCGTCACCAACACCGGAAACGCTGGATTCGCCTGTTCGAATCCAGCTCATAGCTCCGGCGTTGTCACCAGCTTGGCTGGCCGTTCACACTAATACAATTGGCTGTATTAGAGGGTGGAAAGCTGGCGGGGTGGGTCCGGGTCATTGTAAACAGCGACTCCTACAGTTCGGTCGGGGCGCCTGCTCAGCACGGATAGGATCTAAGGGGGGTAGTGTGATCCTTCCACACGTTACACCCTCTCAGTGAGAGTCCGCGCTGCCAGGTGAAAAGAAGCGGTTGATTGGCTAGACGTGTGTCGGAGGAAGCACATGATAGCCTCCACTCTCCCAGACCGACTGTGGGGGGTAAGTGCGCAGCGACCAGGAAGGGGATTGGGAATTGGCATAACGACTAACATTGGGATGGGAGAAAATCGGAGGAAAAAGGAGGGGGAAAAAGATAAAAAAAAAAAAAAAACTAACGTTAGCGTTAAGCTAGCTAACAACGCTTCCGGTCCTCTTTCACCCGTCTCTCGTAAGCTACGTCATCCCCCGCTAAGAATCACGGGAGATGTAGTAAATACAACAGTCCTTCCATAATTCCATGAATTATGACAGTAGCCACTACAGTAACATCATTAAGTCTGCTATAAGTTATTATCCCTCTCATGTGTGTGTCTTTATGCAGATCGTTATGCAGTTTTAAAGCACCTTGGCTTTGTTCTGAATGCACTTTGTTGTAGTTATCCTACAGAGAAAAGAAAATGCACTTGACTTTAATGCACATTTTGTTGTATGCAAAGAGAAAATGTTTAAATTGTACAATCTTTCAGCAGTCAGTCTGGAATTAATGTATGCATTCAAAAGTGCTGAATAAATGTTTTATGGGCCCATAATAGTGATTATTAATATTATTTATGTTAAGTTTAGCCACAATCATGTCTTTTGCCATAATCAGGAAGATGAAACAAAAAAGATACATTATATATATATTTATATGAATCATTTTCGGCCTTTCGGCATTCGGTTTTCGGCCAACTGTTTCCTATTTTCGGTATCAGTTTCTGCCAAGAATTTCCCATTCGGTGCATCCCTACAGCATACAATACCAAAACAGAACAATATAAACAAAGTGCAATATGATTAATTTGCCTAGAGGAGGCTGTTTGACGACATTTCAGATTATACCTTGAATATACTGTACTAGAACAATGGGACGTGTGTGTGTGTGTGTCTGTGTCTGCAAGACTGTTTTGACTTGTGAGTCCATTTGTCTAAACTGTTGTGTGTGTGTCTGAATGAAAATGTGTGTATGTCAGTGTGCATTTATGCATGTGTGTGTGTGTGTTTGTGTGTGTGTGATGTTTGTGTGTGTGTGTGTGTGTGTTCACATCTGTAATGTGCGTCCGTGAGAAAGAAGGTGGTGTACATCTGGTGTCTCTTTTTGTGTCTCAGTCACACCCCTGTGTTACATCAAAACAACCAGAACATTCCAGTCATCCAGCAGTAGCGACTCACGTCTGTTAGCTGTTAGCTCAGTGTCGTGCTAACTCAGTGTCGTGCTAGCTGCCAGCATACCTGCCCTGTTAGCTCAGTGTCGTGCTCGATGCCAGTACCCCTGCCCTGTTAGCTCAGTGTCGTGCTCGATGCCAGTACCCCTGCCCTGTTAGCTCAGTGTCGTGCTCGATGCCAGCACCCCTGCCCTGTTAGCTCAGTGTCGTGCTCGATGCCAGCACCCCTGCCCTGTTAGCTCAGTGTCGTGCTCGATGCCAGCACCCCTGCCCTGTTAGCTCAGTGTTGTGCTCGATGCCAGTACCCCTGCCCTGTTAGCTCAGTGTCGTGCTAGCTGCCTGCACCCCTGCCCTGTTAGCTCAGTGTCGTGCTCGATGCCAGCACCCCTGCCCTGTTAGCTCAGTGTCGTGCTCGATGCCAGTACCCCTGCCCTGTTAGCTCAGTGTTGTGCTCGATGCCAGTACCCCTGCCCTGTTAGCTCAGTGTCGTGCTCGATGCCAGTACCCCTGCCCTGTTAGCTCAGTGTCGTGCTCGATGCCAGTACCCCTGCCCTGTTAGCTCAGTGTCGTGCTAGCTGCCAGCACCCCTGCCCTGTTAGCTCAGTGTCGTGCTCGATGCCAGCACCCCTGCCCTGTTAGCTCAGTGTCGTGCTCGATGCCAGTACCCCTGCCCTGTTAGCTCAGTGTTGTGCTCGATGCCAGTACCCCTGCCCTGTTAGCTCAGTGTTGTGCTCGATGCCAGTACCCCTGCCCTGTTAGCTCAGTGTCGTGCTCGATGCCAGTACCCCTGCCCTGTTAGCTCAGTGTTGTGCTCGATGCCAGTACCCCTGCCCTGTTAGCTCAGTGTCGTGCTCGATGCCAGCACCCCTGCCCTGTTAGCTCAGTGTTGTGCTCGATGCCAGTACCCCTGCCCTGTTAGCTCAGTGTCGTGCTAGCTACCAGCACCCCTGCCCTGTTAGCTCAGTGTCGTGCTCGATGCCAGTACCCCTGCCCTGTTAGCTCAGTGTTGTGCTCGATGCCAGTACCCCTGCCCTGTTAGCTCAGTGTTGTGCTCGATGCCAGTACCCCTGCCCTGTTAGCTCAGTGTTGTGCTCGATGCCAGTACCCCTGCCCTGTTAGCTCAGTGTCGTGCTCGATGCCAGTACCCCTGCCCTGTTAGCTCAGTGTCGTGCTCGATGCCAGCACCCCTGCCCTGTTAGCTCAGTGTTGTGCTCGATGCCAGTACCCCTGCCCTGTTAGCTCAGTGTTGTGCTAGCTGCCAGCACCCCTGCCCTGTTAGCTCAGTGTCGTGCTCGATGCCAGTACCCCTGCCCTGTTAGCTCAGTGTCGTGCTAGCTGCCAGTACCCCTGCCCTGTTAGCTCAGTGTCGTGCTCGATGCCAGTACCCCTGCCCTGTTAGCTCAGTGTCGTGCTCGATGCCAGCACCCCTGCCCTGTTAGCTCAGTGTCGTGCTCGATGCCAGTACCCCTGCCCTGTTAGCTCAGTGTCGTGCTCGATGCCAGCACCCCTGCCCTGTTAGCTCAGTGTTGTGCTCGATGCCAGTACCCCTGCCCTGTTAGCTCAGTGTTGTGCTAGCTGTTAGCTCAGTGTCGTGCTAGCTCAGTGTCGTGCTCGATGCCAGTACCCCTGCCCTGTTAGCTCAGTGTTGTGCTAGCTGAAACACATGTATGTTAGCTGTTAGCTCAGTGTCGTGCTCGATGCCAGTACCCCTGCCCTGTTAGCTCAGTGTCGTGCTCGATGCCAGTACCCCTGCCCTGTTAGCTCAGTGTCGTGCTCGATGCCAGTACCCCTGCCCTGTTAGCTCAGTGTTGTGCTAGCTGTTAGCTCAGTGTCGTGCTAGCTGTTAGCTCAGTGTCGTGCTAGCTCAGTGTCGTGCTCGATGCCAGTACCCCTGCCCTGTTAGCTCAGTGTTGTGCTAGCTGTTAGCTCAGTGTCGTGCTCGATGCCAGTACCCCTGCCCTGTTAGCTCAGTGTTGTGCTAGCTGAAACACATGTATGTTAGCTGTTAGCTCAGTGTCGTGCTCGATGCCAGTACCCCTGCCCTGTTAGCTCAGTGTTGTGCTAGCTGAAACACATGTATGTTAGCTGTTAGCTCAGTGTCGTGCTCGATGCCAGCACCCAAACAAAATTCTGATTTATTTGTGCATTAAAATTTATTGATACCATCACCAAGCTCTAACCAAGTAACCATATATATTTTTTATGCGTTACAAGGTGTTCATACCACAGAGCTTGAACTATATTTCTTCACGCTTTAAATTGTATTCATACTACCGATCTCAAACTATATTTTATTACATGATAAAATGTATTCATAGTTCAGCTCTAACAATATAGTACACGTATACACAGTATGTACTACAGCTTGGTTTGGCTTAGAAAAATACAAAGTGTGTGTGTGTGCGCGCACAACATACCCTTCCCTCCCCCTCCCTCTCTATGCTAATAGGATGTAATGCCTAGTTCAGAAGACCAACTGAGGAAACACAAGATACCTAGGGAAGAGAACAAGGGGCATATCCCTCTTGAGATACATACTTTCACACTCCACCAGACCGCTTAGTTGTTGTTCTTAGCTCTATTTTATTTACATTTACCTTAGTTGCTATTGCATGTACATATGTGTTTTATTACATGTATAAATTAGAGGTGGGCATAGATTTTTTTTTTTTTATCTAGATGAATCTATCTGCAATCCTGGAGTATACTACTACTCTTATCGATACTGCTTAACGGTTCGGTACTTTATCGACATTGCTTTATTATTTATAATAAAAAATAAATATAATTTCTTCAGCAACAACAGCAGCAATGTTCTTTTATATAACTTTATAAATAAATAAATATAATAAATAAATATTATTTCTTCAGCAACAGCAGCAGCAATGTTCTTTTATATAACTTTATAAATAAATATAATAAATAAATATTATTTCTTCAGCAACAGCAGCAGCAAATGTTTTAAATGTGTCTGAATTATAGACTTTTTATAATAAACAACAAATGTAAGATAAAAAAAACTACTGTATATAAACTGAATGATTAGTTGTTACCTAAAGGCCTTGGACTCCACTGTAGAGAAGGGGTGCAGGCCTTTGACAACAAACTGGGTCACAGCCCTGTGACACTTGTTCCCCCTACCTCTGTCATCCTTCCTCTAGCTCAGACCTGGGCATTGTACGGCCTGCAGGCCAAATACGGCCCGCGGGATGATTCTGACCGGCCCGCAAAAGATTACATCATACAAAAAAAAAAATATATATTTTCTATTATTATTTTTTTAACCTTTTTTCTTTTCATGTCAACGTTCACACGCACAATATACGCTTACCTAGGATTTGACTTGATTCAACAACAAAGCAGTCGGGGCAATGGCAAGCCAAAAACGGTCAAAAGTGTGGTTATTTGAAGTTTGGATTTTTTTTCTTCACAACTGAGGTAGGTAGATAACATTTTTAGAGACTAAAGTACAGAAAAAAGGTACCATCGGGTACCGGTATCGATTCACAGGTACCGGTACCGTATCGGTTCAAATGTGAACGGTACCCATCCCTACTGAGCACACAACTGCAGGGCAAGGTCGTTTTTGCTCATGAAATGCATAGCCATGTGAAAGCCTTCATGACAAAGTTGCAATTAATTTCAAGGCAACTAGGCAGCAACAATCTCGAACACATGAAAACCCAAGTCAAAAACACAAGTCAAACCATCAGATGATCACCGGCACAGGTACCCATCCATGTTAGGAGAGGAGAACTGCATGATGAATTTTCAAGGCGTTTTCAAGTATTAAAAAGGTTGAGGATTAAATGCAGCTGGTTTCCTCTCCCTTTACCTGCAGTGGTGATAGTGCACCCACTGATGTTCAGCTTGAACTCATTGACCTGCAGTCTGATTCACTACTGAAAGAGCACTTTAAGTCAGCATCACTGCTAGAGTTCTACTCTGCTCTCAAGGAGGATAACTTTCCAAACATGGGGAGACATGCTCAGAAGATGTTGGTTCTCTTTGGATCCACCTACATATGTGAACAGACATTCTCAGTCATGAAGTTTACCAAATCCAGGTACAGATCCTCTCTCACTGATGAACATGTCAGCTGGGCTTCACATCTCCACCTCAGACATTCAACCTGACTTTGATGGACTTGTTAAAGCTCAAAAGAGACTGGATTCCTCACACTGAATGAAGAAAAATAAGTGAAGAACACAAAAATGTGGGAATATAACAAGTGAAATGGGACACTTGATCATTTTCTTCTTTCTGCACAGTTAAAAAAAAGAACTGAAGAACACTAAAATGTGGAAATATAACAAAGTGAAATGGGACACATGATCTTTTTTTTTGCACAGTTCTGAAAACATTAAATGTAAAGTCAAAAAGGCTACAAAACTGGGACACTTTTCTTTACACAGTTACACAGTTCAGTGACATGTCTTGTTTATGTTAGCTACAAAGATGATGTGATGTCTTTAGAAATCTAAGAAAATCCTTGTTTCAATAGTATATGAAACTCAAAATGCCCTTTGTTATTAATGTGACTGAAAATGAGTTAAATGTTTCACATTTTGTTTATCATTATTATTATTTATCATTTTGGAAATTCTATTTGAATAAATTATATTTTTGAAAGCTAACCTCACCTTTTAATTGCCAAATAATAACACACTCTTACCAGATAATTACAAAACAATGCCATTTACTGCTTTTTATATAGAAATAAAATGTATATTATGCATAATTGAGTTCGGAATTTTGGCCCGGCCCTCCAAAATATTTTCAGTTGCTCATTTGGCCCCCTGGGAAAAATAATTGCCCACCCCTGCTCTAGCTGCTAGGGTGAAGGGACTTGGCTTGGCTGGGACCGGTGGTGGAGGGAGAGGGAGGAGGCGTGGGCTGGGACTTGGTGGCTGAATGATTATCTATAAAAAGTTGTCATCTTTCAAATATATTTGTAGCTAAACAATTAGCTAAGGTTAGCAATTATATTTGATTTATTAGCCTATTCGTAATAATTCGTTATTAGCCTAGCTAACTCCGTATTATCTTGGCTTACCTGCAGTGGACGTGCATGGAGATGGAACACTGCGAGCAAAGCAGTCGAAAATGGCGCATTTCTGCAGACTAATGTTATGTTTTGACAACAGATGTTTTGACAAATTGCTTGTATTGCCACCCATACTTGCAAATATTTTATTTCACTTGTGGCAACGTGCGTTGTCGGCATCGACTTTCGTAAAGTGTACCCAGACTTTCGTTTTGTTCTCTCCGCCATGATGAGCGCAGAGCTCGGTCTGTGTCCTCAGCGCTTCAGCAGCACGGAGCCAAGTATAGGCCCCGCCCTGAAATACCCGTATGTGTGAGTGAGTGAGTGGCTCGCTTCTCGTGCAGACAGACCGATAGAGAGGAGGAGACCCAAGTTTGAGAAATAGATTAACGGCGTCAATTGTATTATCGCGCGATAATAGTCCGGCGTTAACCCAGCACGTTAACGCCGTTAACGGCCCAGCTCTAGTATATATACATACTAGGGGTGCACCGATATATCGGTCGGGTATCGGTATCGGCCGATAAGTGCCTTGTTGACTGCCATCCGATGGCAGTGGCCGATAATTATCTGTCAATTTGTGTCGCGTCAATCTGGTCCACACGGTCAAACTTTGAAAACAACACTAAAACCCTGCCTACTCCTCCGACGTTCTGCAAACTGTCACTCACAAGCATTCTGGCACTCGCTGAATCTTAATTCAGCGAGTAATTTCATTTCATGTATGGGTGAGGAGACATAATAGTGATAATCTAGCATTGATTTCAAGATGATTAGATAATCAGCCGAAAAATTACAACGTGATGACTGGATTACAGTAAAATGCAGTTTTCTTGCCTTTTTCCTGGAATTACTGAAAAACACCCAAACCATACTCTATTCAAAACGGTATACAACGGAAATGTACGGATGAAAAAACAATCTGTCTCGGGCATGTTGACTAGAAGCAACTCACTGAGACCCGACGGCGTTATTAAACCCATAGATATAATATAAGATATATTTTAAGCACTCGCAAATGTCACAGTCTAAAACTATATCCATTGAATAAAGACCTGGCAATGAATGGGGTATCAGCGCCCCCTGCTGCTGGCGGTCAATGTGTTAACATATTGCAGAATGGGTACAATACAGTACAGCTCAATACAACAACAGTGCTAAGACTGGAGGATGAAGACCAGAAAAAGACTTTCGGCTTTTTTACATAAGGGACCTCCATTTTCAATTCATCAAAACATTTAGAGACATACAAATATACAGTAGTTTCATAAATTTAATTTTAAATTGTGTTAGTTGAACAATCGGTATCGGTATCGGCCGCAAATGTTCATATTGGTGCATCCCTAATTGTAACTGAGGGGTACAATTCCCTGACTGTATTACTAGATATGATACTTACTACCACTACCTTTGTACTTAATATTCGGCCACCCAGTACACGGCATAAATATATTATGATGAACACTGTCACGTAGATGAAACGGATCCAACACAAATGTACGAATTAGAAATAGGTCTTTATTTCTACACAGCGATGGTGTGTAGAGCAAGCACTTAATCAAATCAATCACATTTATGAATGGAAATTAGTATGCACTTTTATGGCAAGAGTATTCGTCGGTATATCAATAGAGAATGTCCAATCTCTGAAGGCGCAGGTGGTACATATACGACCTGGAATAGTTTAAGGAATAACAGCAATGATACTTTAATGATTATATACTGGACACACTAGGGGGGGTTAATCCGGTCGCTTGTAAGCCGACAGGAGTAGGAGGGGGGGGGGGGGTAGAATCCGGCTGCCTCATCCGGCCAAGGGTATCCCAGGTGAACCCACTGTAGTGCCGTTCAATGCGCCGGCGATCCTTGGACCACAGATGAAAGCAGGTGGACTCTTTGTGGGCCGGCGTCGTCCGGTCCACGGAGGAGAGACGTGAAGCGACCTCGTCTTGCAGAGCGTCTCCTCACCTTGCGTCCTCTCCAGGGGGGGGGTGGTTCCAACACACGGCAGTGTCGGGGGTCTTTATCCATGGAATAATCAAAGTATACAAAGCATAATCCGTGCCTGGGAAGGCGGGCTGTCGTCGGTAGAATAATCCGGTATACAGGTCCACTCGCTCGTCGGCTCTGGGGCTCCTCGGGTGCAGCTTCACGTGGGGTCAACCACCCTGGATAAGCAGCCAGTTCTCTGCCCGAAACGATGGGGTACTGACTACGGTAGTATTCTCACCGCACGAAGCACTATATATTAACAGACTATTATTAGCTTAATAGACTACGTCCAACTCGACGATATAGTGCCAAATATGACTATTCAAATATTAATATACACGATGTCTCAATACCGAGGGTAGGCGAACTTGGCCTTACTCCCACACGTGGCGTCGCGGGGAGGCTTTACGTCTGTGACTCTATTGGAGGGTAAGAAACTGGACTGAAAAGAAAGTCCTACTTTAGTAGCGCAGTATATATACGCACTATGAACAAATAGTCCCATTAGTGGTGCGGTAGTCAGATTCCTACGCGGAACTAAGACTTGTTCGTACATGTGGAGTGGTACGTTTGAACTGGGTCTGAGGGGTATGGCAGCCTGGCACCAAGGTCTCGACCAATAGTAGAATGGAGACTATTATGGGATGTTCAGTAGGCTAGAATGGATATTCAATGCATATTGTACAAGGAATATACAAGGGATATCAGGGAATATTAGAGAATATACAAATACAATTAAATATATATATATAAATAAATATATATATTCGGTTTAATCTGGCCCTTCACAACAGCCACCCCCTGATTGGTCCCAGACCTAATCAGTTAAACAGAGACAGATTAATCGCGTTGTCTATTTACACATAAGGGTTTGCTGTAGGGGTCAGTCAACTTCACAAAGTCATAGGGTTATAGGGTCATGGTCATCATCGATTGTGTCTGGGAGTCGAGGCAGTTCTATGAGCCTCGTCACGGGACGGGTGTAAGTGCGACCCTGGACGAGCACTTCAGCTGCTCGGACCTTGCCGTCGGCACCGGTGATCACTTTGCTTACGCGGCCGGCCGGCCACATAGCTCTGGGCAGTGATTGATCAATAATCATGACGACTGTTCCTTCTGTCAAATTGTCTCTCTCCTTTACCCACTTCTGGCGGGTCTGTAGAGACGGTAGGTAGTGCAGTAGGAAACTGCTCCAAACTTGTCGGCTGTTCAATACGATCGGGTATTTAATGTCATCCGGTAGATTGGGGCTCTGTGTAGGCGACCACCCACTCTGATGAGGGTATGAGCGTCGCTCTCGGGGGCCAGATGAATTAATCTGCTGTCGGATGGGACGGGCTTTCCTCCCTGTAGACAGGCCAATTCATCGGGGAACGAGTCTCTCTGGGCTCGCTGCAGTAGAAGCAATTCTGCTTCCTCGTAGTTCGCTGCTGACATATCAGCGGGGGACTTGCACTCCGGGTGGTACCGCAGGAATGTTCTTTGTTGTGCACTCTCTATGGACGTGCAATCGTCTATGTTAGGGTCGGTGGAGGCTACGGTGCTCAATCCACAGAACACAGACTTCTTATTTTCCACCTCCTCTGGACTTGCTTCCCTCGGGATAGGCATGGGCCACTGTCCTTCCGGGAGTCTTAGGAATGCGGGGCCGTCACTGTAGACATTGCGACGGGTGAGGTCATCTAGGGGCATCCCCCGGGTGATGACGTCAGCTGGGTTCTGTTTTGTATCAACGTAGCGCCACTCTGTTTCTCCGGTTAACTCTTCGGTTAAGTCTTGAATCTCGGTGACTCTGACTCCCACGAAGACTTTGTACTTGCATGAGTCCGATTTGATCCAGGCGACTACCGTCGTGGAATCTGACCACAGGATTGTTCTAGACACCGGTATGGTGAGCTCACGTTGGATGAGCGTGGCTAGGTGCGCTCCGGCTAGGGCTGCGCAGAGCTCTAGACGTGGGATAGATTGTTGCTTGCGTGGGGCTATTCTCGAGCGGGCGAGGACAAATGCTGTGTAGATCTCTCCCCCCTTCTCTTGGGCCCGCAAGTAGGCTACTGATCCGTATGCGACCTCTGAGGCGTCACTGAAGACGTGTAAGTCCATTTTACATGTCTCTGGCCTCACCGTGGGTGGGAAGTAGCTTCGGCGCATATTAACGCCTGGGAGTGAGTGGAGCTCCATCTCCCACTCTCTCCAGGTGGATGCAAGGTGTGCGGGAATGGGGTCGTCCCAGCCCTGGTCCTTGTCCCACAATGCTCGTACAATCATTTTTGCCCTGGTGGTGTACGGTAGAATACATCCTAGCGGGTCATATTGTCGGGCGAGTGTTGTGTACACACTCCGTCTGGTGGTCGGCGCCGCCGCCGGCCTTCCCTGCTCCGTAGTCAGGGGCTTGTGTCTGTAGTGAAGCGAATCTGTTTTGAATCGCCACACCAATCCCAGGGTCATCTCCTGGGCTTCTCCCGGGATTGTAGCCATCCAGGTCTCGCTGCTGGCTGCCTTGTCCTCGGAGGAGAGGCTGCGCAGTACTTGCGGATCGCTGCTGGCCCACTGCCTGAGATCAAAGCCGCCTTTGATCAATGAGGCGCGGAGTTTAATCAGGAGAGCCTCGGCTTCTTCTTGGGTTGAAAGGCTTTGTAGACAGTTGTCTACGTAGAAGCTGTTCTTTACGCTGTGTCGGACCTCTTCGTCCGCTGCTGGGTCCTCTGCTACATGTTTCTGTAGTGCAAATGTAGCACAGCAGGGGCTGCACGTCGTTCCGAAGGGGAGGACTTCCCATTGGTAGGTGGCTGGGTGCTCATCTCCTGGCTTCTCTCTCCATAGGAACCGTAACAGGGGCTTGTCCGCCTCTACTAATCTCACCTGCAGGAACATTCCTTTAATGTCCCCGCTGATGGCCACCTTTTCCTGGCGGAAGCGGAGTAGAACGCCGAGTAGGGAGGGGCCGAGTGTGGGACCGGGCAGTAACTCTTTATTCAGATTTTGGGATCCGATCTGGTAGCTGCAGTTAAATACTATGCGGTCTTTACCGTTGTGATGGACCTTGTGGTGAGGCACGTACCACGATTCAGTGGTCTGGTCAGCCTCTTTAATGTCCATCTTTGTGACGTGTCCCGCTGTGATGAGCTTCTCAATCTCAGCGCGGTATACACTCTCTTGGGCGGGGTTCTTGGCTAAGCGCCGCTCCGTGTTCAGCAGGTACCGTTCTGTGGCGTCTGTCTTGGCGTGGAAAGTAGGCATTCCTTCTCGCCGCAGGAGTGGCGTGGCGTATCTCAACACGCCGTTGACCGGGACTCTCTTGGTCCCTGTCTCGAGGAGGTGAATGGCGTAAATGTCATCTTTAGAGCGAATGTCTTTCTTTCCGTTCTTAAAGGGCATTTGTTCCAAGGTCCATAGCCGCTCTACGTGTTGCAGGAGTGCGGTTTCTCCCTCTGTGACTCGGGAGTGGAGACATCTAGTGGCTGTACTTCGGTTGAGAGATTTGGCGAGCGGGCCTTGGAGAGTCCATCCCAAACGGGTCTCGACTGCTGCAGGACAGCCTCGGGGTCCGGTATGAACCCGGTCTATCGGGACAATGAGGTCTGCATGGTCGGAGCCTATCAACAGGGTCGGCATAGCATTGTCTATGAGCGGGATCGGTAACTTGCGCAGATGTGCATATTTCTCCATCAGCTTGGCGACGGGGTATGTGTACCGCGACAGTCCTATTTCTTGGCTGGTGAAAGCGTCTGTAATCTGGTACCGTCGCTCAGGCTGGCCGCTTGCTGCGATAGAGAATGAGACATTCTCGCCCTTTATCGTCTTCAAATCTCGTCTTATTGTCCGAATTGTCATTTGGGTTTCGCTTCCCCGCAGCCCTAGCTGGGCCGCAGCGGAGGCGAGCAGCAGGGTCTTCTCTGACCCATCATCGAGGACGGCGTAAGTGTCCAGGACTTTATTCTGGTAGCTTAGTGTCACACGCACTACTTTTAGGAGTACTCGGGCTCCACTGCTGCTGGCGGGATCGATGTACATGACGCTCGCTTTGCGGCTGGATGGTGCGGGTGAACATACATACATACCAACTATTCGCCTGTTATATTCTCCATCCATTCCATAGCAACACTATTATCACCGACATCCAAGTTCGGGCATCCCCCTTTGAACAGCCCATCTGAGGTTTCTCTCCTGTGGTGCTTTTTTCCTATTGCTAGGTTTTTAGTTATTTTTATTTGTATTTTATTTTTTATTTTTTTGTGATGTTTCTTCTTGACTTGTTCAAGAAGACTTGTCCAGCCTATAGGGGCATTACCTTGTGATTTCGGGCTTTTCAAATACATTTGATTCGATTAGAGCGCAGGGCTAGCCATTCATGGCTCCCCCAGAACAGGTAGGAGGTCAGTGCCTTGCTCAAGAACACTTCGACAAGGATGGGCATGCTGGCTGTTGTGGGGGTCTTACAGGATGACCTCTCCGACCCCCGGCCCACCCTCCCTCCCTCTGATCGGCATATTAGTCTTTCTAAACTCTTATGACAGGCCTATAACATGTTCTATATTCCTACCAAGTGATTTAGAACCTGTCCCATTGGGACTCATTTAGTCTTGTTATATATAATCATACATTATGAGCTATTGTAACTTAGTTAATACCCACATTTACACTGCATTAGGAACTAAGCGCGGACATCCACGCAAAGTGATCCCATATGTTTTTAATGTGGCGACTTAATTATCTTTCATGAAGCTTTTTGGCTCTCCTGTGGCTAACTGAAACCAGCTGAGCACACAAGAGAGGGTAGAGGTAGGGAGGTAGAGGTAGGGAGAGGGATATGGAGTGAGAGTGAGGGAGATAGAGAGGGGGGGGGGAGATAGAGGACTTCAAACCTCATTTATACTGTAAGATAATAATAATAATTGGCATTCTTTTCTTGGGAGGTGTTACCTAACCTACTGTACCATCTGCTGCCTGTTGTTTATTTCCTCCTCTTTTCTTCCACATCCTTCTATCTCTCTCTCTCTCTCCCCCCCCTCTCTCTCTCTCTCCACAGCTGATAGCGGTGTATGAGGAACAGGAACCTCACCACGGGGGCGACGGCACCAGCGCCAGCTCCACCGGCACCCAGAGCCCGGACCTGTTCGCCGCGGAGCTCAGCGCCAGCAGCGCGTCAGCCTTCCAGCCCTACCAGGCCTCCAGCGAGATCGAGGTCACGCCCTCGGCCCTGCGCACCAGTAAGTACCACCGGGCGGGCGGGGAGGCTCACATGGGGTGTGGTGTGGGGAGGCTCACATGGGGTGTGGTGTGGGGAGGCTCACATGGGGTGTGGTGTGGGGAGGCTCACATGGTGTGTGGTGCGGGGAGGCTCACATGGTGTGTGGTGCGGGGAGGCTCACATGGTGTGTGGTGTGGGGAGGCTCACATGGGGTGTGGTGTGGGGAGGCTCACATGGGGTGTGGTGTGGGGAGGCTCACATGGTGTGTGGTGTGGGGAGGCTCACATGGTGTGTAGTGTGGGGAGGCTCACATGGGGTGTGGTGTGGGGAGGCTCACATGGTGGGTGGTGTGGGGAGGCTCACATGGGGTGTGGTGTGGGGAGGCTCACATGGTGTGTGGTGTGGGGAGGCTCACATGGGGTGTGGTGTGGGGAGGCTCACATGGTGTGTGGCGCTTTGAGATTAGTGTCTCGGATGGATGGATGAAATCCGATGGATGATATGATGAATGGATGGATGAAATCAGATAGACGATGGATGGATGATATGATGAATGGATGGATGCAATCACATATGCATGATGGATGGATGGATGAAATCAGATAGACGATGGATGGATGAAATTATGAATGAATGGATGGATGGATGTATTGATCATGGATGAATGAAATTATGAATGTATGTATGAAATCACATATATGAGGGATGTATGAAATCACATATATGAGGGATGTATGAAATCACATATATGAGGGATGTATGAAATCACAGATAGATGATGGATGTATGAAATCACAGATAGATGAATTAATTAATTGATGGACGGATGGATAGATTGATGGTGAGATGATAATAAACAAATACATGGATGGATGAATGTATTGATGGATGAAAGACGAATATGTTTAACTCGTAAGTCTCTCTCACCTGAGGGCACACTTAGTAGCGAAAATGTAGCAGAATATAGACAAGATTGCCTCTTGAATCATGTCGCATGTCACACACAATACCCCCCCCCCCCCCCCCACCCCCCCCCACCCCCTATACTAAAGTCTTATATCAGCTAACTCTGGCAACGCGGCCAAACCTGACAAATTACCTCGTCACGCACAGAACGGCGCCACTCTCCTCTCCATAAATTGTGCTAATTGGACAAGCAGGTCTTATTCCAGGCAGAGAAAGATCGCTGCTTAAGCCTCCGAAAAGTAACTAATTAGTTCTGTTGGCCGTGTCCTAAATCAAATGAAACACAGAGGCCACCTCTGCAGAGCTCCCTCTCAGCCGAGTCTCCTTCACCTGCGCTAATTAGTAACCGTCTTTAATGTGGAGACGCGCGGGTAAGACGTTGATTTGATTTGTACTGAGCTGAGCTCTTCACACACATCCCCCCTCCTCCTCCTCCTCCTCCTCCTCATGACCATACACACACATCCCCCCTCCTCCTCCTCCTCATGACCATACACACACATCCCTCCTCCTCCTCCTCCTCATGACCATACACACACATCCCCCCTCCTCCTCCTCCTCCTCCTCATGACCATACACACACATCCCTCCTCCTCCTCCTCCTCATGACCATACACACACATCCCCCCTCCTCCTCCTCCTCCTCCTCATGACCATACACACACATCCCTCCTCCTCCTCCTCCTCCTCATGACCATACACACACATCCTCCTCCTCCTCCTCATGACCATACACACACATCCTCCTCCTCCTCATGACCATACACACACATCCTCCTCCTCCTCATGACCATACACACACATCCTCCTCCTCCTCCTCCTCATGACCATACACACACATCCTCCTCCTCCTCATGACCATACACACACATCATCCTCCTCCTCATGACCATACACACACATCCTCCTCCTCCTCATGACCATACACACACATCCTCCTCCTCCTCCTCCTCATGACCATACACACACATCATCCTCCTCCTCATGACCATACACACACATCATCCTCCTCCTCCTCCTCCTCCTCCTCCTCCTCCTCATGACCATACACACACATCATCCTCCTCCTCCTCATGACCATACACACACATCCCTCCTCCTCCTCATGACCATACACACACATCCTCCTCCTCATGACCATACACACATCATCCTCCTCCTCCTCCTCATGACCATACACACACATCATCCTCCTCCTCCTCATGACCATACACACACATCCTCCTCCTCCTCATGACCATACACACACATCATCCTCCTCCTCCTCATGACCATACACACACATCCTCCTCCTCCTCATGACCATACACACACATCATCCTCCTCCTCCTCCTCCTCCTCCTCCTCATGACCATACACACACATCCTCCTCATCCTCCTCATGACCATACACACACATCCTCCTCCTCCTCCTCCTCCTCATGACCATACACACACATCCTCCTCCTCCTCATGACCATACACACACATCCTCCTCCTCCTCATGACCATACACACACATCCTCCTCCTCCTCATGACCATACACACACATCCTCCTCCTCCTCATGACCATACACACACATCCTCCTCCTCCTCCTCATGACCATCCACACACATCCTCCTCCTCCTCCTCATGACCATACACACACATCCTCCTCCTCCTCCTCCTCCTCATGACCATACACACACATCCCTCCTCCTCCTCGTGACCATACACACACATCCTCCTCCTCCTCATGACCATACACACACATCCTCCTCCTCCTCCTCATGACCATACACACACATCCTCCTCCTCATGACCATACACACACATCCTCCTCCTCCTCATGACCATACACACACATCCCTCCTCCTCCTCATGACCATACACCAGGCCTGTACAGTGCGACATATATATCGCACATGCTACAGCAACAGCGGTCTGTGCGATGGATGGATTTACTTCAGTAGCACTGGTGCGATAGGGATTCGGTTCATATAGATACTCTTATTTTGAAAATCCTGTAGCGGGTCTCATTTCTGCCCACGCGCAGCTCCAGCTAGGCTCCGAAAGCTAGCAACGTTCAGGTGCATATGATAATTGTTGTGAAGGGCCAGATTAAACCGAATATATATATTTATTTATATATATATATTTAATTGTATTTGTATATTCTCTAATATTCCCTGATATCCCTTGTATATTCCTTGTACAATATGCATTGAATATCCATTCTAGCCTACTGAACATCCCATAATAGTCTCCATTCTACTATTGGTCGAGACCTTGGTGCCAGGCTGCCATACCCCTCAGACCCAGTTCAAACGTACCGCTCGACATGTACGAACAAGTCCTAGTTCCGCGTAGGAATTTGGCTACCGCACCACTAATGGGACTATTTGTTCATAGTGCGTATATATACTGCGCTACTAAAGTAGGACTTTCTTTTCAGTCCAGTTTCTTACCCTCCAATAGAGTCACAGACGTAAAGCCTCCCCGCGACGCCACGTGTGGGAGTAAGGCCAAGTTCGCCTACCATCGGTATTGAGACATCGTGTATATTAATATTTGAATAGTCATATTTGGCACTATATCGTCGAGTTGGACGTAGTCTATTAAGCTAATAATAGTCTGTTAATATATAGTGCTTCGTGCGGTGAGAATACTACCGTAGTCAGTACCCCATCGTTTCGGGCAGAGAACTGGCTGCTTACCCAGGGTGGTTGACCCTATGTGAAGCTGCACCCGAGGAGCCCCAGAGCCGACGAGCGAGTGGACCTGTATACCGGATTATTCTACCGACGACAGCCCGCCTTCCCAGGCACGGATTATGCTTTGGATACTTTGATTATTCCATGGATAAAGACCCCCGACACTGCCGTGTGTTGGAACCCCCCCCCCTGGAGAGGACGCAAGGTGAGGAGACGCTCTGCAAGACGAGGTCGCTTCACGTCCCTCCCCCGTGGACCGGAGAGAGCCGGCCCACAAAGAGTCCACCTGCTTTCATCTGTGGTCCAAGGATCGCCGGCGCATTGAACGGCACTACAGTGGGTTCACCTGGGATACCCTTGGCCGGACGAGGCAGCCGGATTCTACCCCCCCCCCCCCCCCTCCTACTCCTGTCGGCTTACAAGCGACCGGATTAACCCCCTCTAGTGTATCTAGTATATAATCATTAAAGTATCATTGCTGTTATTCCTTAACTATTCCAGGTCGTATATTTACCACCTGCGCCTTCAGAGATTGGACATTCTCTATTGATATACCGACGAATACTCATTGCCATAAAAGTGCATACTATTTCAATTCATAAATGTAATTAAGTGATTAAGTGCTCATTCTACACACCATCGCTGTGTAGAAATAAAGACCTGTTTCTAATTCGTACATTTGTGTTGGATCCGTTTCATCTACGTGAGAGTGTTCATGATAATATATTTATGCCGTGTACTGGGTGGCCGAATATTAAGTACAAAGGTAGTGGTAGTAAGTATCATATCTAGTAATACAGTCAGGGAATTGTACCCCTCAGTTACAATTGGTCCTTCGAGCCGGATGGTAATTAGTGTAATATTAATATAGTGTTATTAATATTGAAATGGCCTATGATGAACACTCCACGAAACGATCCTCCTAACCAACGCCCGCAGCGCGAACGACGGCTCCCTCAGTACTTAGAGGCTTACGCTGTCAGTCAACAACCTAGTCTTCTACTAACAGTAAGCGCGGTAAAACTAGAAAGTAAAAGTATGTCTAACCCCAACGCCCAGACTACCCCGACCATAGAGGCCCCTACGGGCTCTAATGTAACTGACCAAGTTCACGGTGGGGACCAGTGGGAACCAGACATGACTTCACACCCCGCCAGTACTGAAGAAGTAGTCCCCGATGAGTCCCGGGAGGAATACAACGCTACCGAGAGAGAACTCGGCACGGAAGAAGACGGGGAGAGCACCGTGGAGATAGAGCTCCAAGGCTCCGCAAGGAGTACCCCGAGGGAAGGCTCCCCTATACAACCGCCTTCTCCAGAGGCAGAGAGGACCCTACAGCAGGCCTTCCTCATCAGCCTGAACGCCGCTGCTGAACGCGACCGACTGCAGATCCAGCAGCGAAGCGAACACGAGCAGATACGTCTAGAAATAAGACTCATTCAGATGGAAGAGAATGTGGCCCGAGAACGAGCCGGTGCTCAACGGGACGCAGCGCGCGACAGACAGCAGTCGCAACTAATAGAACAGCTGATCAGACGGACAACACCCTCTCCCTCCGCCAGAGGCTCCAGGAACTCGTCTAGACACACCTCCAGGGCGGCATCCCCTAGCCGAGTAAACAACCCTGAACTTGACCAACAGACGAGGTCTATACCCCCCACAGACCACCTCCCCCCACCGGTCCAAGCGAGACCTAGCAACCGGGAAGGAGCAGCATATCCTGTGGAGAGGCTAAACCAGAGACTACAAGCACTGGATGACCTAACTGAAGACGAAGAGGAAGAGGAGGAGAACCACGCCCGAAGACAGCACAGTACTCTACCGGACCAGGAGGTCCGGTACAGCCCAGGCTATACTCCCGCGGAGCTGCGCTACAGACCCCCGACTCTATACACGGGTGAGCACGACGCACGACCCGCACCGAGGAACAGCACCTGGACAAGCGGGCCATGGTACACTGCCGGTACCAGCCCATACCAAGGAGCGGGAGGAGACTCGCCTAGGAGGCCTCTCCCCCAACGCTCGCCGATGTATCCACAGTCAGCGTCATACATTGGCACGCCTATGGTACCCGACTTCACCCAAGAGAACCGGGCCCAGTATACAGAACTCCGCATGTGTCTGGAGACCATGTTGGTGGATGTATTGGATGAACGCCACAAATACGCCATCCTACTGAAGCACTTAAAGGTACCCCGCGCACATAATATAGCGCTCGCCTACGCGACTTCCACCACCCCATACACAGCAGCGCTGGTAGCATTGGACCAGAGGTATGGGCGCATATGGGATTACGTGATCCAGGAGATCCGACACATCGACCGCTTACCCCCAGCAATAGACAATCGAGCACTGGACGACCTGTCCATCAGAGTGCAGTCCCTGGTAGGGATGTTGGGAGCGCAAAGAGAGAAGGGGAGGCATGAACTTTACGCCAACTCAAATGTGGAAAGGATCCTGGAGAAGCTGCCGCCCGCTCGTCAGGAGCGCTTTAGGCGGCAGAGGGACCACAGAGACCCGAATGGCCCCGAACCGAACCTCCTCGATCTAGCAGACTTCCTGGCGAGAGAAGTCAGCAGCCTACGGCTAGATACATTCGGACGGAGCACCCCTGGCTCCAGAGAAGGAACCAGACGACTAAATGATGGAAGAAGATCGGTGACTGTGATGCACCAATCGGAGTCAGTACCGAGCAGCAGGAGCCACAGTACCCCCTCCAGAACGGAGAAGTGGAAGATAGTGTGCCCCTACTGTGAGAAAGAACACTGGCTAGCGCAATGTGACTCCTTCCCCAAGCTGAACGCGGAGGAAGCAGGTCAATGGATAAAGTCCAACAAGCGCTGTTTTCGCTGTGCGCGCTCACACATGGCAGCCGAATGCCGCTTAAAGAAAAGGTGCACCAAGTGCGATGGAGCCCATCTGGACATACTTCACGACAGTAACAGACGGCGCCCTTCACCTGCACCATCCAGCCGCAAAGCGAGCGTCATGTACATCGATCCCGCCAGCAGCAGTGGAGCCCGAGTACTCCTAAAAGTAGTGCGTGTGACACTAAGCTACCAGAATAAAGTCCTGGACACTTACGCCGTCCTCGATGACGGGTCAGAGAAGACCCTGCTGCTCGCCTCCGCTGCGGCCCAGCTAGGGCTGCGGGGAAGCGAAACCCAAATGACAATTCGGACAATAAGACGAGATTTGAAGACGATAAAGGGCGAGAATGTCTCATTCTCTATTGCAGCAAGCGGCCAGCCTGAGCGACGGTACCAGATTGCAGACGCTTTCACCAGCCAAGAAATAGGACTGTCGCGGTACACATACCCCGTCGCCAAGCTGATGGAGAAATATGCACATCTGCGCAAGTTACCGATCCCGCTCATAGACAATGCTATGCCGACCCTGCTGATAGGCTCCGACCATGCAGACCTCATTGTCCCGATAGACCGGGTTCATACCGGACCCCGAGGCTGCCCTGCAGCAGTCGAGACCCGTTTGGGATGGACTCTCCAAGGCCCGCTCGCCAAATCTCTCAACCGAAGTACAGCCACTAGATGTCTCCACTCCCGAGTCACAGAGGGAGAAACCGCACTCCTGCAACACGTAGAGCGGCTATGGACCTTGGAACAAATACCCTTTAAGAACGGAAAGAAAGACATTCGCTCTAAAGATGACATTTACGCCATTCACCTCGAGACAGGGACCAAGAGAGTCCCGGTCAACGGCGTGTTGAGATACGCCACGCCACTCCTGCGGCGAGAAGGAATGCCTACTTTCCACGCCAAGACAGACGCCACAGAACGGTACCTGCTGAACACGGAGCGGCGCTTAGCCAAGAACCCCGCCCAAGAGAGTGTATACCGCGCTGAGATTGAGAAGCTCATCACAGCGGGACACGTCACAAAGATGGACATTAAAGAGGCTGACCAGACCACTGAATCGTGGTACGTGCCCCACCACAAGGTCCATCACAACGGTAAAGACCGCATAGTATTTAACTGCAGCTACCAGATCGGATCCCAAAATCTGAATAAAGAGTTACTGCCCGGTCCCACACTCGGCCCCTCCCTACTCGGCGTTCTACTCCGCTTCCGCCAGGAAAAGGTGGCCATCAGCGGGGACATTAAAGGAATGTTCCTGCAGGTGAGATTAGTAGAGGCGGACAAGCCCCTGTTACGGTTCCTATGGAGAGAGAAGCCAGGAGATGAGCACCCAGCCATCTACCAATGGGAAGTCCTCCCCTTCGGAACGACGTGCAGCCCCTGCTGTGCGACATTTGCACTACAGAAACATGTAGCAGAGGACCCAGCAGCGGACGAAGAGGTCCGACACAGCGTAAAGAACAGCTTCTACGTAGACAACTGTCTACAAAGCCTTTCAACCCAGGAAGAGGCCGAGGCTCTCCTGATTAAACTCCGCGCCTCATTGATCAAAGGCGGCTTTGATCTCAGGCAGTGGGCCAGCAGCGATCCGCAAGTACTGCGCAGCCTCTCCTCCGAGGACAAGGCAGCCAGCAGCGAGACCTGGATGGCTACAATCCCGGGAGAAGCCCAGGAGATGACCCTGGGATTGGTGTGGCGATTCAAAACAGATTCGCTTCACTACAGACACAAGCCCCTGACTACGGAGCAGGGAAGGCCGGCGGCGGCGCCGACCACCAGACGGAGTGTGTACACAACACTCGCCCGACAATATGACCCGCTAGGATGTATTCTACCGTACACCACCAGGGCAAAAATTATTGTACGAGCATTGTGGGACAAGGACCAGGGCTGGGACGACCCCATTCCCACACCTTGCATCCACCTGGAGAGAGTGGGAGATGGAGCTCCACTCACTCCCAGGCGTTAATATGCGCCGAAGCTACTTCCCACCCACGGTGAGGCCAGAGACATGTAAAATGGACTTACACGTCTTCAGTGACGCCTCAGAGGTCGCATACGGATCAGTAGCCTACTTGCGGGCCCAAGACCAGGGGGGAGAGATCTACACAGCATTTGTCCTCGCCCGCTCGAGAATAGCCCCACGCAAGCAACAATCTATCCCACGTCTAGAGCTCTGCGCAGCCCTAGCCGGAGCGCACCTAGCCACGCTCATCCAACGTGAGCTCACCATACCGGTGTCTAGAACAATCCTGTGGTCAGATTCCACGACGGTACTCGCCTGGATCAAATCGGACTCATGCAAGTACAAAGTCTTCGTGGGAGTCAGAGTCACCGAGATTCAAGACTTAACCGAAGAGTTAACCGGAGAAACAGAGTGGCGCTACGTTGATACAAAACAGAACCCAGCTGACGTCATCACCCGGGGGATGCCCCTGGATGACCTCACCCGTCGCAATGTCTACAGTGACGGCCCCGCATTCCTAAGACTCCCGGAAGGACAGTGGCCCATGCCTATCCCGAGGGAAGCAAGTCCAGAGGAGGTGGAAATTAAGAAGTCTGTGTTCTGTGGATTGAGCACCGTAGCCTCCACCGACCCTAACATAGACGATTGCACGTCCATAGAGAGTGCACAACAAAGAACATTCCTGCGGTACCACCCGGAGTGCAAGTCCCCCGCTGATATGTCAGCAGCTAACTACGAGGAAGCAGAATTGCTTCTACTGCAGCGAGCCCAGAGAGACTCGTTCCCCGATGAATTGGCCTGTCTACAGGGAGGAAAGCCCGTCCCATCCGACAGCAGATTAATTCACCTGGCCCCCGAGAGCGACGCTCACACCCTCATCAGAGTGGGTGGTCGCCTACGCAGAGCCCCCAATCTACCGGATGACATTAAATACCCGATCGTATTGAACAGCCGACACAAGGTCACAGAGCTGATTATAAAGAAATACGATGAGGATGTACATCACGCAGGAGCAGAAAGAGTCTTCGCGGAAATCAGACGTCGTTACTGGATCCTACAAGGAAGAGAGGCGGTACGACGCTTCCAGCGAACATGTCTAGACTGCCGCAAGTGGCGCGCGCAGCCCAGCATACCAAGGATGGCTGACCTTCCTCCATGTCGCCTCCGAATCGGTGACAAGCCATTCCACTCAACGGGTATGGACTGCTTTGGCCCGCTGCACATAAAGAAAGGAAGAGGAACCGAGAAGCGGTGGGGTATTGTATTCAAATGCATGACCACCAGAGCGATACACATCGAGCTTCTCCCGACCATGAGCACAGACTCATTCCTTATGGCCTTCCGTAGATTCACATCACGGAAAGGAAGACCGTCTACCCTATTGTCCGATCATGGGACAAACTTCAAAGGCGGCGAAAGAGAGCTGAGAGAGAGCTTCCAAGCTATGGGCCCAGAACTTAAGACCCACCTCGCTCCAGCACAGGTTGATTTCCAATTCAACCCCCCAAACGCACCCCACTTCGGTGGCACTTGGGAACGAGAAGTGCGCTCCATAAAGACAGCCCTGTACGCAGTACTTGGGGCCCAGACTGTGGCGGAAGAAGTCCTAATGACAGTCCTCACGGAGATTGAGGGAGTACTTAACTCGAAGCCCCTCGGATATGTCTCCAGTGATGTGGCGGATATCGACCCAGTTACCCCCAACACACTCCTGATGGGGCGGCTAGATCCTGCATTACCCCAGACAATGTACCGGCCTGAAGAAGCGAACGGCCGACGAATGTGGAGGTACAGCCAAGTATTAGCCGACAAGTTTTGGAACAGTTTCCTACTGCACTACCTACCGTCTCTACAGACCCGCCAGAAGTGGGTAAAGGAGAGAGACAATTTGACAGAAGGAACAGTCGTCATGATTATTGATCAATCACTGCCCAGAGCTATGTGGCCGGCCGGCCGCGTAAGCAAAGTGATCACCGGTGCCGACGGCAAGGTCCGAGCAGCTGAAGTGCTCGTCCAGGGTCGCACTTACACCCGTCCCGTGGCAAGGCTCATAGAACTGCCTCGACTCCCAGACACAATCGATGATGACCATGACCCTACAACCCTATGACTTTGTGAAGTTGACTGACCCTTACAGCAAACCCTTATGTGTAAATAGACAACGCGATTAATCTGTCTCTGTTTAACTGATTAGGTCTGGGACCTATTCAGGGGGTGGCTGTTGTGAAGGGCCAGATTAAACCGAATATATATATTTATTTATATATATATATTTAATTGTATTTGTATATTCTCTAATATTCCCTGATATCCCTTGTATATTCCTTGTACAATATGCATTGAATATCCATTCTAGCCTACTGAACATCCCATAATAGTCTCCATTCTACTATTGGTCGAGACCTTGGTGCCAGGCTGCCATACCCCTCAGACCCAGTTCAAACGTACCGCTCGACATGTACGAACAAGTCCTAGTTCCGCGTAGGAATTTGGCTACCGCACCACTAATGGGACTATTTGTTCATAGTGCGTATATATACTGCGCTACTAAAGTAGGACTTTCTTTTCAGTCCAGTTTCTTACCCTCCAATAGAGTCACAGACGTAAAGCCTCCCCGCGACGCCACGTGTGGGAGTAAGGCCAAGTTCGCCTACCATCGGTATTGAGACATCGTGTATATTAATATTTGAATAGTCATATTTGGCACTATATCGTCGAGTTGGACGTAGTCTATTAAGCTAATAATAGTCTGTTAATATATAGTGCTTCGTGCGGTGAGAATACTACCGTAGTCAGTACCCCATCGTTTCGGGCAGAGAACTGGCTGCTTACCCAGGGTGGTTGACCCTATGTGAAGCTGCACCCGAGCCGCTCATAAAAAAACCAACCCTGAACCCTACTGTCATAGGCAACTACCGTCCTGTCTCTCTTCTCTCCTTCCTTTCTAAAACACTTGAACGTGCTGTATCCAACCAACTTACTACTTATCTCTTACAGAATGACCTCCTAGACCCTAATCAGTCAGGCTTCAGGACTGGTCACTCCACAGAGACAGCCCTCATTGCGGTCACAGAGGCACTTCACTTAGCAAAAGCGAAAGGCCTCTCCTCTGTCCTGATTCTCCTAGATCTATCTGCAGCCTTCGACACAGTCAACCACCAGATCCTCCTTGCGGCCCTCGCAGGAATGGGAGTGGCTGGCTCTGCGCTGACATGGCTGTCATCATACCTCAATGACCGCTCCTACCAAGTGTCATGGAGAGGGACCCTGTCGGCCACCCGCCCCCTGCGGACGGGTGTCCCCCAGGGCTCGGTTTTAGGACCCCTTCTCTTCTCCCTCTACACTAAATCACTGGGTAACATTATCACGTCTCATGGCTTCTCCTACCATTGTTATGCCGACGATACTCAACTCTTCCTCTCCTTCCCTCCCTCAGATATCCACGTCTCTGTGCGGATCTCGGCCTGTCTGTCCGACATCTCAGCCTGGATGACGTCCAACCACCTCAAACTGAACCTAAGCAAAACAGAATTGCTCCACCTGCCGGCCAAATCCTCCCCCCTAACCGACCTTTCAATCACAGTCGAGAATGCAGCGGTGACTGCGTCCCCGACCGCCAAGAACCTTGGTGTTGTCCTCGACGACCAGTTGAACTTCTCTGCTCACATCGCAGCGACGACCAGAACCTGCCGATTCCTCCTGAGCAACGTCAGAAGGATACGCCCCTTCCTGACAAAAGAAGCCACCCAACTCCTCGTCCAATCAACAGTCATCTCCCGCCTCGACTACTGCAATGCACTGCTCGCTGGCCTCCCGGCCACTGCCACTAAGCCTCTTCAACTCATTCAGAACGCAGCGGCCCGCCTGATCTCAAACCTACCGAAGTCGGCCCATGTCACCCCACTTCTTAGGGACCTGCACTGGCTCCCCATTGCTGCACGAATCCGCTTCAAGGCCCTCGACCTAGCATACCGTGCGGCAAAGGGAACCGCTCCCGCCTACCTCCGGTCAATGGTCTCTAACTACACACCCTCAAGACCCCTACGCTCTGCATCTTCTGGCCGCCTCAGACCTACTCCTATCCAAGCTCCGGGAGGGTCATCAAAGAGAAGTCGCCTATTCTCAGTCCTTGCCCCACAATGGTGGAATGAACTACCCACCCCAGTTAGGACAGCCGAATCACGTCCAATCTTTCGCCGTCGACTAAAGACGCACTTCTTCAACCATTATCTGAATTAAAAAAAAAAAAAAAAAGAAAAAAAAAAAAAATCTAACCCTAACTAACCGTACTGTCATGCACTTGTCTTAATAAACTAACCTACACTGTAGCACTCAACACTTTGATGAACATTGTTGCTCAGCTGATAGAGTTGTGCCCTTCCTGATGGCTTGTCGTACAGAACTTGTAAGTCGCTTTGGATAAAAGCGTCAGCTAAATGACTAAATGTAAATGTAAATGAGGAGCCCCAGAGCCGACGAGCGAGTGGACCTGTATACCGGATTATTCTACCGACGACAGCCCGCCTTCCCAGGCACGGATTATGCTTTGGATACTTTGATTATTCCATGGATAAAGACCCCCGACACTGCCGTGTGTTGGAACCCCCCCCCCTGGAGAGGACGCAAGGTGAGGAGACGCTCTGCAAGACGAGGTCGCTTCACGTCCCTCCCCCGTGGACCGGAGAGAGCCGGCCCACAAAGAGTCCACCTGCTTTCATCTGTGGTCCAAGGATCGCCGGCGCATTGAACGGCACTACAGTGGGTTCACCTGGGATACCCTTGGCCGGACGAGGCAGCCGGATTCTACCCCCCCCCCCCCTCCTACTCCTGTCGGCTTACAAGCGACCGGATTAACCCCCTCTAGTGTATCTAGTATATGGGCGTTTATTTGATTTTGGGCACTTTTGGGAAAATCTATTTATCAAAAATAAAATTGCATAAAACCTTAAATGATCAATTAAGCGTTATAGTCATTTTGTCAGGAATCATAATATGAACATTGTTGTAAACATCACTTTATGGAATTTAATATATTTAACACTTTTCCTAGAATGTCATAGAACATTGTCATTACCATCACGTTACCAAATAACTCTTTAAAATGTAAAAAAAAAAGTAAAAGATTTGTGCTTTTAAGGCATTTATGTAACATTATACCTTACTTCTGATGTATTAGTGGTTTGAAATATTTTACTTGAATTGAAACATGCTTTAGATTTTTAGATATGCAGCCTTTTAAATATATTGCTAGATCCTGTCAAGAAAGATACAATTACTACAACAACAGGTCCATGACTCTTGTTTTTCATACATAAAATGTTAAGGGAGGGCTTGTAATATAGGAAAACATGTAGGAAAATGTCAGATTTAAACTATTTGTTACAAATTTGTTAAGAAATATGTCATGTGTTGGTAATGACGTACTGTTGTGGTAATGACGAAATGTGATGGGAATGACATTTAGATAGATTTATTGAATTCATTCATGGATACAGTAACACAACATCAGAATCATAGGTATTATCAACAACTGTTACAACAGGATAGGAACATCTAAGAAACCATCTAAAAAAAACACTGACAACCTTTATGGTTTCAAACAACATACTTTAACAGTAAGATGTTTGTTCTTTTAACATGCCTACATCTTCTTCTCCATGAGGGAGCATACTTGTTTCCAGACAGAGGCATTGAGCATCATATGTATTTTAGTAATCGGTTGGGGCTCTGGGACAAGGCCCAGCACGTTTTCCATTCTATACCATATTAGGGGAGAACGGGGGACGTTGTCACACTTTTTACTCTAGTGTGAATTGCTCATAATCAAAACATCTTTCAATAGTCATTCCTACATTAAATTGAAGCTTAAGATGTTGGCTTGAAATGTGTATCCCTCTCATTTTCCAACGTATTGTAACAAAGAGTTAATCACCTATCAAAGACACTCTGACACATTGTGACAATCAACCCCATCATGGGGATGGTTGTCACACACTATGGGGTTGGTTGTCACCATGTGTTTTAAAACTTTTAATGGGAAAATCTTAAAAAGAAGACAAGATTTAGATTTCAGATAATGATTGAAGAAGTGCGTCTTTAGTCGACGGCGAAAGATTGGATGGGTTTCGGCTGTCCTAACTGGGGTGGGTAGTTCATTCCACCATTGTGGGGCAAGGACTGAGAATAGACAAGAAGGCAGAACTAAATTTGAAAGTTTAATTGCATTGACAAGTTGACAAATACATAACTTAATGCATCTTAATGAACATAAACAGGAAACACATCTTTAGGCCATCCTATATAACAAAATAAGAACACAATAAATCGGCCTAACAATAATAGCCTACACAACATGTCTAGTAAAGTACCTGCACAGCAGGATGTCTGGCAACACCACATTAGAATAGTATACACAAATATACTAGTATAATATAATAGTATACCCAAAAAACCCAAATATGGCTTATCGAATATCGATAATATAACAACCAAATATCAGTTATTCGATAGTTGCCCTTTATCTGGCACTATTTAAAAGTTTAACTGAGATCGGAATAAAGGAGTTTTTAAACCTATTTAGTCTAGAGCGTGGAACTCTAAACCTCCTCCCATAGGGCAGTAGCTCATACTCGGCATGTAAGAAATGGGAGGGGTCCGAGACTATTCTATTGGCTTGCCTTAGAGTAGCCTGTTAAAAAATAGACTGCAGGGATGGGTGAACTTTCACCCCTATGATCTTCCATGCAGTCTGCATCAGACGGACCAGTTTGGACTTTAATTGTACAGACAGGTTACCAAACCAAGCTGTAATACCGTATCTGATGAGACTCTCTAATACAGATTGGTAGAAAAGTAACAATTTTTTTTTATCTACACCATGAACTCTAAGGCGACGTAGAAAGTGCAGTCGTTGTTGTAGTCTGCTACACAGGCTATCTACATGGGTGTTCCAGGTTAGTGTGTTATCGACAAAAATCACAATATATTTATATGAAGAGACCGGCGAGATGGACTGTGTGTGGATGACCACAGGCCTGTGGTCCCCAACACATCTGGGGTCAAACACCATCTCCTCAGTCTTAACTGATTGAAAATGGTATTAACAGATTGTAGAATGGGTACAATACAGTAAGGCTCAATACACACAATTGTTAAGGGGATGCAGACCAGAGAAAGACTTTCGTCTTGTTTACACCAGGTCCCCCATTTTCTATTTATAATGAATTGTAAGTAGGGTGCAACTAGCACCGTGCAATCCATTCTTTGTGGATCTAGCCCTTAATGTTGCTAGTCTTTAGCACTTTGTGATGGAGCAGTTTGTCAGCCATCAGTTGTGTTTGCATGTGTTTTACACAAGCATGTGTCCCTATCACGGACGTTGGCCTCACTATCCAAAATGGGCAGGTTTTCCATAACTTACTATAGGAAATCTTGAGCTGTGGATGTTCATTCTTGAATTTCCGCCAAAGACTGTATGTTTCATTCAGAAAGCGCTTTTGCATTTTCACTTTCTTCCGCGTCAATGTGTCTCTCTTCCCTGTTGTTGCCCGTGAGTTATCATCACGTTCCAGAAACTCTTTGACTTTTGTCCTGGTAGAGAGAGGCAATGCATTTGCATGTTTCTTCTGAAGTCCAGTTCCTCTTCTGTATTTCCGCATCATCTTTGCAGAGAATCCAAGTTCCTTTTGAGCCAGATACACCAACTTGTACTTTTTCAGAATCCCCCCCCTTAGAATCTTTGAAATTACTTGCTTCTCTTTAGTGTTGGTGTCTCGCAGCTCTGACACTAGAGTATTGTGGAACAATATAGTGTCTTCCTGAGATCACATTTCTTTGACTTAATTTGTTGTTTTGATTTTGATCGTGGCGATTCTTGTGGTTTGAGCTTATTTGACAGTCTTTCATATTGTTAGGGACAGGGACAGCATTGTGTTGCTCAGGTTGTTGTGTTGGTGACACTGGTGGCCTATTCACTGTTTTCATATTTGCTTATCGTTTGTTCTTTTGTTTCTTTGATTGATTCGCCATTGATGCCTTTTATATCTTTGTGTGCATTTGGGCAGCTGAGATATGCATTGCAGCGTACCCGTCTCTTTTCTCTTTTTATACAGCTCTTTTTCTTTTTGAAAATATCTTTGATATTGTTCTGGATCATCTTTAAGTCTGTCTCTGTATGATTTTGACCTTTGGCCTGTTGATTTAGGTGCCATGGTGAAGACACTAGCATAAACAAATACAAAAACCAATAAATAAATAACAATAAATATCAGTTATAAATGAGACACAACATATATTTACATATACATACAAGTAATGTTATCCAAAAAAAAAGCTATAAACAGATATCTTTGTCATTACCACCACACGTTGTCATTACCACCACACTTCATTGTGTGGCGGTAATGACCGTGATGGTAATGATATTTTCTTACTTTTAAGCTAACAGCTAGCATAACATCAAACTTGCTTATATTCAATTCTTAGCTAGCTAGCAATGTACTCAATGTACCTACAAATATGAAGAAGTTTGACTAAGATTCAAAAGCATTATCAAATTATAGTGTGTTTGGTAATGACACACAATAAACATATTCTGTAGTATGAGTAAGTAAATGTGAAAATATCTTACATTCCTGGTGATCAAAATGTCAGTCTTCCACTCTGACAGCCATGTGCTCCACTGTCACTACAGGTTGTAATGGGTACCAAAGCAAGGGGCGTAGCCAACACTTCATTGTATTGCAAATAGTTCAACGTGATGGTAATGACACAGATATTAAGGGACAAACCTATTTTGATTTTTTTTTTTCACATATTGTACTTAAGTTAAATATTTGGCAGAGAATCATTGATTCAAATGTAGTTATAGTAATATATACCTAAAAGCATTGTTTTTTAATAGTTTTTTCTAGAGAAATACAAGACCAAACGTTAAAACTCTGGATTGGGACAAGGTGAAAATGGTAAAATTCCAACATTAAACAACAAAAAATAAGATAAAAAATTTATGTTTTAAATTGAATAATTAAGTCTAGGTAAGTAATTAATTATACTAATCAATGATAGCATAAAGAATCTGGAAATATTTTTTTTTCTTTCAAATATATCCCAGGGACATGAAAATGCCCAAAATCAAATAATCACCCATATAATCATTAAAGTATCATTGCTGTTATTCCTTAACTATTCCAGGTCGTATATTTACCACCTGCGCCTTCAGAGATTGGACATTCTCTATTGATATACCGACGAATACTCATTGCCATAAAAGTGCATACTATTTCAATTCATAAATGTAATTAAGTGATTAAGTGCTCATTCTACACACCATCGCTGTGTAGAAATAAAGACCTGTTTCTAATTCGTACATTTGTGTTGGATCCGTTTCATCTACGTGAGAGTGTTCATGATAATATATTTATGCCGTGTACTGGGTGGCCGAATATTAAGTACAAAGGTAGTGGTAGTAAGTATCATATCTAGTAATACAGTCAGGGAATTGTACCCCTCAGTTACAATAATCTTATTTTGAAAAAACTCTTGTGACAACTCGACGAGTCATATCCGCCCTATCCGTGCGCCTTCTGCAAGCAGAGCAGCGCGTTGGTCGGTTGGTGCCTACACGTCCCGAAATAAGTCTGTGGTGTTTTTTTTTATATATATATAAAATATATTTATTTATATATATATATTTAATTGTATTTGTATATTCTCTAATATTCCCTGATATCCCTTGTATATTCCTTGTACAATATGCATTGAATATCCATTCTAGCCTACTGAACATCCCATAATAGTCTCCATTCTACTATTGGTCGAGACCTTGGTGCCAGGCTGCCATACCCCTCAGACCCAGTTCAAACGTACCGCTCGACATGTACGAACAAGTCCTAGTTCCGCGTAGGAATTTGGCTACCGCACCACTAATGGGACTATTTGTTCATAGTGCGTATATATACTGCGCTACTAAAGTAGGACTTTCTTTTCAGTCCAGTTTCTTACCCTCCAATAGAGTCACAGACGTAAAGCCTCCCCGCGACGCCACGTGTGGGAGTAAGGCCAAGTTCGCCTACCATCGGTATTGAGACATCGTGTATATTAATATTTGAATAGTCATATTTGGCACTATATCGTCGAGTTGGACGTAGTCTATTAAGCTAATAATAGTCTGTTAATATATAGTGCTTCGTGCGGTGAGAATACTACCGTAGTCAGTACCCCATCGTTTCGGGCAGAGAACTGGCTGCTTACCCAGGGTGGTTGACCCTATGTGAAGCTGCACCCGAGGAGCCCCAGAGCCGACGAGCGAGTGGACCTGTATACCGGATTATTCTACCGACGACAGCCCGCCTTCCCAGGCACGGATTATGCTTTGGATACTTTGATTATTCCATGGATAAAGACCCCCGACACTGCCGTGTGTTGGAACCCCCCCCCCCTGGAGAGGACGCAAGGTGAGGAGACGCTCTGCAAGACGAGGTCGCTTCACGTCCCTCCCCCGTGGACCGGAGAGAGCCGGCCCACAAAGAGTCCACCTGCTTTCATCTGTGGTCCAAGGATCGCCGGCGCATTGAACGGCACTACAGTGGGTTCACCTGGGATACCCTTGGCCGGACGAGGCAGCCGGATTCTACCCCCCCCCCCCCTCCTACTCCTGTCGGCTTACAAGCGACCGGATTAACCCCCTCTAGTGTATCTAGTATATAATCATTAAAGTATCATTGCTGTTATTCCTTAACTATTCCAGGTCGTATATTTACCACCTGCGCCTTCAGAGATTGGACATTCTCTATTGATATACCGACGAATACTCATTGCCATAAAAGTGCATACTATTTCAATTCATAAATGTAATTAAGTGATTAAGTGCTCATTCTACACACCATCGCTGTGTAGAAATAAAGACCTGTTTCTAATTCGTACATTTGTGTTGGATCCGTTTCATCTACGTGAGAGTGTTCATGATAATATATTTATGCCGTGTACTGGGTGGCCGAATATTAAGTACAAAGGTAGTGGTAGTAAGTATCATATCTAGTAATACAGTCAGGGAATTGTACCCCTCAGTTACAATAATCTTATTTTGAAAAAACTCTTGTGACAACTCGACGAGTCATATCCGCCCTATCCGTGCGCCTTCTGCAAGCAGAGCAGCGCGTTGGTCGGTTGGTGCCTACACGTCCCGAAATAAGTCCGTGGTGTTTTTTTTTTCTCGCAACGGGTCAAATGCATCTACATGCTTTGCACCGTCGCCATTCCTTTATGCGCACATCGCCCGAAATTAACGTTTATGTACCATTACAATCACTACAACGTTAGCAAGCTAACAAGCTAATCCTGATCAGAGGCAGAGCCAGCAGACACAGTGTGGGCTGGGGAAAGGGAAATGGGGGGGCACTCTCTCCCCTTCCCTGTGTGTGTGTGTGCGTGCGTGCGTGCGTTTGGAAAGATGATGAAGTCACTAGTCAGGACAGGAGTATATTATAGTAAACTGAGGATGGACAGATAATGTTGATATTCAAATATAAACAAGTTTCGAGAGGAGTGGAAGTTTGAAGACAGACTAGACTACAATATGATGCGGGGGTGGTGAGTTAAAACAGTGTGTGTGAATGAATGAATGAAAACTTTATTTAACAGATTGCAGAATGGGTACAGTACAGTACGGCTCAATACATACAATTGTTAAGGGGATGCAGACCTGAGAAAGACGTTTGTCTTGTTTACATCAGGGTCCCCCATTGTGTGTGTGTGTGTGTGTGTGTGTGTGTCCCAACCGACCCCACTTCTATGTTTCAATAAATTATTTGCATTTAAAACTATTAACGCTGACTCATTCCTTCAGTCCACTCAAAATTATGCTAATATTCCTTATGTTGTTTATGATATTAATTGAAAATAGCATATGAGAGTATCATAGTAATAACACATGGCGATATACTAAATGACAGCCAAACATGGCACTGCAACTAAATAACACAAATACAATAGGCACATTTGTGACTGTTACAAATATAACACGTTTTATACTTGTGCTACAAGATTTTGGCCTGTGCTACAAAACTATCAACCTCTGTAGCACCAGTGCTATGTGCAAAAAAAGTTAACGTACAGCCCTGCATACACACACATCCCTCCTCCTCCTCATGACCATACACACACATCCTCCTCCTCCTCATGACCATACACACACATCCTCCTCCTCATGACCATACACACACATCCCTCATCCTCCTCATGACCATACACACACATCCTCCTCCTCCTCATGACCATACACACACATCCTCCTCCTCCTCATGACCATACACACACATCCTCCTCCTCATGACCATACACACACATCCCTCCTCCTCATGACCATACACACACATCCTCCTCCTCCTCATGACCATACACACACATCCTCCTCCTCATGACCATACACACACATCCCTCCTCCTCCTCATGACCATACACACACATCCTCCTCCTCCTCATGACCATACACACACATCCTCCTCCTCATGACCATACACACACATCCTCCTCCTCCTCATGACCATACACACACATCCTCCTCCTCCTCATGACCATACACACACATCCTCCTCCTCATGACCATACACACACATCCCTCCTCCTCCTCATGACCATACACACATCCTCCTCCTCCTCATGACCATACACACACATCCTCCTCCTCCTCATGACCATACACACACATCCTCCTCCTCATGACCATACACACACATCCCTCCTCCTCCTCATGACCATACACACACATCCTCCTCCTCATGACCATACACACACATCCTCCTCATCCTCCTCATGACCATACACACACATCCCTCCTCCTCCTCATGACCATACACACACATCCCTCCTCCTCCTCCTCATGACCATACACACACATCCTCCTCCTCCTCATGACCATACACACACATCCTCCTCATCCTCCTCATGACCATACACACACATCCCTCCTCCTCATGACCATACACACACATCCTCCTCATCCTCCTCATGACCATACACACACATCCCTCCTCCTCCTCCTCATGACCATACACACACATCCCTCCTCCTCCTCATGACCATACACACATCCTCCTCCTGTGTGGCTAACTAGCCGGGCCTAGCATGAGGAATAGCATGGGTTGTGGCATTAATGAACAATCAACCATATTAGTCAACTGAAATAGCCTACACTATGCCCACATCAGCAGCCAATATGTAGGCTCCTGGGCCCTGGCTGCCAGGGCAGGTAAATAGAAATACTGACATCTAGTTAAAAACACAACCAGATAAATAAGATGTAATATCCGATACCAAATCAATCTCAGGAGATGTTTCAATCATGAAGAACTGTGAAACCTGTGCTTGGGTCCTTTGAGTTCTTATATTTCGGGAATATTGTTGTTCTCCTGAGGCATGCTGTTTGACGTCAGTCAGTCCACCATGCGCCACAGAAAACACACACCTACATACTTTGCAGTTTGCTTTATAAACATCTCCACTGACGCTATCAAGCCAGGGGTTTGCTAGTTCCCACTCACGTCTGTACTTCTGGAGACATTTTTTAGAACGCGCCGGTGGAGTAGTGTCTGCTGTATTCAAACAGCCCGGTGATGCAGTGACTGAGCTGAGCAGAAGTAACTTGAGGATTGGCACAACCGCACAGAACGTTTTAGCAACGTGAAAGCGCGAATTCTCATTGGTCGTGAGCTGCTGAGCGCACGGCCAACATACCAGAGTTGCCAAGTCTGTTTATTTTCCGCAACTTTTGGACCCAATTTTGCTTGTTTTTGGCTTGTTTTTTGGGTCGGTTGGCAAATTTCTCTCACAATACTGGCAACCTTAAAATACGGGACAAAGTGCGTCCCGTATCAGTTCAATATGGAACGCGTCTTTTAGTTTCCAATTACGGGACGATTCCGTATTTTACGAGACGGGTGGCAACCCTAGTTGTGGCTAACTAGCCGGCCCTAGCATGAGGAACAGCATGGGATGTGCAAGATCACAAAACAAGATTTGCTTACAAACTACATTGTCATTAGCATCCCCTTTTAACAAGATATCATTCCAATTTGACGATGGCTATCAATATAATTATCTCTGGACTTGGTGCCTATTGACAAAATCACACATGCACGCACACATGCACGCACACAGCACCAAGGAGGTGGAGACGAGCCCTAATTGGGTTTGCACGGTAGATGAGAAATGTGAATGGAAGTCTCATAATCACACCTGCCAAAGCTCTCTCCCAAATTCAACACGCCTCTGTAATAAATTCTGAGCCTCCCTTTAATTGACCACATTGAATCTCATCAGTCAAATTTTAATGGGTTTTAAGGGAAATTCCCTGACATGGTAAGAGAGCTGCTTGGAGATTGAATACATTTTTTATATTCTGCTAATGAGAATAGTTTTGAAGCGGTGGTGCGTGATGCCAGAGATATGAAAAGTTGAGGCTGGCTGATTGGCTGGCTGGCTGGCTGGTTGGCCGGCGGGCTGGCTGGCTGGCTGGCTGGCACCGTGGACCGTGGATCATTCTTTGACATGCACAGCCCACAAATGAAAAAGAAAATACATTAATACTTGCCAGAGGTCGCTGTGGGCCGCGTGGTAAGAATGCCAGCGCTTTAAAGAATAGGGATACATGGCAGTGTTTGCAGGGCTAAAACTATATTAAATATCATAGCTATGGATATAAAACTATTGCCCATTTGACAGTATCTATCGTTTAATTTGTGAAAAAGAAATAATAGTTTCATCCATACATTCCCGTTTTATACCGTGGTGAATGAGTATAGTTTTAGAGTAATTCTGTCTAATCCCAGGAAACGCCGCTATGCAGCGTTTTGTGCATTTCACTAGAAACCGTGGCGTTCTTCGCCTGTTTCAACAATCAATCTGAAATCAACGCTATATTATCGGTATTATGTTTCATCATCAATGCATGAAAGGGTGGGGCACTGGGGCGTTTTTCTTTTTTTACTTTTGGCCATTCCCCTGGCTCTTTTATACGTTTATCGCATTTATTCTGGTCAAGGATGACCGACAGAAACAGGCTGAAAGGGTTCAGATGGGGGGGAAGACACTCTGGGAAAGGCACGGCTGCAGTCCGGGATTCGAACTCGCTAAACCCCAGATCCGTGACGAGCACGGTTGTCCCCGGCGCCGAAATAGCGCTCGAGGTACGTGGTGAGCTACTGGAGCTCCCCCACTGGGGCGTTTTTCAATGCTTCGATCGTCACCAACATAATACGATACACACACATTACACACATATGTTCGGATCGCGGGGAAGGGATTCTTCGATCAACACAAGATTGATACCATATAGCCCTTACCTTGACTAGGATGAGCTCCAAAAAGAATATTCCAATTATCTGATCGCCATTCCAAGTATTGATGTCGATCGTGTTGCCAACATAATCCACCAAAGAACATGAACCGGGAGTGCTTGATTATCCTCAATCCATGTGTTATAAACGCTACTCCTGCCCGACTAGGAAAACCCGGACCGGACTTTTTAGATCAACACACAGACCAAGCCAGAAGGTTTCAAAGGATGTGCAATACCGACCGCCAGGCAGCAGGCGGCGGTATTGGACGATTGCGATCTCAGACTCATTCCCAATGATAACACAGGCTCCCTCGATTGATTATGAATGGGAATATAGAATAAAAGAAATAACGATAGAAAACCCGACTTTTCTCGGGTTTGGCGCCCAAGCGATGGCGAGTTAACCCCGACTTATCTCGGGTCTGGCGCAATGTGTTAAGGTATGTCCAAGAGAGGTCCTCGGAGATGTGGACTCCCAGGAATTTTAAGCTGAAGACAGGCTCAACCTCCATCCCATTAACGGGGGCATCATGCACGCCGTCTCTAGTCTTCCTGAAGTCCACAATGAGCTCCTTGTTTTTTTGGTGTCGAGGGCAAGGTTGTTGTCGGCAAGAGACATGTTGGTGGTATTTGGGGAGCGCAGTTTGTATGTTGGAGTGATTAAACTCTTAGGTCGCTTTCACACAGGGGCTGTTTGGTCCGGACTTTCGGACCAGAATTCGATAGTCCGGTTTTTCGGGTCTGTGTGAATGCGCGTCGAACTCGGTCCGCGGACCAAGCAGGCGAACTCTAGTCCGCCTGAAAACGTAGGTCTCGGTTCGGCTTCAGCGGACCAAACGCGAACCAAATATAGGAAGTGATTATTATTACCACTGCTTGCAGCACTCACTGCAAAACAAGCACACTGCATCTAATCTCTCTATCTATCTATCTATCTATCTATCTATCTATCTATCTATCTATCTATCTATCTATCTATCTATCTATCTATCTATCTATCTATCTATCTATATAGCTATATATCTAACTGTGCATCTTGGGAAGAAGGAAGAAAAACGCGGCTTATTATTATTACCGAGGCGCACGGCATTAATAATGGATCAATGCCACGTCAATACTATTATTATTATTATATTATTATTATTGGTCTACAAGTTGTTTAGCGAGAGGATGGTGGTAATGTGCTTCAATAGAACAATGGATCAATGCCATGTCAAAACTCGCTCCGCTGATCTGGAGGGCTCGCAGACAGCACACACAGACACACACACGCGCACGCGCACACACGGCTTGCAGCCACACACACATTTCCACTGTCCAATAGACAAGCGCCCTTTTCGACCGCGTGACATTGTTCAGAAGGTCTCGGTGCGCTGACAGATTTCTCTATGTGAACGCAGGCGAACCAAATGAAGAATGCAACAATGTTGCAACTTCACCCCCAGAACCGCACCGAGTCCACCAAAACTATATGTGACTCCGCCCAGCGTGCGCGCCTACAACTCGGCGACCCAGGTTCCTCACGAGAAGAGAAAGAATTTTTTATTTTATTTTTTTTTTTATTTCCGTTTTTTTTTTTATATATATATATACTTACAGTTCGAGGGTTGAAGAACATATTTAGTATAACAGCGAACATATATAATAACTCTAATTGTGTTTAAATTGTGTTTAAAAATGGCTCCTTGAGACATACTCTGATCGTCTCTCACGAAGCTGTGGGGGCAGTTCCCTCGGGCTGTCCCATTTTTGCATGTGAAAGGCTGCTGTTGATGTGAGGTACGCCCCCACACGGTGTGGTGTTTATATTCACAGCACCTGTAGCAGAGAACACTTTTTTGCTGCTTAGATAACATCGACATGGCCGCACAAAAATTATCAGCTGCTCTTAATAGAGGAAGAGATGGAATGAGTATAGACTCCTCGGCGACGATGAGTGACCACATCACGGACTACATGGTCATCACTGAAGGTGAGCCGCCACCAGCTCTTTTATCCGACGATGAGACCGAAGACGCAGATGAAGACGCAGATGAAAAAAGACTGCTACAAGATTTAAAATTAGCACATCACAATAATAACATTCTCAGATTTCAAAGTATGACACATCATTTGAAAGCTTACATTCTGTACTTTCACAATCTGGAAAAATCTGGAAAATGAAAAAATAGACATGTAGGCTATAGCACTGGTCGGGGTCACATATGTGAAAGCGACCTTAAGCATCACCCCCATTTTGCAGAAAACGAAAGCGATTTGCATACTTTCTTTTGCAAAGCTTAGCTTTATACTTTATACTTATAGCACATGCATGGGCTTGGTCTCTTTTGAAAGGTAACATTCTGAAGTTGCTAAATCAATCACTTTGAGTGCTAAGGTTTGAACACACTGAAATAAAATATTTTCTCCTTACACAGCAGTTCCATAGCCTGAAGTCTTATGTAATACAGGTCCAAATTCTATAAAAATCCATTTAAAAAATAAGTGCTTGAGAAATGTTTTGGTAAAGTGTGTACCGGAGAAATACAGCGTGATCACATCGTGACATCCAAGATGGCGTCGACTTGACGATTCAGTCACAACAGCGGTCTTCTTCTTCAACTTTCACCATCTTCCCTCACTCTCACCCAGTGCACTCGTTGGCTACAATGCTGATCAATCATTTTCGCCATCAGCAGTGATTGGTCAATTCAGGACCATTTTGAACCGGAGGTGGTCATTTGAATCTCCTGCAAGAATAAAGGCTGCCTCTGGGTGTGAGTTCTGTTGTTTGCTGATGACAGCATGCAGTTCCTTCATTGCTAGCTTGGCATTCGCATCAGGAGGTATAGGCTGCAGTCACTGGTAGAAATGTCTACACTTGATCACTAGCAAGCATGTCGGCGAGCAAGATGCTAGGTTGTGCAGAGTTAGCCTTATCTTAGCTCGTAGTAATCCGCACCTACCCCTCTTCTATTTATGCTGACGGTGGGCGTGAGGAGCATAGGCAATTAATTCATAGCAATTAATAAAGGCTAGATGACTCACCCGCGCTGCTGGCCAATGGAGACCGACCGATGGTGCATGTACTATTGAAATAACCATAGCTTGCTGAACTTTCAACCAATTTTCAAACGGTTTGGTTTGTTATAAACGTCAGAGAGGTAGTTATCATACTGCATACTTAAATAATATAAGTAGGGCGAGCCGCAAATGACATCATGTCATAAATCAAGCTCTGCAGACAGTCTGACAAAATTATAGTTTTTTTGGTCAAACGTATTCAAGTATAAACATCATAACCATGTCACAACAGCAGTTATAATGTATATTGTCATCAATACGTTAGTTTACCAATAGGTTAAAGTGTTATTAGATTGATTTTAGTTTTAGTTTTTGTGAGGACATCCAGAGCTTTCATTGAGCGTTGGAATTTTTCCAAACAACACTTTCCAAAGGCCTCTATGGGGCTTCAAGCTAATTACTTCTGTATGACTTTTTTTAATATCTCTTATTTTTCTGGATAATATACCACTGAACATTATTGGCATATATTGGAGCGCAGTTAGTTTGTCTCCCCTATTTTGAGCATTTAGCAACAATCATATTTGAAATCTATTTAAAAATGGTGGCAGTCTGGCAGGAATAAGAAAACGACTGTACACAAAGTAGATTTCATTATCTGTTCTTATGCAGGCCTGGTGATACTAAATCCAAATTGAACTCGGGCATTTGAAAGATAAGATTTGGCACAATCCATAAATGTGCGAATTGGCTATAATAAGGTCATTTATAAGCCTGCTATTCTATATTCTATAATAATATTTCAAATTGCATTGGTCCGGATGGGATAATTCAGTACTGTATCTGTTTAATCATCTTCCCTTTATTCATTTCCTTAGATTTTCTGTACACGTGATCTCAAGAAGGTACTGAAAGAGCTCAGTGGCAGTTTTTCATGTCTGGTCATTTTTAGCATGGTGTTATTCACTGTCAAAGATGCAAAGAAAAATCATAATTCATATTCTTTTTTGTTTCATCACAATTTAAGCAAGCCTAGTAATAGACACAATATTTCTGACACTGGGAATACATTCACTGAGGTCCATAGATGTCCCTAGATACCAATAACATGCAAATGGACCTTGTAGAAGTGGAGCAATATTCCATTTACTTAGGTATGTATTTTAGGCGTTTTTTCAGAAAATAGGGCTCCGGGCTTAAGAGGTTAATAACGTAATAAACCAAACCGTTTGTAAATCCATCAAGATTTCAGCGAGTTAAGAGTATTTTTGTTTGTGCAGATCACTCAACTACCATATAACGTACCAGAATAGTTGACTGTCACAAGATGGCCGCTGGAGACTCCGCCTTGCACCATCTATTTATATATATCTATGGCGAGGAGCTCCTCCATCCTCCTGCATTTCCGCTTGCTTCCTGTTTAAGGGGTAATGGCGTCAGAAGTCGCCATCGATGCATCACTCTCTGATGGAGGCTTTCTATCATCCACTCCTCTCCTGGCTAATCGGTCTGGGATGCCTTTCAGCATGGAGAACCCTCCAATGCGCAAATGGAGGCGGAGTGGAAAGGGGCGCGAGGGTGGAGTGGGTGGAATGAGATAGAACTACAGTTAAAGACGGTAGAGGTTGAGTAGTTTTGAGTGATTTATATCTGCCAACAAGAGGGAGATTTTCTGGGGCTTCAAATTTGCAGTGACGACACGTCGTGTATTGAAGTAAACAAAAGGCAGACACGTAATAGGTCTCTTACCTTCCTTACAACTTAAAGGAACACGCCAACATTTTGGTAAATTAGCTTAATAGCCATCTACCCCGGAGTTAGACAAGCAGATACATACCCTTTTATTCTCTGTCCATTAGGGCTGGGCGATATGGCCTAAATATGATATCACGATATTTTCTGACCTTTCGGCGATACACGATACACATCACAATGTTTTTCTTTTTTCCCCCAAACAATTCATTATGAGGCTTACCAAGACAGTATTTGAGTTTGCAAGCTAACAGTAAAGACAAAATAAAATACCCATGCATTTAGCATTTTTATATTATATATTAGATTTAGATTATTGGATTATTAGATTATATATTGCATATATTTAGCAATGAGATATTATATGATTTAGATATGAAATATGATTAATTGAAAATGGGGGACCCTGATGTAAACAAGACGAAAGTCTTTCTCTGGTCTGCATCCCCTTAACAATTGTATGTATTGAGCTATACTGTACCCATTCTGCAATATGTTAATAAAGTTTTAAATCAATCAATAGCATTTTAATGAAACTACTGTATATTTGTATGTCTCTAAATGTTTTGATGAATTGAAAATGGAGGACCCTTATGTAAAAAAGGCGAAAGTCTTTTTCTGGTCTTCATCCTCCAGTCCACTGTTGTTGTATTGAGCTGTACTGTATTGTACCCATTCTGCATTCAATCATTCAGCCGGCAACAGAATAATTTTGATTGACAGTCGAGTCTGCCAATTACGTCACACCGCTTGCACCAATCGGCAAGCGCTATGCGTTTTTTACTTCCGCTTTTGTCCGCCATTGATTTTGACGAGAGCTCAGCTCAACGACAACAACAACAGCTCACCGCGGCCGACGAGTGATTACTAGCGCACCGCAGCATGACAACGAGGCATAATGATTTTACTGCAACAAATGTTATAATAAAAGCCTTTCCATACATCTGTCTGATTGAAAACTTTATTAACAGACCGCAGAATGGGCACGCACAACTCGGCACGGGCTGAGATATGAACAGTAAAATGCTTGCTATCTATGTCGTCATCGGACGTTGCTATGTTTGGGTAAATACGCTGATGTTATTGAACGTGTAACTATATAACGTTAATGCCACAAAACGAATGATTTTGTTAATAATAAGTAGTAACTTTGATGCAGTAGTGTGTGTGTGTGGGGGCGGCGTTGTTCAAAAGTTTGAACGGGTGTGGACCAGATTGACGCGACACAATCCTCTTGGGCAAAACATCACGATATCCACGATACGTTAAAAAAGTGTATCGTTAATGAACTGTACCCGATATTTATATAATATCGTCATATCGCCCAGCCCTACTGTCCATGCAGTAGGAGTAGGAAGACCTGCACCGTTAGTCTAGCTTAGCATCATTCACTGGAAGTAGGTTAGTCCAGCTAGCCCAGTTCCCAACATTCACAAAATACACTCCAAATACAACTCCAAAACGTTCCTGTAAACATGTTGTGACCTGTGTATTTACCACGTGGAGAAATGTAAAAATGTAATTAGAAATGTTCGTTTTCTAAGCAGATACATACTCTGAACAATGTTTTGCTGAACCACTGCTGCCTGGGCGCAGTGATTTCACGCATCACCTGAAAAGCTCTGTTTACCAGGAAACCAGTGAAGTGGTGGAAGATAGTTAGCACATAGTTTCAGCTGATGCGTGAAATCACTGCGCCCAGGCAGCAGGGACACTCTTGCTTTAGAGGGTTAACAGCTCCAGGAACCTTAAGAGCTTCAGTACTCAGAATTAGCTTTTTTTCTGGAAAACGCTACCGCAGTCACACAGCCAGAACCAACCGGCTGAAGAACAGACATCAGACTCGTCAACAGAGCCCACTGATGCCTCCTCTCTGCCCCCCCCCCCCTACACTTGAGAAACACAGTTGCTGCTGATAAAATAATCAAATCAATCAAACTGTATTGCACATTGCATTTTACCCACTGCAAAAAAGTTGGAACTGTACATAGCCTTTTGTTATTTAAATTTGTACAATATCTATCCTGTTATCTGCACTCCACACTTTTAGAACTATATATAGTCATCTTATTTTAATCATATTTGATATTATTCTATTCTTATTCTATGCTAATTTTATTTTATTTATATTATTGGACTCTTTTTTGCTGTAAAGTACGGAATGACGTGACAATAAAAGGAATCTGAATATGAATACCAAGCTTAATGAGCCGTAGCTGGCTAAATGTCTGCTCAATTCCCATGAATAAAACCTTATTCTGAAGGTCTTTAGTCTGTACTTTCACATCATTTGAAAAAACTAAAATGTTAAATTCCTAAATATGCCCCTCAAGTATATGCCTGGTCACATATATGCTTCTTTAAATGTAAACTATGAAATTTAACTCAATCCAGCTTCCATCACAGATTGGAATCTCGGTTCTCTAATTTAGGAGAAAACGTTTTGGGAAGGTTCTATACCCGCAATACCCAATGTGTCCATCCCTCCCTGCCGAGGTATCCTCGAGCAAGGCACTACCACACCCCCCTGTGCTCTTCGACCCCTCTGGTAGAATACTACATGTATGTGCGTCTCAGAGGGAGATGCTTCACCAAGAAATACATTCCACATACATTACACTCAAAATACAGATGATCTAAAAGCTAAAAGAAAATGTATGTACATATATGGTGGAAGAACATTTCAATCATATTCCCCTTTTAACCAAACCCTTTTACTCTGTTACATACGTACAGTAGATGAATTGAGGCACTGTGAGTGTGAGTGCCAGATTGCCCCCTGGGAGGTGTAGTTTTCGAGGCAACATTTCAGGATATGCAGGATATGGTGTTTTGTCCCGTCTCTGAACTCCATCTCCCATGAGTATCTCCCATCTCTTGACATCTCCTCAGCAGCGCACAACAATACAACATGGCTCCCACGCTCCATTTAACCTCTGAGCACCCCCCCCCCCCCCTCCCACACACACACACGCACATACACACTATTGAGGAATAACGATGCCTGCATAGCATTTCCTGTATGAATAAAAGGTCTAACATAAACATCTGATGGCAACATGTCAGAGAGAGGGAGGGAGAGAGAGAGAGAGAGAGAGAGAGAGAGAGAGAGAGCATCGTGGATGAAGTACTTCTGCCTCGTTGTTTTTTACTCTCTCCTTTCCCAGCCTCCTCTGGACATGGGAAACTACACTTAGTATCCTCCTCATGAGTAGAGAACCCCCACTCTTTAAGTTGTTTAGTTTAAGACTGCTCTTTGGTTTATCCATCATCTCTGCTTTGTGTGCAGAGGAAAGCACAGCATGTATCTCGATTATCTGCTTGGGAATTGTAATTAGCAATTGAAATCCATGGAAGTTAGTCAACATCCGGCACGGTAGCGCAGTGGTCCTTGGTTCAAACCCCAGCAGTGGTTAGCACTGTTGCCTCACAGCAAGAAGGTCCTGGGTTCAAACCCCAGCAGTGGTTAGCACTGTTGCCTCAAGCAAGAAGGTCCTGGGTTCAAACCCCAGCAGTGGTTGGGCCTAAAAAAATAGTTTGGTTCCGGTTGCCGACCGACCCTGCCGATTTAAGTGCGACCCAATTTATTTTATGAGTTTAAAAAATATATATATATTTTTTTTTCACTAAAGTTTCATAAAAATCTTAGTCAAACCTTTAGTATTATGGATATTAAACATGCTGGCAGAGTACATGCATCCATGTTGTTGTGAACATTTTAATTAAATAAATAAATTCCCTATCCATAGTTGCCGTGGGAAAAAATTCAATAAATTCCCTACCTACCCATGGCCTTAACTGACAACCAAGAGGAACCAAACACTTTTTTTTTTATCCCTTAGCACTGTTGCCTCACAGCAAGAAGGTCCTGGGTTCAAACCCACACAGGCCCTATACTGCCCTAAAAAGGCCCTATATTGCCCTACAAAAAGGCCTATACTACAGTACACATGTAGAGGGGTACAAATATAGTAGTATACACACATGTAGAGGGGTACAGGTATTTCACTGTATACTTGTATGCCGTGACAAATAAAACACTTGACTTGACTTGACTTGTAGAGGGGTACACAGGTATAGTAATAGTAGTAATACAGCATTGCTGGAATCGATGGATATGTTACCATCAGCAAAGCTGTTGTTTCTGCAAAGGCGCGTTTATGTTCGTTTAAAGAAACCAATGGACACAGACAGTAATACCTTCCCCTTGCGGTATGTTTTATTTATTTTAGCCCTACAAGGTGAATTTTGAATTAGCCAGTAATATTGTATATGAACTGGAAACATTCTGGCCAGGTTTAACAGTGTCAACATTTTTACTGGCCCAACCATAACTTGAACACTGTTTTTATCACGCTCACATATAAACCATTATTCATTTCACAATTAAAAATGATCTTGGTGTCAACTCCCTGAGCGAGCGACAGTGGCTCAGGGGGTGAGTGGAGCGCTCGTCCCCTATCTGAAGGTTCCATATCCGATTCTGGCTCCTCATGGCAGCGTGTCGAAGTGTCCTTGAGCAAGACACTTAACCCCGAAAGTTATTTTTCCCTCAACCCCAAAAGAGTGTCCTTAATCTTACTTAAGTAATTCATAATTTTAACCCAATTGCTGCAATCTGATTACATGGGATCTATTACTTCCCTATTCTATTACCCCCCCCCCCCCCCCCCGCCAGAAAGAAAAACCCTGGGAAAAATGTAATTTGGCATCTCCATCTGAAAAACCACTCATCTCTCCCAACAGTTTGTTTAGTTTGTCTCTCTTGTTTGGTGGACTGGACTCGGGTCGGTCAATCAAATGAACCTCAGAGAGGTCTAAGAACGGGAGGCTTAAAGAAAGATTCTAATGTCATAACATCGTGCCATGAGTACAAGCACTAGTGTGTAGTGTGTGTGTGTGTTTACTCTGATCCTGTTGGGTTTATGTGTGTTGGTTATCATGACCCCCCCCCCCCCTTTCCACCCCTAGATACACACACACAGTCACACACATACACACACATACTGCACACACACACACACACACACACACACACACACACACAGACGGCAACTTTTAAACAAAGCTGAGAGAGTTCTAAAAAGGAAGCGTCCATTTCTGGCGTTTCTCAATAGTCTTTGTATCCGTGTGATTTTTGGGTTCACACGGGATCTGAAGCCCTTCACGTCATAATCACATCTTACTGATAAATCCTGACCAATAAGAAACGTCAACTCACTCTGAACACTTTTGAAATAGTAGGAGGAATTTATAGCGGATTTCACAGATGAATAATTTAAGCTTTATAATATTTCCATACTGAATAATACAGACTTGAATTACAATTAATTGACTTACAATTAAAACCATGCTTGTATGGGCACATACTGTACAGTATTCCAGTGTGATGTGTGAGATGATGCAATTAATCTCTACACTCGGGGCCCTCGGGTTCTTCAGTGGTGGGGCCCTTGTTTTACCCAGCTAGTACTCCGTACACGCGAGAGGGCAGGTTCATACGACAGCTTGTCTAATATTTACATCTTAACAGAAATATCTTTCAGTAGTCCTACTGCTGCATAGTATTTAGGGGCTTGAGAGTAACACTGCTACACTATTACCAAATATTACACTATTGTCAATCTCACTTTCTTTTAATCTATTAAATAATACATATATAATGAATGAATTATTCATTTGCAATGTAGGCAAAAAAAAAAAAAAGTAACTAACACATGGTCATTAATATGCTTCCCCTGCTGGTTAGTTATTATTGTCACCCTGCTGCACACCTCAATCAGTGATGTCAGACTACCTCTTTGGAGGCACTATCAATGTCTGTCTAAGTATATAAAAAAGAGGTACTCTGACATCACATATTGGGGCGGGGCAGAGGTACTCTGACATCACATAAATGGGGGCGGGGCAGATAGTGCAGCAGGGTGAACCTATCAACCACAGGTGATAGGTTCTGGTTGACCGCAACCGACTAATCCATAGTTTACAATAATATTTGTGATGTAAATAGTGCATTTTTTCCTTCATACTGATGTATTCCGAGCTCCGAGAGGATCATCAAAGAGATGCTGCCTTTTCTCAGTCCTTGCCCCACAATGGTGGAACGAACTTCCCACCACAGTTAGGACAGCCGAAACCCGACGATCTTTTGCCGTCGACTAAAGACTCACTTCTTCAACCAATATCTGAAATGAAAAAAATATTATGATAATAACCCTAACTAACCTTACTGTCATGCACTTGTCCTAATAAACTAACCTACACTGTAGCACCAACACTGTGAACATTGTTGCTCAGCTGATAGAGTTGTACCCCTTCCTGCTGACTTGTCGTACAGAACTTGTAAGTGGCTTTGGATAAAAGCGTCAGCTGAATGACTAAATGTAATGTAAATGTCTTCCTCACCTGTAGTTGATGGTTGGTTCTGTCCCCCAGACATGCCTCTGCACGTGCGGCGGAGCAGTGACCCGGCCCTGCTGACGGTCAACGGGCCGTTTGTTGGCACTGCAGATGCCCGGCCCGCCACGGAGGAGGCCCCGACCCGGAAGAACCCGGCCCGCTGGTCCACCACCGCCGGCTTCCTGAAGGCCCGTCACGCCTCCGGGAC
>NC_140168.1:170981921-170991921 GCF_963971535.1 Notolepis coatsorum
CTCTCTCTCTCTCTCTCAGCGTCAGGTAAGGCCATGGACACGTATCGCAGCTTGCCCCGGGACGCGGGGACCTGGACCAATCAGAGGGAGTTCCAGAGGGAGACGGCTCGGTCCTCGCTGAGTGCCAACCACCCCCATGGTGGACCGCTGGCTGGAGAGACAGGAGCAGGTAGGAATATACATGCACATGCCACACGCACATACACACGCACATGCACACACACATGCACACACACACACACACACACACACACACACTCCGACCAAAACACACTCTTAATCTTAGCTTTTCCCTTAAATATAACCCCCCCACGCACACACACAGACACACACATATGCACACATACACACACACACACACATGAACAGACACACATATGCACACATACACACACACACATATGCACACATACACACACACACAAGAACACACACATATGCACACATACACACACACACACACACACATGAACATACACACACACGCACACACCCACACACACACACACACACACACACACACACACACACACACACACACACACACACACACATCTTTAACCACCCCCACCCCCTGACACATACTACCCCATCCACCCCCCCCTCCACACATGCACGCACACACATGCACGCACACACATGCACGCACACACACACACACACACACACACACACACACACACACACACACACATCTTTAACCACCACACCCCCGACACATACTACCCCATCCAGCCCTCCACACACACACACACACACACACACACACACACACACACACACACACACACACACACACACACACACACACCCTTCCACTGCCAGGCTCCTTCTGACTGATGTGCTGGTTCTCTTCAGGCTGAAGGACTAGGGGCCCGACGTGTCCTTCAGCACCTCATTAATACCCGGCAGGCCCGGTCCTGCTGCAGCCCTGACCCGCAGCACTTAACCCTGTCAGTGCTGTCACCCTGCACTACCTGCTCCCTGATGGACGACGAGAGCGGCTCAGACCCACGCCTTGTCTTCCATGACCTCGGAGTCTGCATGTTCGGCTGGAACTTCTTCCATGCAGCGGCCTGGCGAGTGGCCATGCAGCTACGGTGTGATAAAAACTACTTGCGTTTCAAGTTTCAAGTTTGCTTTTATTTGTCACGTATGAAGTACGTGACAGTGACGTGACGTTACAGTGAAACGCTTGGTTCTGTATGAGCCTCCTGAGAATGTGCTTCATACAGTAAAAAAGTAAGTAAAAGAGGAATAAAGTCCTAACACTATACAAATATACAAACTAAAGTACAACCTAAGTACAATGAAGTAAAAATGCAGACAATGAGGTACAAAAACGTTTAAAAAAGAAGACAAAATCCAAAAGTTTAATACAAACCTTTAACAGCTACAGTATGATAAAAACGACTGCTGATGTCTGCGTTGTGTCTGGTAAATCCTCGGTGTGTAGATAATATACAGTACAGCACGGTGGGAACTTCTCCACATCTAAAGAGCATACCAGTCTTAGTCAACTTCTATTGTCAATTCTCTATTTGTGTAAGACATACAGACATTTGAAATTGCGTTCCCCCATTCCCACGGTGTATATATAAAAGAAATTAAGATAGACAATATGTGACTGGGCATGGGGGCGCGGGACTTGTTGAGGTAAGGTCCAATTTTTTTTTACATATTGTGAAAGTACAGATTCATACCTTAAAAATAAGCCATCACTTGAACATTTTGGTGGGATATTTTTCAAGCTACATCCTATGAATCATGGAGATATCAGTAAACGCATTCAGAGATGAATGGTCTTCGAACTTGTGGACAGGTTCACACCTGTGATTTAATCAACTACAACCCTACCCAGAATGCATTGTATTCCATGGCCCCCCTCTCTCTGGGGACATTAACACCTTGCATCAGGCTCTTTTGTTATGGCAATGACAGTCTTGTGGCAAGTTGTTGTGGCAGTATTTGCCTTGTAAGTCTAAAAGCTAAATGACTAAATGTAAATGTATTATAAGGAAATGTTAACCTTCTGTAGTGTGGTAGTGAAAGGGTTAACCGTCTGTAGTGTGGTAGTGAAAGGTTTGTTGGAAGCCTCACATAAGCCATGTAATGTTGGGGGTCAAGGTATTGGCTGAAGGAAAGGCTACATCAATAAGCATTTAGATGTTTAGATTTAAAGGTTAACCTTCTGTAGTGTGGCAGTGAAAGGGTTAACCTTCTGTAGCTGTGAGAGAATTGTTGAATAGATACACAAATGTTCTAGAATGTTTGATTATGACATCATACTGTGACATCACAAATGTTTTTGGGCATTCATAACATTATTTTCTATGATGAATTGAAAATGGGGGATCCTGATGTAAACAAGATGAAAGTCTTTCTCTGGTCTGCATCCCCTTAACAATTGTGTGTATTGAGCTGTACTGTATTGTACCCATTCTGCAATCTGTTAATAAAGTTTTCAATCAATCAATCAAGTTAACCTTCTGTAGTGTGGCAGTGAAAGGGTTAACCTTCTGTAGTGTGGTAGTGAAAGGTTAACCTTCTGTAGTGTGGCAGTGAAAGGGTTAACCTTCTGTAGTGTGGCAGTGAACGGGTTAACCTTCTGTAGTGTGGTAGTGAAAGGTTAACCTTCTGTTAACTCACTAAACCTCACAAACACCAGCAAGGAAAGGCTGCATCAAAATAACTGTTTTGTTTCGTAGCTGCGTTTCTGCCACTCTTCACAAGCAAAGAGACTGTTTCCATTCCGTGAAAACCCGCCCTACTCTGCTCTGATTCGCAGACTGTGGGTGGGGGGGGGGGGAGAAACGCTGAATGTGATTGGATCAGAGTAGCCAGACAGACAGGCAGAGCAGCCAGCCGGACAGTGGAGCACTGAGAGAGAGGAAACAGCGGAGGATTTAACGAGGCGCGTTAATACAATTTTGTTTATCTGGCTTATTGCTGCGGATTCAAGCCAAGTTGCAATAATACAGTACAGCTCAATACACACAATTGTTAAGGGGATGCAGACCCAGAAAGACGTTTGTCTTGTCATCAAATGAATTGCCAGCGCGCGTTCGTCTACAACAACAACCAACGCGTCCTATAATGATAATAAGTTGTTTGTTATTTTCTTTGAGTTTCCCTATTGAATGAATTTACTTCTTATACCATTAGGTTGCAATAAATTCACTCGAATGAAATTCGTTCGCTCATCAAATTCGTGACATTCTAAATGTGTTTTAATGTTGTTTAATTTAATGACAATACACCTGCGCGGACTCGCGTTTTTTTTTAATCTTTTTTATATGGACAGGACACTGCGTTTGTTGCGTTGCTATAACTTATAACATTAAGATAAAGTGTATAAACATTGTTCTTCTCCCTGCTAAGAAAGGAGAGCGTTTGGCTGTGTGTGTTTCAACACCTCTTAAGTACCTGTTAAGCTGACAGACCCACACCGTAAATGCCCTCGCCTGTAGTTTTTCCACAGTATTGAGAGACAATACTGTCGAACTATATAACAATAATTACCTCATTTACAAGTTGTATTTAAGTTTGCAAATAAGAGAACACATTATTGACATTTCAAAGATGTAAAAAAAAAACAGATTTCGATTTTTTCGATTTTCTGAAGAGCAAGACAATTGTTCCTTTTCTGGCACTTGTTTCTCACCGGATCAAATCGGGTTTGGTCACGTCGAGTCACATTTAAACACAAAAGTAAACATATAGGACACGATATACAACACACAATATACAGGACTGTGAGATGTGTACAATATAAACAGTATTTAAAATGAGCTTAGTGCAAATATTTTCTAGCAGCAGTAGTACATAGTAAAATAGTAGCAGTGAGTGAAGTAAAGTGGCTGTGTGCGTGTGCGTGGGGGGGGGGGGGGGGGGTTGTCCTAGTCCAGAGTCTGGGGAGGGGGGTGGGGCTGGGATGAGAGTTCATCTTCCTGACAGCCTGATGGATGAAGTCTTTCAGTCTGCTAATGTTGCCCCTGTCTTCAACACATCCTAGGCGTATATGTTTTGGTAGATGTCCGCCTACCTTGCTAAACTCTGGCATTCACACTGACATTGATGTTGAAAAGGGGTGGATAATACTTGGAAAGTCATATGGTAAATGGACTGTACTTACAGTATCTAGCACTTTTCAATTTACGCTTCACATTCACACATTCTCTCACCCATTCACACACCGACGGCGGGAGGCAACCATGCAAGGTGCCAGCAGTTGGGCGTTAAGTGTTTCCTTGCTCAAGGACACTTCAACACGCTGCTGGGAGAAGCCAGAATCAAACTGGGAAATGTCAGACTTCCCCCTGAAAGTAGTTTGAATGTCGCTAGGCATAGTAGGTTCACCCTTCACCCTTCACCCTTCACCCCGCTAATGTATTCTCCACTACAAGCCGTTCAAATTCCCATGTCCAACCTTCGCTTTCCATTTCCTGGGTGTGCTTGTTATTAACTCCCTGGTGGGTTTGAATATATTTCAGCTCTGCAGTGTGGTCATAGGAAAGTAAAAAGGGTTGATATTTTAATCCCAGTATATCAGGGACTGGAATCGCAGTACCTTTAATCGTAAAACATCTTAATGTGATCATATCGTAGCCCCGGGTCTGGTGCTGATATAGTACCAGGTCCACAGACTCCACACACCCTGTGAACATGTTTCACATACACTTCCTACACTACGCGATACACATACTAAAGATAAACGCCCTCTCGGGAATAGTAAGTAGTACGCTTACGTCTGTCTCGCGTGACCTCAGTGTCTCACATACATAACTGACAATTCCTCTGTACCTCACCGCTTCCTAGCCCCCCTCTTAGACCACTCTCACACACACGCGCGCGTGCGCACACACAGCTTTGAGGACCATTGGAAGTAGGTCAGGTCTGGTTCGGATTTGGGCCTCTTGCACAGTGCATTGAGGGGATACATGGATGAGTGATGGTACATAAATTGTTTAATGTAGGGTTGATCTATGGTATAGGATATGGAAAGTATATATGGAGGACTCTGGAGGACGGAAGATGAAGTGTGTCAGCCATCTCATTCAGTAGAGACGTCCTCATCTCATGAAGTGAGTCAGCCGTCTCATTCAGTAGAGACGTCCTCATCTCATGAAGTGAGTCAGCCATCTCATTCAGTAGAGACTTGATCATCACATGAAGTGAGTCAGCCATCTCATTCAGTAGAGACTTGATCATCACATGAAGTGAGTCAGCCTTCTCATTCAGTAGAGACTTGATCATCACATGAAGTGAGTCAGCCATCTCATTCAGTAGAGACTTGATCATCACATGAAGTGAGTCAGCCGTCTCATTCAGTAGAGACTTGATCATCACATGAAGTGAGTCAGCCATCTCATTCAGTAGAGACTTGATCATCACATGAAGTGAGTCAGCCGTCTCATTCAGTAGAGACGTCCTCATCTCATGAAGTGAGTCAGCCATCTCATTCAGTAAAGACTTGATCATCACATGAAGTGAGTCAGCCATCTCATTCAGTAGAGACTTGATCATCTCATGAAGTGAGTCAGCCGTCTCATTCAGTAGAGACTTGATCATCACATGAAGTGAGTCAGCCATCTCATTCAGTAGATACTTGATCATCACATGAAGTGAGTCAGCCATCTCATTCAGTAGATACTTGATCATCGCATGAAGTGAGTCAGCCGTCTCATTCAGTAGAGACTTGATCATCACATGAAGTGAGTCAGCCGTCTCATTCAGTAGAGACGTCCTCATCACATGAAGTGTGTCAGCCGTCTCATTCAGTAGAGACGTCCTCATCACATGAAGTGAGTCAGCCATCTCATTCAGTAGAGACGTCCTCATCTCATGAAGTGAGTCAGCCGTCTCATTCAGTAGAGACGTCCTCATCACATGAAGTGTGTCAGCCGTCTCATTCAGTAGAGACGTCCTCATCTCATGAAGTGTGTCAGCCGTCTCATTCAGTAGAGACTTGATCATCACATGAAGTGAGTCAGCCGTCTCATTCAGTAGAGACTTGATCATCACATGAAGTGAGTCAGCCGTCTCATTCAGTAGAGACTTGATCATCACATGAAGTGAGTCAGCCGTCTCATTCAGTAGAGACTTGATCATCACATGAAGTGAGTCAGCCGTCTCATTCAGTAGAGACGTCCTCATCTCATGAAGTGTGTCAGCCGTCTCATTCAGTAGAGACTTGATCATCACATGAAGTGTGTCAGCCGTCTCATTCAGTAGAGACTTGATCATCACATGAAGTGAGTCAGCCATCTCATTCAGTAGATACTTGATCATCACATGAAGTGTGTCAGCCGTCTCATTCAGTAGAGACTTGATCATCACATGAAGTGTGTCAGCCGTCTCATTCAGTAGAGACTTGATCATCACATGAAGTGTGTCAGCCGTCTCATTCAGTAGAGACTTGATCATCACATGAAGTGAGTCAGCCGTCTCATTCAGTAGAGACTTGATCATCACATGAAGTGTGTCAGCCGTCTCATTCAGTAGATACTTGATCATCACATGAAGTGAGTCAGCCATCTCATTCAGTAGAGACTTGATCATCACATTAAGTGAGTCAGCCGTCTCATTCAGTAGAGACTTGATCATCACATGAAGTGTGTCAGCCATCTCATTCAGTAGAGACTTGATCATCTCATGAAGTGAGTCAGCCGTCTCATTCAGTAGAAACGTCCTCATCTCATGAAGTGAGTCAGCCGTCTCATTCAGTAGAGACGTCCTCATCTCATGAAGTGAGTCAGCCTTCTCATTCAGTAGAGACTTGATCATCACATGAAGTGAGTCAGCCGTCTCATTCAGTAGAGACTTGATCATCACATGAAGTGAGTCAGCCGTCTCATTCAGTAGAGACGTCCTCATCTCATGAAGTGAGTCAGCCTTCTCATTCAGTAGAGACTTGATCATCACATGAAGTGAGTCAGCCGTCTCATTCAGTAGAGACGTCCTCATCACATGAAGTGAGTCAGCCATCTCATTCAGTAGAGACTTGATCATCACATGAAGTGAGTCAGCCGTCTCATTCAGTAGAGACTTGATCATCACATGAAGTGAGTCAGCCGTCTCATTCAGTAGAGACTTGATCATCACATGAAGTGAGTCAGCCGTCTCATTCAGTAGAGACTTGATCATCACATGAAGTGAGTCAGCCGTCTCATTCAGTAGAGACGTCCTCATCTCATGAAGTGAGTCAGCCATCTCATTCAGTAGAGACGTCCTCATCTCATGAAGTGTGTCAGCCATCTCATTCAGTAGATACTTGATCATCACATGAAGTGAGTCAGCCGTCTCATTCAGTAGAGACTTGATCATCACATGAAGTGAGTCAGCCATCTCATTCAGTAGAGACGTCCTCATCTCATGAAGTGAGTCAGCCATCTCATTCAGTAGAGACGTCCTCATCTCATGAAGTGAGTCAGCCGTCTCATTCAGTAGAGACGTCCTCATCTCATGAAGTGAGTCAGCCATCTCATTCAGTAGAGACTTGATCATCACATGAAGTGAGTCAGCCGTCTCATTCAGTAGAGACTTGATCATCACATGAAGTGAGTCAGCCGTCTCATTCAGTAGAGACTTGATCATCACATGAAGTGAGTCAGCCGTCTCATTCAGTAGAGACGTCCTCATCACATGAAGTGAGTCAGCCGTCTCATTCAGTAGAAGCGTCCTCATCTCATGAACTGTGTCAGCCATCTCATTCAGTAGAGACGTCCTCATCGTGTTTTTATTTACCCCTGACCCTGATGCTCACCTATGAGTAAATAGAAACTATTACACACTAGGCTGTACGTTAGGTAAACTTTGTGTCTGGCACCAAAAAGCTCAGCTAATTGATTAATCAAAGCTCATTTGTTACTTGTGTCCCACGTGAGCAGCTTGTTTAGGTTTGTAAAACGGAATACTTCCAAACCTTGGCCAAACAGCAGTATCTATGTCACCCCCTCGGCGCCTACATAACATGTCAGACTTTAATATTGAATCTGCTGAGTCCCGATCCCATATTTATATTTTCCTACATAATACAGCTGCAAAGTGCACACTTAAAAGAACACGTCGTCAACACAGCCAGTCCCCCAAACACCCCACACATCAATCCCTACCACATCCCCATCCAAGACACCCCCCCCCCCCCTGATAAAGCTTGTCATGACTGAAGGAAAACACAAACAGCCCACATGCCACGGCGACGCCTCCCCATCTATATTAGTATACTGATATATAATGATATTGATATGATTACATATGTTAGAAATTGTCAAACATTTATTAAAAAAAAGATAAATGGACTGCACTTTACAACGTATGCCTCACATTCACCCATTCACTCACATTCACACGCCAACGGCAAGGTGCCGACCTGCTCATCAGGAGCAGTTTGGGGTTAAGTGTCTTGCTCAAGGACACTACAACACGCTGCCCGGCAGGAGCTGGAATCGAACCGGGAACCTTCTGATTACCAGACGACCGTTCTACCTCCTGAGCCACTATCGCCCCCACAAATGCTAATGTAATAGGTCCCAGGCTGTGTGTGTGTGTGTGTGTGTGTGTGTGTGTGTGTGTGTGTGTGTGTGTGTGTGTGTGTGTGTGTGTGTGTGTGTGTGTGTGTGTGTGTGTGTGTGTGTGTGTGTGTGTGTGTGTGTGTGTGTGTGTGTGTGTGTGTGTGTGTGTGTGTGTGTGTGTGTGTGTGTGTGTGTGTGTGTGTGTGTGTGTGTGTGTGTGTGTGTGTGTGTGTGTGTGTGTGTGTGTGTGTGTGTGCGTGCGTGCGTGCGTGTCTGTTACGTGTCACTGTAGTTCTGTTTAGTCTCTCTCCCCACACGCTCCGTGGGTCACGCACCTCCAGGGCGGATGTTGCAACGCGGCTGACACGGTGTCAAACTGTTGAGTCAGCTCTGGAAGAAGGAGCTCATGTGAAAGGCCAGGAGGTTAAGAGACAAATTGTAATAGGAGAGAATGGAATAGTCCGGGAACATACCACTGATAAACCACACCGGGCCGGGCCTCATACAGGAGTGCACCTCCTTTTCCCTGACGGACACATTTTACATCCCAATGGAGGTCTTCAGTTTGTAATAGGTGAATGACCCCAAATGTTAGTGTTTGTTTTACTCAAGTTTCAAGTTTCAAGTTTGTTTATTATTTGTCACAACAAAATACAGAATACTTTATGATGAACTGCTTGTTTCTGTATGAGCCCCTGAGAGTGTGCTACATACAGTAAAAAAAGTAAGTACACAAGTAATTAAGAAGTAAGTAAAAAGTAAGTAAAATAATGTTCAGTCAATATACATAATATACAATATACAATACAGAGTAAAATGAGTAACAGTGAGGTACAATGCAGAAATTAGATGAGGTACCAAACTGAGGGCAGGGTGCATGTTCTCTCGAGCTTGTGTTCCCCGGACATGGAACATCTTTCTATCCTGTGCCGTCCGTTCCACCTCCCCCGGGAGTTTACCGCGGTCATCATGACCGCCGTATATATTCCCCCACAGGCGAATACTGGCAAAGCGCTGGGGGAACTACATGATCACCTGAACAGACACCAGATAAAACACCCGGACGCGGCGATGATAGTGGCTGGCGATTTCAACCAGGCGAACCTGAAGAAAGTGATGCCGTCCTTTTTTCAGCACATCGCCTGCTCCACGAGAGGGAGGAACACGCTAGACCACTGTTATTCCCCGTTCAGAGCCGGCTACAAGGCAGTAGCCGCTCCGCCATTAACGGGGTCTTCAAGCTCGAGTGATCACGACTCCATCTTGTTATTCCCCGCCTACCAACAAAGATCACGTGACGCCGTCGTGTCACGTGAGACAAAGAAGTGGACTGACGAATCAGAGGCCACGCTCCAGGACGTGTTAGCAGACACGGATTTGGATATGTTCCAAGGCAGCGCCAGTGACGTCAGCGAGCTCGCAGACACTGTGGTGAGCTATATAACAACAATAGCTGATAGTATCGTCCCCACGAAAAAGGTGCAGGT
>NC_140168.1:170996921-171019421 GCF_963971535.1 Notolepis coatsorum
CCTCCCTCTCTTCTCTCTATTCCTCTCCTCTTTCTCTCCCTCTCCTCTATCTCTTCCTCTCATCTCTATCTTCCTCTCTTCTCTCTCTTCCTCTCTTCTCTCTCATCCTCTCCTCTTTCTCTCCCTCTCCTCTATATCTTCCTCTCCTCTCTTGTCCTCCTCTATCTCTTCATCTCCTCCCTCTCCTCTCTATTCCTATCATCTATCTCTTCCTCTCCTCTCTCTCCATATCCTCTCTCTCCTCTCTCTTCCTCTCTTATCTCTTCCTCTCTCCTCTCTCGCCTCACTCCCTCTCCTCCATTCCCCTCATCTCTTCTTCTTGTTCTCATTTTATCTCTCTGTCACACACACACACACACACACACACACACACACACACACACACACACACACACACACACACACACACACACACACACACACACACACAGTTGGGTCTCCCAGGTGTAGAGGCTCAACCTTACCAGCAGGAAGACTCATCAATCACCTAAGCCTCACTGTGTGTACGTGCATGATGTGTGTGTACGTGCATGATGTGTGTGGATGTTCATGAATGTACATGTGTGTGTGTGCGCTTGATAATTCTTGGTGTGTGTGTGTGTCTGCGCGAGCACCCACAGGTAATGTGTGCATGTAGCTGTGCACTCTTTTTTCTGTCTTTCTGTGTGTGTGTGTGTGTGTGTGTGTTCATTTAATGTGTGCATGTGATGTGTGTGTGTGTGTGTTAGGCCTACTACTAAGACAGCTAAAACGGGCACATTCCCCGAATCACAAGGGACCAGTTCAATTTAGTCTAATAATAGTCACATGAAAACCTAGCAGCTCCCAACTGTAGTCATTTAATTCATTTATATCTCCCGGTCTCCTATACTGTATGTCTAATTAAAGTTCCACAACCTTTTGTGGGCCTCAAAACCACATCCAAAAACCCATTGTAACATAAAAAAAAAAAAAAAACCACAACTGTCTATTTGAAAGTAAAGCAATTTGAATTTTAAAGTAATTCCTGATATGTATTTGGGACGCAAGCATTGCACCTGTCAGCAGTGGGAGGTTGTGTAGGTAACTTCTCTACGCCTGGCCAGTAGGGGCCGCTGTGGAGCTGAGTTTGGACGTGTGTGTGTCTCTCTTTAGTGTGTATGCACTTTCTTTCTACTCTCTTTTTCTCAAGTGCCCTCGCTGTGCGCTTCTTTGTCTCTCTCTCTCTCTCTCTCTCTCTCTCTCTCTCTCTCTCTCTCTCTCTCTCTCATTCTCCTTAAGATGTGCTTAATGCCTCTCAGCTGCTCTCTCTCCCCATCCTTTTATTCTCTCTCTCCCTCATCTCTCTCTCACCCTTCCCCTTCTCCTGTGCCTCCATCTATCCACCTGTTGTCCTCCACCTTACCGTCTCTTTCGCTCTATTGTCCCCATCTTTCTCTATCTCTTTATCTCTCTCTCTATATCTCTCTCTCTATCTATCTCTTTCTCTCTATCTCTTTCTCTCTATATCTCTCTATCTCTCTCTATCTCTCTCTCTGCATCTCTCTCTCTCTCTCTCTCTCTCTCTCTCTGCATCTCTCTCTCTCTGTCTCCCAGTCTAAGTATGTCTGTCAAGGGGTTGTACCTGAGAGTGCATCCCAGAGGGTTGACTTTCTCTCTTTCTACCTCTCTCTTTATCTGTCTCTCTCACACAGACACGCACACCACACAAACACACACTCCTTCCCAATCTCACACACACGCACGCACGCACGCACACACACACACACACACACACACACACACACACACACACACACACACACACACACACACACACACACACACACACACACACACACAGTCTCTCACACACAGACACGCACACCACACAAACACACACTCCTTCCCAATCTCACACACACACACACACACACACACACACACACACACACACACACAGTCTCTCACACACAGACACGCACACTACACAAACGCACACTCCTTATCTCACACACACACACACACACACACACACACACACACACACACACACACACACACACACACACACACACACACACAGACAGACACACTCCTTCCCACACACACACACTCCTTCCCACACACACACGCACACACAGTCTCTCACACACAGACACAAACACCACACAAACACACACTCCTTCCCAATCACACACACACACACACACACACACACACACACGCACACACACACACACAGTCTCTCACACACAGACACACACACCACACAAACACACACTCCTTCCCAATCACACACACACACACACACACACACACACACACACACACACACACACACACACACACACACAGTCTCTCACACACATACACGCACACCACACAAACACACACTTCTTCCCAATCACACACACACACAAACACACACACACACACACAGTCTCTCACACACAGGCACGCACACCATACAAACACACACTCCTTCCCAATCACACACACACTCAGGGTTCCCACGGTACCTGGAAAACATTGAAAACATGGGATTCATTTGTTCATTTTCCAGTTATGGAAAGGCATGGAAACTGAGCAAAAGTGACCAATTACATGGAAATAGAAACAGTTGTCCTGGAAAATTTTATTGGATGATGTGTAATAAAATTTAACTATTGAGCACAGAATTAACATGAGTTTATAAAAACCCTTTACATGTGAACAGCTTTTACTGTAGATAGAAATGAATGATCCCATGTTGTAGAGCATGCTCTTGGCATCCTATATGGTATATTGGATGTTGGAATTTGATGCAGGCAACTTGGTGAGCCAAGGGAGCCTTGGCATCTACAGTGAAACTTGAGTGAAACTTCTTATGCAAGTTTATCCTCAAATGTAAGTAGCTGTGTTTTAACTGTGTGGTAAACCTGGGTTTATCAACGTTAGTTAGTAAGCAGTGCAATCTTGCTAACTAGCTAGCCAACGTTAGCTCATAACGAGCCAGTTAGCCAGCGCCAGGTACAGTAGCTACCAACGTTAGCTCTCATAACGAGGCAGTTAGCCAGCGCCAGGTACAGTAGCTAGCCAACATTAGCTCTCATAACGAGCCAGTTAGCCAGCGCCAGGTACAGTAGCTAGCCAACGTTAGCTCTCATAACGAGCCAGTTAGCCAGCGCCAGGTACAGTAGCTAGCCAACATTAGCTCTCATAACGAGCCAGTTAGCCAGCGCCAGGTACAGTAGCTAGCCAACATTAGCTCTCATAACGAGCCAGTTAGCCAGCGCCAGGTACAGTAGCTAGCCAACGTTAGCTCTCATAACGAGCCAGTTAGCCAGCGCCATGTACAGTAGCTAGCCAACGTTAGCTCTCATAACGAGCCAGTTAGCCAGAGCCATGTACAGTAGCTAGCCAACGTTAGCTCTCATAACGAGCCAGTTAGCCAGCGCCAGGTACAGTAGCTACCAAAGTTAGCTCTCATAACGAGCCAGTTAGCCAGCGCCAGGTACAGTAGCTACCAAAGTTAGCTCTCATAACGAGCCAGTTAGCCAGCGCCAGGTACAGTAGCTAGCCAACGTTAGCTCTCATAACGAGCCAGTTAGCCAGCGCCATGTACAGTAGCTAGCCAACGTTAGCTCTCATAACGAGCCAGTTAGCCAGCGCCAGGTACAGTAGCTACCAAAGTTAGCTCTCATAACGAGCCAGTTAGCCAGCGTCAGGTACAGTAGCTACCAACGTTAGCTCTCATAACGAGCCAGTTAGCCAGCGCCAGGTACAGTAGCTACCAAAGTTAGCTCTCATAACGAGCCAGTTAGCCAGCGTCAGGTACAGTAGCTACCAACGTTAGCTCTCATAACGAGCCAGTTAGCCAGCGCCAGGTACAGTAGCTAGCCAATGTTAGCTCTCATAACGAGCCAGTTAGCCAGCGCCATGTACAGTAGCTAGCCAACGTTAGCTCTCATAACGATAACCAGTTTGATTTACAAAAGCTTTTACAGAGTAAGAGTAGTAGGGGTGAAACGATGCAACCTCACGATTAATTTTCGATTACGATTACGAGAGGAGTTGAGAAGAGAATACAGGAGCGGACACGAGGGGAGGTGTGGAGAGAAGAGGACAGGATGAGATATGAGAGGAGTGGAAGAGAGAACATATATCAATCCCAGTGCTCGTGTTCCAGTTCAATAAATTGTTGTTCATCTACAGCTTGTTGCATTATTTCATGCATTGATATTATCAATAAGACATAATCTCTAAGCATTTACAATGTAGACTTGACTGGCACATCTTTTAAATCAAGTAAGTAGTCAGGTGTCCTAGGGGGTTGTGTGTGTGAGGGGAGGGGGGGCGCGGAAAACTTCAGTGGCCTATAGATCATCACTTAATATGGTACCTGGAAAATCAGGAGGTAGTATGGAAAAAAATTTCAAGGCAAGCGTGGGAACCCTGACACTCCTTCCCAATCACACACACACACACACACAGTCTCTCACACACAGACATGCACACCACACAAACACACACTCCTTATCTCACACACACGCACATACACACACACACACACACACACACACACACACACTCCTTCCCACACACACACACTCCTTCCCACACACACACACACACACACCAGTGGCGTAACTCTCTCTCAATGTGTGCCGGGGACAGATTTGGGGGCGTGGCGAGTGACGTCGATGGGGGGGGGGGGGGGGTTAGGGCCCCCCTCTGCGTCTCTACATTTCGTAGCCACATTTCTGCAGACCCCTCTCTGATTGGTTGAACTCTATTTCTGCAGACCCCTCTCTGATTGGTTGAGCGAAGCCCCTCTCTGATTGGTTGAGCGTGCGCATGCGCATGAGCCGCGACAAGCTCCTCCAGAAACTCCTCCAGAAACTCTGTTAAGCTCCAGAGAGAGAGGCTGAAAACCCACAGTTCTTGCCCGACGGATGGGAGCGAATCCCGGATCCGAGGTTTCTGATGACTACCCCCAAAACACGGAGGTCGCGAACGCAATTTATACGCATGGAAGTATTGATTACGCCATAACGAATCATTAAAAAAATATACCGTTAACTGGAATATGTTGTGTGTGCCTTTCTGAATATGATTTGGGAGGGTTATAATAGAAGAAAGACAGTGTAAACAATATAACGTTATGTGAATAAACCGCGAAATAATAACTAATTCCTTGGTCAATAGAAGTCTCTGTGATACTTTCTGAATATGATTTGGGAGGGTTATAATAGAAGAAAGACAGTGTAAACAATATAACGTTATGTGAATAAACCGCGAAATAATAACTAATTCCTTGGTCAATAGAAGTCTCTGTGATACTTTCTGAATATGATTTGGGAGGGTTATAATAGAAGAAAGACAGTGTAAACAATATAACGTTATGTGAATAAACCGCGAAATAATAACTAATTCCTTGGTCAATAGAAGTCTCTGTGATACTTTCTGAATATGATTTGGGAGGGTTATAATAGAAGAAAGACAGTGTAAACAATATGTTTGACGTATTTTAACACACACCTAGGCTGACGACCCAAGCTATGATTATGCAAAGATAAGTACTTTAGCGAGTGGGTACTTGGCCCGTGCAGGGCAAGAATGCGACCCCCATCTACTGCTCTTTGCATAATAATAGAACAGGTAGTCAGACTCAGCTCTTTGGACGGTAAAACGTGGGGGGGACACTTTCCGATGTCCCCGGCGTCAGTTACGCCCCTGACACACACACACACACACACACACACACACACACACACACACACACACACACACACACACACACACACACACACACAGTCTCTCACACACAGACACGCACGCCACACAAACACACACTCCTTCCCAATCACACTCACACACACACACACAGTCTCTCACACACAGACATGCACACCACACAAACACACACTCCTTATCTCACACACACACACACACACACACACACACACACACACACACACACACACACACACACACACACACACACACACACACACACACACACACACAGACACACACACCACCCAGACACACACACCTTCCCAATCACATACACACATTTATACATAAATACCAAAGAGCTAATTACCACTAAAATAGACGTGTGTTGGACAGATGGTGCCTCTTTTAAAATCAATACATCAAAAGGGAATGGGTTTAAAGTACACCTGTTAACAGAAGGGTTTGTTATACACACACACACACACACACACACACACACACACACACACACACACACACACACACACACACACACACACACACACAGCTCTCACATCTAGTCTCACATGTACACAAAATCCACAGGTTGCCATCATTAGCGTGCTCCAAGAATAAAGAGAGAGCGAGAGAGAGAGGGAGCAAGAGGGAGCGAGAGGGAGAGGGATATAGAGAGAGGGAGCCCACTGGAACAGATGAAAGGGAAGAACAGAAGAGGGCACTTCTTTCATGGGAGTGACATCATATCAGGTTATGTCTGATCAAAGCGGAGCCTCAGTTGAGCTCCAGGGGCCTCTTGACAGTAGGCGTCGGCCCCGATCAGAGAGGACCCTACTGCAGCACTGCTGCTGCTGGCTGAGACACGGCTGGGAGACGCAGCGAGAGATGAGACTTTTTCATGTGGGGTGACAGTGTGATGTTTTGGGCTGTAATTCAGTCATCGATTGTTTTTTTCTCACATTTGTAGTCTGGAACGAAGGCTCTTTCAGGCTCATGAGTTGTAGTGTTGTAGTGGGTCATTTTATTAAAGAGTCAGTACGACCAAAAGTGTGGTTTAACAGAAAAATAATTACAGTAAAATTACCAAAAATGTGAAAATGATGACCATGATCTCTACACCCCTGGATATCAACCAAAGTTGAACCATTTCAGCTTCCTCTGAAATATTGCATAATACCCACTGATTGGCCCAGTAAACAGAGAAATGGGATTTGCCTTACCTTGCCTGTCTTTTTTATTTTTATTTATTTTGTACTGCTGTGAAGCACTTTGAGCTGCAATTTCCATATGAAAGGTGCTATACAAATAAAATTGTATTATTATTATTATACCTCAGAATCCTGGCTAATATCAGCATATCCTAGCTGTCATATCAGACATGAGCCTATCCTGTCTAAGCAATATGTAGGATATGGCGTTTGCACACATGATTATCCCTGATCATATCAATATCAACTACTGTCTACATCTCAAGATTCAAGATTCAAGAGGTTTATTTGTCACATACTGTACATACCAGGGCATACAGTGGGTGGCCATGCCCCCTTTGAGTGTGCTATAATACAATAGTAAATAAAATAAGTAGAAGATAATTAAATAGACATAAAATAGACATGTTAAAGTCCTGAGATAAATGCAATACACTAGTGTTAGTTACGAATTAAGGCACTACTACTACTATACAATATACAGTTTTTACTAGGGATGTCCGATATTATCGGCCTACCGATATTCTCGGCCGATATCGGCATTAAAATGTGATATTGGAAAATATCGGTATCTGTTTTCAATAAATTTTTATTTATTTTTTTATTAATTTTTTTATAACCTTTATTTACCCAGGCAAGCAAGTAAGAACAAATTCTGATTTTATTTATTGTCAAAAGTATGCATAATGTTGTGTTGATTCCACAACAAGAGATGTAATGTTAATTACCTGAAATTATTACATTTTTTGGAGGGGGAAACCCTGCATATATCGGCATCGGTTGATATCGGTATCGGAAATTAAGAGTTGGACAATATCGGTATATCGGTATCGGTAAAAAAGCCAATATCGAGCATCCCTAGTTTTTACTCTATATCCTTGTGCTATACTTGCTATTTCTAAACTATACTATACAAGAACCACAACAGTTCTTTCCTTAAAGTGACTTTTTTTCCTCGTTCCTTTAAAGTGTCTTTTCCATTGTGTTTCAAGTGACCGTTTGTGTCACTCTCCCTGTCTCTGAAACACCCGTCACCTGTTTGTGTTTCTTGTGTTTAGTAGCCGTTAATTTGGCCAAGGAATGATTCAAATGAACTTAATTGATGACTAATAATGATAATAAACACACACAAGTTTAAAACAAGTGCCCCATGTTTACACAGATTGAAATTACATCTCCGATGACCCACGAGGGCTTTATCTCCCGAAAGTCAGTTATTAGGTTTTCATGCCGTTGTTTACCCGGAGAACATTGGTATGCAGATTGTTATTTTGCAGCAGCGGTGATATCGCACCCCTCCCCCTCCTGCCCTGTCGGCCTGAGGTTTCGCCGGTAGGCCAAATTGCGGCTGAATTAAGTGGATTGCAAAAGCAGCCGATTGTAATTCAGGAAATGCAGAAAATCTCATTTGGTCTGTGCTGTTGTTGCTGTGCCCTAGGTAATGGGCACACTGACACACACACACACACACACACACACACACAGACACACAGACACTCACACACACTCACAAGTACAAACACTGCACTTTACTGTCTTATTGTTGTCTCACTGTTGCACAATCATGCACTGTAATGTCAAATCACGTTCCATTTTGTACCTGTACAAAATGGTGAATAAAGAAATCTGAATCTGAATGGACTCACAGTCATAGATGGACACAAACACTAAAACACATGAATGCTAATATTAGTTTAGATTAGATTCAAATGTATTGTCATCATACAGCACACGTACAGTACAACGGAAATAAGTTGGCATCTAACCAGAGTACAAGGTAACAACAGTAAAGTGCATTAACAATGTACAAGTGATTAAATGGAACATGTATAACAAAGCTACTGAGTACATTATGTTAATCTGATGATAAATGGAAGCGGACATGGCCGGTTAGCCTAGGCATTGTCCAACTAACACCTCTCACAGAGGCTAACCGGCCATGTCCACTTCCATTCATTGTGCTAAGCTAGGCTAACGTGCAGCCAGCTTTCTACTGAACGCACAGAGAGGAATCTGGTATCTATCTTCTTGTCTCTCTCTGGAGAATAGCTAATTTCCCCAAATGTTGGCGTGTTCCTTTAAACTCATTGTAAGGTGTTCCTGTGAAGCCATCACTTCCAGGGCATTCACCAGTGTTACATTTTTGTATTGCTTTATTTCTGCAGTAGTAACTGGGGTTATGATGTCATCAGTCTGTTTATCTTTCACCATAGGCAGGTCTAATCCATCAGATATTGGACGGATTAGAGGTTAAATTATCTTTGCTGTTTACAAACTCCTGCACAATTTCCTGTCTACTCCTTACAATTTATTTTTCGCTATATTTTCAATAGTGGCTATGTTTTGCTCTTTTTTCATTGTTTTTTCAATTAGTAAGCTAATAGTTTTAGAGCTTATAGTTATTCTATTATAATATTTATGTCTCGTAAGTATTCTCTGTCCAATATCTCTGTTAAAGGAACACGCCAACATTTGGGGAAATTAGCTTAGCTCTTTTTACATTTATTTACATGCATGCATTACTATACACTACACATACATATACCTGCACATGTCTACTTACATACACACCTACCCATATTTATACATGTATGACTACATGATGTTTCTAGCATTGCTCATGGTCAGGGGTTGTGCTTACATGCGTCGTACCACCAGCATAACACCAGCTAAACCAAGCACTCTGCGTACGAGACACGCACTCAGCCGGTGACACCGTGACTGTCCTGCAGACAGCAGCGTGGTCTCTCTCTCTCTGACACCGTGACCGTCCTGCAGACAGCAGCGTGGTCTCTCTCTCTCTGACACCGTGACCGTCCTGCAGACAGCAGTGTGGTCGCGCTCTCTCTCTCTCTCTCTCTCTCTCTCTCTCTCTCTCTCTCTCTCTCTCTCTCTCTCTCTCTCTCTCTCTCTCTCTCTCTCTCTCTCTCTCTCTCTCTCTGACACCGTGACCGCCCTGCAGACAGCAGCGTGGTCTCTCTCTCTCACACAGTGACCGCCCTGCAGACAGCAGCATGGTCTCTCTCTCTATGACACTGTGACCACCCTGCAGACAGCAGCGTGGTCTCTCTCTCTCTGACACCGTGACCGTCCTGCAGACAGCAGTGTGGTCTCTCTCTCTCTGACACTGTGACCGCCCTGCAGACAGCAGTGTGGTCTCTCTCTCTCTCACACCGGGACCGTCCTGCAGACAGCAGCGTGGTCTCTCTCTCTCACACCGTGACCGCCCTGCAGACAGCAGCGTGGTCTCTCTCTCTCACACCGTGACCGCCCTGCAGACAGCAGCATGGTCTCTCTCTCTCTGACACTGTGACCGCCCTGCAGACAGCAGCGTGGTCTCTCTCTCTCTGACGTGACCGCCCTGCAGACAGCAGCATGGTCTCTCTCTCTCTGACGTGACCGCCCTGCAGACAGCAGCGTGGTCTCTCTCTCTCTGACACTGTGACCGCCCTGCAGACAGCAGCGTGGTCTCTCTCTCTCTGACGTGACCACCCTGCAGACAGCAGCATGGTCTCTCTCTGACACTGTGACCGCCCTGCAGACAGCAGTGTGGTCTCTCTCTCTGACACTGACCACCCTGCAGACAGCAGCGTGGTCTCTCTCTCTCTGACACTGTGACCGTCCTGCAGACAGCAGCGTGGTCTCTCTCTGACACCGTGACCGCCGTGCAGACAGCAGCGTGGTCTCTCTCTGACACTGTGACCGTCCTGCAGACAGCAGCGTGGTCTCTCTCTCTGACACCGTGAGCACCCTGCAGACAGCAGCGTGGTCTCTCTCTGACACCGTGACCGCCCTGCAGACAGCAGCGTGGTCTCTCTCTCTCTGACACCGCAACCGTCCTGCAGACAGCAGCGTGGTCTCTCTCTGACACCGTGACCGCCGTGCAGACAGCAGCGTGGTCTCTCTCTCTGACACCGTGACCGCCCTGCAGACAGCAGCGTGGTCTCTCTCTGACACCGTGACCGCCGTGCAGACAGCAGCGTGGTCTCTCTCTCTGACACCGTGAGCGCCCTGCAGACAGCAGCGTGGTCTCTCTCTCTCTGACACCGCGACCGTCCTGCAGACAGCAGCGTGGTCTCTCTCTCTCTGACACCGCGACCGTCCTGCAGACAGCAGTGTGGTCTCTCTCTCTCTCACACCGTGACCGTCCTGCAGACAGCAGCGTGGTCTCTCTCTGACACCGTGACTGCCGTGCAGACAGCAGTGTGGTCTCTCTCTCTCTGACACTGTGACCGTCCTGCAGACAGCAGCGTGGTCTCTCTCTCTCACACCGTGAACGCCCTGCAGACAGCAGCGTGGTCTCTCTCTCTCTGACACCGTGACCGCCCTGCAGACAGCAGCGTGGTCTCTCTCTCTGACACTGTGACCGCCCTGCAGACAGCAGCGTGGTCTCTCTCTCTGACACTGTGACCGTCCTGCAGACAGCAGCGTGGTCTCTCTCTCTCTGACACCGCGACCGTCCTGCAGACAGCAGCGTGGTCTCTCTCTCACACCGGGACCGTCCTGCAGACAGCAGCGCGGTCTCTCTCTCACACCGGGACCGTCCTGCAGACAGCAGCGTGGTCTCTCTCTGACACCGTGACCGCCGTGCAGACAGCAGCGTGGTCTCTCTCTCTCTGACACCGTGAGCGCCCTGCAGACAGCAGCGTGGTCTCTCTCTCTCTGATACTGTGACCGTCCTGCAGACAGCAGCGTGGTCTCTCTCTCTCTGACACCGTGAGCGCCCTGCAGACAGCAGCGTGGTCTCTCTCTCTCTGATACTGTGACCGTCCTGCAGACAGCAGCGTGGTCTCTCTCTCTCTGATACTGTGACCGTCCTGCAGACAGCAGCGTGGTCTCTCTCTCTCTGACACCGTGAGCGCCCTGCAGACAGCAGCGTGGTCTCTCTCTCTCTGACACCGTGAGCGCCCTGCAGACAGCAGCGTGGTCTCTCTCTCTCTCACACCGGGACCGTCCTGCAGACAGCAGCGTGGTCTCTCTCTGACACCGTGACCGCCGTGCAGACAGCAGCGTGGTCTCTCTCTCTCTGACACCGTGACCGCCCTGCAGACAGCAGCGTGGTCTCTCTCTCTCTCTGACACCGTGACCATCCTGCAGATAGCAGCGTGGTCTCTCTGTGTGGTCTCTCTCTCTCTTCTCTCTCTTGTGACTGCTCTGCAGATAGCAGCGTGGGCGATGATGAAACCAGAGGTATTGACAGGTGCTCGCTGAGGCTGCTGCCCACCTATCTCCAAACCCCAAGTGTCCTGGAACAGGAATGATTTAATTAGCACACGGGGGAGGGAAGTGCGATTGAAAGTCACCTGTTAAGGATGTGTGTTGGGGGTGGGGGGGGTCTTTCTTCTGTGGAGACAACATATTTTGTGTCCACAAAGTACATTTGTGTGTTCTGAATGCATTAACAATGTACATAGTGCTAAATGTTTGGAGAGTGATACTGTGTATATATATATATTAGAGCTGGGCCGTTAACGGCATTAACGTGCTGCGTTATCGCGAGACTAGTATCGCGCGATAATATAATTGACGCCGTTAATCTTTTTCTCAACGTTGGGTCTGTATTGTCCTTAAATACTTGCCGTAGTTCCCAGCTGTGGTACCAGGAAGTGATTGCACTACCGGAGCTGTAGTCAGAATAATGTGTTAAACTAAAGTAGTGGTCCGGTAATCATTGTTATACAGGTGAGGTTAAGAAGTCCTCAGGATATAACACAATTCGGCGATGAGGACGTCTGAATCTGCGCAATGCAAGAAAAAAGAAGTCCGTTGCAAGCTTTGTTTACATTATACGTTAGCAAGTTAGCATGTTAGCTCACGTTGATACGGGCGGCACTGGGAAACATCTACAAGAGGAGGAAATCCACTTTACACACTAAAGGAAGGATTGACTGGACTATCGTGAGTGTTTACAACAGAAATGGCTTGGGTTATTGGAAATATTGGACCGTTTGATGACAATGTAGCCCCTTTCGTGACTGTGATGCACGGAGTGAATCCACAGTCACTTGCTCCTCAATAGGAAACTAACCTAGATTTACCATGAAGGACTGGTTCTGGCTGAACCGTTCGTTATACAAGAATCAGAGACGTTTCAAAGGTGCTCACAGTTGCACAAGGGTTTCGGACAGAGATACGGGATGGTTTGAAAGCTCTGCGTTGCTAATAAACATTTTAAATAATTTTTATAAACTGCTCAAAACGGCATTATTTCCGCCGTTGGGTGATCACAGCGCATGCGCACCATCCCTTATCTCTGTCCGAAACCCTAGTGCAACTGTGAGTACCTTTGTAATTTCTCTGTGATTCTTGTATAACGAACGGTTCGGCCAGAACCAGTCCTTCATGGTAAATCTAGGTTGGTTTCCTATTGAGGAGCAAGTGACTGTGGATTCACTCAGTGCATCACAGTCACGAAAGGGGCTAATGACAATGTGGAGCAAATAAATGAAAATGGTGGACCCTGATGTAAACAAGACAAACGTCTTTCTCTGGTCTGCATCCCCTTAACAATTGTATGTATTGAGCCGTACTGTATTGTACCCATTCTGCAATCTGTTAAATAACGTTTTCATTCATTCATTCATTCATGGAACTGTTACACTGAGCTTGCACTGAATTTGTTGAGAAACCTGCTTCTGCAGCAGTCTGTGTGTGAGCAACCAGTCAGCAGCATTGTGAATTTAGAGATTCACTAAAAGACACATTGAGAGACAGGTTTGTGTGTGGATTAAGAAATGAAGGTTCACAGAAGAAACTACTGACAGAGTGATTTGACACTGGAGAGAGCTGTCAATATCAGTGTAACAATGTTAATGGCATCAAAGGAAGGGCACAGAAAATTACGATAAATCTGGTTTTAAAAGAAACACTGGAAATTACAAAAAGAAGAGACATGTTCATGCTGTTGAACAAGGAGATAGAACAGCTAGTGACTCCTCAGATGAAGAGGAGAGGATAAATCTCCTCCTCTGGTCATTATTTGGGTAGAACACACCTATTTTGAACGCCTTCGGCATACTTTTATTTTTTTTGAGCCATTTTAATCTAGATTAATCTAGATTAATTCCAGGATTGCAGGTAGATTAATCTAGATTAAAAAAAATTATCTATGCCCAGCTCTAATATATATATGCTACCTATAGCGTGAGTGATGCTGTATGGCAGGCTGTTCTCTCCCTGGGGAGACTCATGTACTACAATGTGTGCAACACTCCCTCCACCCCCCCTCTCTCTCCCCTCCCTCCCAATTCTCTCCCCTCCCTCCGTCTCCATATCTCTCCCTCCTCTCCATCCCTTCCTATCTCTCTCACTCCCCCTATCTCCTCTCTCTCCTTCCATATATCCTTCTCTCCTCCTCCCTTTATCCATCCCTCTCTCTCCATCTCATCATCCCTCTCTCTCCCTCTCCTTCCCTCTCCCTCCACCCCCCTATCTCTCCCCTCCCCATTTTCTCTCACCTCCATCCTTCTCTCCATCCCTTCATGTATCTCTCTCCTTCCCCCTATCTCCTCTCTCTCCCTCCATATATTATTCTCTCCCCTTTCTCCACCTCTCCCTCTCCTTCCCTCCCTCCATCCTTCTATATTCCCTTCCCTCCCCCATCTCTCCCCCCTACACCCCCCTCTCTCTATCTGATGTCCAGATGGTTTGTGTATAGTGATTAGGGATGTGTATCGTTAGGATTTTATTGATACTACTACTCTTATCGATACTGCTTAATGGTTCGGTACTTTATCGATACTCTTATCGGTTATTTTCTATTATTTTGCAACAAAAAAAGCAATTAATTAAGAACAGAATCGACATTGCTTTATTATTTATAACTTTATAAATAAATATTATAAATAAATATTATTTCTTCAGCAACACTAACCCTGTGACACTCGTTCACCCTATCCTCTGTCATCCTTCCTCTAGCTGCTAGGGTGAAGGGACTTTGGGCTTGGCTGGGACCGGTGGTGGTAGAGGGAGGAGGGGTGGGCTGGGACATGGTTGCTGCAGCCTCAGCCTGACGATCTATAAAAAGTTGTCATCTTTCAAATATATTTGTAGCTAAACAATTAGCTAAGCAATTATATTTTATTTATTAGCCTATAATTCGTTATTAGCCTAGCTAACTCCATATCTTGGCTTACCTGCAGTGGACGTGGATGGAGATGGAACACTGCGAGCAAAGCAGTAGAAAATGGCACATTTCTGCAGACTAATGTTATGTTTTGACAACAGATGTTTTGACAAATTGCTTGTATTGCCACCCATACTTGCAAATGTTTTATTGCACTTGTGGCAACGTGCGTTGTCGGCATTGACTTTCGTAAAGTGTACCCAGACTTTCGAGCGTTTCGTTCTCTCCGCCATGATGAGCGCATGCAGAGCTGTCTGTGTGCTGCGCGCTTCAGCACGGAGCCAAGTACAGTACCTGTATGTGCATTTGTGTGAGTGTGAGCGACTCAAGCCGTGATTGTGTGTAACTCAGTCCCGCTACTCGTGCAGACACAGCAAGACAGATAGAGAGGAGAGATAGTTTGCAACATTTAAATTCCTTGAAAAAAATTATCTCGAGTATCGATAGCAGTACCGATAACGTCAGAGCTTATCAATACTCAGTTTTTTTTCTAATTTAGTACCGGTTCCCGTTTAGAACCGGGTTTCAGGGGGCATCCCTAATAGTGATATAGTGTAGTTAAGGTTCTCTCTCTCGCTCTCGCACTCACTCACTCTCTCTCTCTCTCTCTCTCTCTCTCTCTCTCTCTCTCTCTCTCTCTCTCTCTCTCTCTCTCTCTCTCTCTCAGGTTTGTGATAGTGCATGCATTTTTTATATATTGTTTAATTTAACCTATTCAGTGCATAGTACAATATTCTGTATATTTATATTAAACTTCCTCACTTCTTGTGACATATAGGCAAAACATATGATATGAATTGAATTCTATGTGATGTTGTTCTGTTCCACTGTATATGTGAGCTGTGAAATATATATGTCAACATAGTTCTTTCCCCACTGGCGCCAATACGGCTCTGTCTTTATTGAATGAAGAGAGAGATAATGGGGGGGGGGGAGAGAGAGAGATAATATAAAAAGGTAAGATCCTGCAGTATGTATTTGTGTAATGATGAGTGCCTCTTCATCATGCACACTTGAGTGTGTGTGTGTGTGTAGGCGTGTCCGTGTGTGTGTGTCCATAGCGGGTGTGCAAATGAGTGTCCAGCCACGGCCCAGTGACAAGATACAGGGAGTGTACTAGCATCACTTCATTAAAGAGACACACTCACACACACACACACACACACACACACACACACACACACACACACACACACACACACACACACACACACACACACACAGTGTGGACCACTGCATTGTGTCTGTGAGGTAGGAGGGACAGGCCTCAATAGATTCTCCCATTAATCTTTAATGAGCCCCTGGGTCTGAGAATGTCTGCCTGCCTCCCATACTTTCTCTCTCTTTCTCTCTCTCTTCTCTCAATCTCTCTCTCCCTCTCCCTCTCCCTCTATATCTCTCTCCCTCTTTCTCTCTCTCTTCTCTCTCCCTCTCTTTCTCTGTCTCCCTCTTTCTCTCTCCATCTCTTTCCCCCTCTCTCTTTATCCGTCTCCCCCTCTCTCTCTCCCTCTCTCTCTCTCTCTCTCTCCCTCTCTCTCTCCCTCTTTCTCTCCCCCTCTCCCTCTCTTTCTCTGTCTTATCTCGTCATTAGATTTATCTAGGTTATTTTTTCCCTCTTTGGATTCACTTGGTCTCTGTATTTGCTTATATAAGAGAAGAAAATGCAATGATGATGTGATCATCCAACGTGCTACATCTTAACTTGAAACAAGTGATCTCACTACCTTTGACCTAGACATACTGGTTCAGACATTCAATCTTTCTTTCTTAAACATGGGTTGTTATTTGGGATACATTTGTCATATTACCGTCAAATGACATTTGCATGAACAAAAAAATGTAATCCCATACCAAAAGTAATTTTTTTGCAGCGTGCCCTCGACCTAGCATACCGTGCGGCAAAGGGAACCGCTCCCCCCTACCTCCGGTCAATGGTCTCTAACTACACACCCTCAAGACCCCTACGCTCTGCATCTTCTGGCCGCCTCAGACCTACTCCTATCCAAGCTCCGGGAGGGTCATCAAAGAGAAGTCGCCTATTCTCAGTCCTTGCCCCACAATGGTGGAATGAACTACCCACCCCAGTTAGGACAGCCGAAACCAGTCCAATCTTTCGCCGTCGACTAAAGACGCACTTCTTCAACCATTATCTGAATAAAAAAAAAAACGAACTAACCTTACTCTCATGCACTTGTCCTAATAAACTAACCTACACTGTAGCACTCAACACTTTGATGAACATTGTTGCTCAGCTGATAGAGTTGTGCCCTTCCTGATGGCTTGTCGTACAGAACATGTAAGTCGCTTTGGATAAAAGCGTCAGCTAAATGACTAAATGTAAATGTAAATGTGCCGTACTTGTCTCAATATAAAGGGTGGGCAGTAGAAAAAAAAATAAAATAAAATGGACCATCAAACCAGCCAACAGACACTACATACCTGCCCTCTACCCATTAACCCCACAGCCCAGCACTGAATTATTGATGCCCCCTCATCTATCTGGGAAGTGGGGAGGTAGTTTGGAGAGAGGACTACTGAGCCTCTGAGAGGGAACGCTGAAGAAGATGAAGGCTGATTGATACCTCGGTTAACTGCATCTCCTGGAAGTTGTTGCTATTTGCTAATGTTTTAGTATAGGTTATAAAACGGATAGCTCAAATCAAGCAATCTGATTGGTGGTATATAATGACCACGTGATTCTAAGTCGGTATAGTTCCCCGTCTGATTGGAAAAAAGCACTAGCCTTGTTAAATGAGACGGTGTGGTCTATACTAGAACACAGAGAGACCAATCCAAAGTTGATCTGCACTTTCTCGGCCGAGCTATAGTAACTTTTTTGCACCTAATCCTGAACTCTGCATGTGCAGATTGATGAACCTAGATATCTGGACAATCCAGAGACTCTGTCGGCAATCTGTGCATGCTGCATCGACTTGGGTCTGGTCTCTCCGTATTCAGCAGACTCTGGCGTATAAAAGTCTATTGGATCATGTCTCCAGCTCCCCCACCGCCGTAGCTACAACTAGGGGTGGGACGATCCAGATCGATATATCGATCTATTATCAATTATCAAATAGGATCGATGCAACGTAAAAACATCGATTCATATTGCGATACTCTTATTTTGAAAATCCCCTCGTGAGCATATCTGCCCGGCTGCAACAACAACAACAGTAGCTCAGCGCAGCTCAGCGTGTGTAGACGTTAGACAGCATTGCTTCAGAGTCCGCCTATTTTGCCCGAAATAAGTGCCTGTTGTTTTTTCCCCCACAAGGGGTAAAATGCATCTAACATGCTTTCCATCCTCGCCATTCCTTGTCTGGAAGAGATCAAAAATAAAAATGTCAAATGATATTTCCATTGCCTTTTTTTTTGTTGATTTTAAATGTTACTGATTGTGTTAAATGGGCATATAATATCGTCTCATATCGATCGCAGGCACCTGAATCGAATCGTATCGTATCATGGCAGACTTTGTGATATCGGAAAATATTGTATCGTCGTCCAAATAATCAATATCGTAATGAAACTGGTGATTCCCACCTCTAGCTACAACCACTTAATGTCATCCACATTCAAATTTCCAAAGCAGTTATTTGTGGATCAAAATGGTTAAATTCTCACCTGAAAAAATATTAAAACTATATAATAATGGTCATATGTCTTATGTTAAAACCGGGTTCAGCCTAATAGTCTATGAAAAAAGTTATGGCAGCTAGTTGTGTATGTATGTTGCATAGCAACCATCTGGCAGTCATGAGCTATTGCTCAAATGATCATGGCATGTTCGTATGCATTTTTGTTTTACTGCGTTTAGTGTGCTTCTCTTCTCTTCTCTTCTCTTCTCTTCTCTTCTCTTCTCTTCTCTTCTCTTCTCTTCTCTTCTCTTCTCTTCTCTTCTCTTCTCTTCTCTTCTATACTATACAGTGCAAAGGATGAGGTACAATTTAGGTACAATTTACAGTAAGGTGTAATGAGGTATGAGTTGTAGTGTAAATTCTTTACCAATAAATATAAAGTGTGCTTAGGTGTTTTAAAGTGGTTAAAGTGGGTGCTGCAGTGAGTTGTCTTCTTCTCTTCTCTTCTCTTCTCTTCTCTTCTCTTCTCTCTCTCTCCCTTCCCTTCTCTCTCTCTCTCTCTTCTCTTCTCTTCTCTTCTCTTCTCTTCTCTTCTCTCCTCTCCTCTCCTCTCCTCTCCTCTCCTCTCCTCTCCTCTCCTCTCCTCCTCCCTCTCCTCTCCTCTCCTCTCCTCTCCTCTCCTCTCCTCTCCTCTCCTCTCCTCTCCTCTCTCCTCTCCTCTTCTCTCTCTCTCTTCTCTTTCTCTCTTCTCTTCTCTTCTCTTCTCTTCTCTCTCTTCTCTTCTCTTCTCTTCTCTTCTCTTCTCTTCTCTTCTCTTCTCTTCTCTTCTCTTTCTCTCTTCTCTTCTCTTCTCTTCTCTTCTCTTCTCTTCTCTTCTCTTCTCTTCTCTCCTCTCCTCTCCTCTCCTCTCTTTGCTTCTCTCTCTTCTCTTGCATCTACGGTAGGATTATAATTCCTTTGGGTACCTCTAATACAAAATATGAATGTCAGCTGTCGGTGTATTGTTTCACTCGAATGTCTCGCGTAGCCAGACCCTCCTCCACATCTACGTTAGCGCTCGTGCCAACACACAGGATATATTATGAACCAGAGTGTGAACCTAACGTTGTTACCACTACTGGGAGACTGCAACGCGATGAGAACAGAGAGTTGAAGCAAATACTTTGTTGTGTCAGAGCTGTTTCCTTGCTTGCAGGAGAAACTCTTGCTGCAGGTATTACAGCGTTTTGCTGTATTTCATATTTTTTGGGACGCTCAAACTTTCAAGCGTGTTGCTGCTTTTAGCCGATGTTAGCCACGGTCCAGCAAGAGCAAATAAGAGCCTCCGTTCACATGCTGTGCTGAGGCAGCCATGTAACCAGTGAAATGACATTTGTCCAAAGCAACAGGTCTTGGTAGTTGAATAGATAAATTTTTTTTGCTCAATGCAGCCACTGACCTATATGCAGGGGTTGGGGGGGAGGGGGGGGGGTCATTGAACTGTGAGCTTGTAGGATGTAATCTTTACTTGCACATGTGCTTCTAAATAATTTTTTCCAGGTTCACACGTCTATTTTTAGTGAAACGCTCGTACTATCGAGCCCTGCACCGTATTTTAAAGTTGTCACTTAACAAACAGCCTACTTCTCTACTTCTCTCAACCAGCATTTTGAGATGGATGTGTGTGTGTGTGTGTGTGTGTGTGTGTGTGTGTGTGTGTGTGTGTGTGTGTGTGTGTGTGTGTGTGTGTGTGTGTGTGTGTGTGTGTGTGTGTGTGTGTGTGTGTGTGTGTGTGTCCGCGCGTGCATGTACATGCGTGTGCGTGTGTGTGTGCACATATATGTGCGTGTGTGCTAGCTAGCCTGGTGGTATAATGATGTAGAGCAGACGTCGGCCCCCAGGCCTCCAAACATCACCTCTACGTCCTCAGTGCCGCAGTGAGGGACCGCAGGGACCTGACACAGTGTTACCAGGCACCCCTGGAGTCACACACACACACACACACACACACACACACACACACACACACACACACACACACACATCAAACACTCACAGCACACTCCACATACCAACACACTCTCTCACCTCACCTCCTCTCTCACACACACCTCTCAGAGTGGAATATAGAATGGTCATTGTATGAATAAGAGCCTCATCTCCTAGACATGTCTGTTATTGAGGTACTGTGTGTGTGTGTGTGTGTGTGTGTGTGTGTGTGTGTGTGTGTGTGTGTGTGTGTGTGTGTGTTTCATGTGTTACAGTGTAGATGGTGGACATCCTCTGGATAAATATTGAATCCTGTTCTACGTCTCCATGGATCCACCACTCCGTATTGTTCCTCTGTCTCCATATGTGGCCCCTGTGTGTGTGTGTGTGTGTGTGTGTGTGTGTGTGTGTGTGTGTGTGTGTGTGTGTGTGTGTGTGTGTGTGTGTGTGTGTGTGTGTGTGTGTGTGTGTGTGTGTGTGTGTGTGTGTGTGTGTGTGTGTGTGTGTGTGTGTGTGTGTGTGTGTGTGAAATTTGATGAGAGGAAGAGAGGATGTGTGCATTGTGTCCATGCACGTATGTGTGTGTGTGATGAGAGGAAGATGGTGTGTGTGTGTGATGAGAGGAAGATGGTGTGTGTGTGTGTGTTAGGGCTGGGCGATATGGCCTAAAAATAAAATCTCAGATTATTTTTTTTTAATCCGATTTCTGATTTTTTCTCTCTTGAAAACTAGAAACGCCTAGGAAATCATTCAAATAACCTTTGTTTTTATTTGACACAAAAAAAATTCAAATCAAGATGAATTTCCCTATTGGGATTGAAGTGCAAACCTAACTTTCACCAATCTTCACTTAAATTTTTTTAAATAATAATATATATATATATAAAAGGTTACTCTTGATCAAACAAAGATGAATGTCCCTATTAATAAAGTGCAAATCTAACTTTCACCAAACATCATTTTTTTGAATTTTTCAAAATCGTCCTAGATCATTAATTCGAATTAATCTATTAATCGCCCAGCCCTAGTGTGTGTGTGATGAGAGGAATATGGTGTGTGTGTGTGTGTGATGCGAGGAAGATGGTGTGTGTGTGTGTGTGTGTGTGTGTGTTGCTAGGTACCTACACTGCTGGCATTACCCTGGACCAGTCACTGGCATTATAAAGGTGTGGTTGGTCTCTGACCCCTGTCTGTGGCTGGTCTCTGACCCCTGTCTGTGGCTGGTCTCTGACCCCTGTCTGTGGCTGGTCTCTGACCCCTGTCTGTGGTTGGTCTCTGACCCCTGTCTGTGGCTGGTCTCTGACCCCTGTCTGTGGCTGGTCTCTGACCCCTGTCTGTGGTTGGTCTCTGACCCCTGTCTGTGGCTGGTCTCTGACCCCTGTCTGTGGCTGGTCTCTGACCCCTGTCTGTGGCTGGTCTCTGACCCCTGTCTGTGGCTGGTCTCTGACCCCTGTCTGTGGCTGGTCTCTGACCCCTGTCTGTGGCTGGTCTCTGACCCCTGTCTGTGGCTGGTCTCTGACCCCTGTCTGTGGCTGGTCTCTGACCCCTGTCTGTGGCTGGTCTCTGACCCCTGTCTGTGGCTGGTCTCTGACCCCTGTCTGTGGCTGGTCTCTGACCCCTGTCTGTGGCTGGTCTCTGACCCCTGTCTGTGGCTGGTCTCTGACCCCTGTCTGTGGCTGGTCTCTGACCCCTGTCTGTGGCTGGTCTCTCATGTCTGGATGCCCAGTTTGCCCACTGCTCCCAATGCAGATACTAATTTCCCCAATGGGATTTATAAAGTGTAAATTAGCTTGATATATTCAGTAGTAGCTGAACAAATTTAACTAGTTTACAATTAATATGTACCAAGTCTCTGTCTCAGATATGTCCACCTCTCCTCACCATAAACATTTATCTCAGATATGTCCACCTCTCCTCACCATAAACATTTATCTCAGATATT
>NC_140168.1:171021921-171031921 GCF_963971535.1 Notolepis coatsorum
TATTGAGACAGTAGGAAGGCTGAGAGGGAGACAGTGTAGGTTCTTTATTGAGACAGTAGGAAGGCTGAGAGGGAGACAGTGTAGGTTCTTTATTGAGACAGTAGGAAGGCTGAGAGGGAGACAGTGTAGGTTCTTTATTGAGACAGTAGGAAGGCTGAGAGGGAGACAGTGTAGGTTCTTTATTGAGACAGTAGGAAGGCTGAGAGGGAGACAGTGTAGGTTCTTTATTGAGACAGTAGGAAGGCTGAGAGGGAGACAGTGTAGGTTCTTTATTGAGACAGTAGGAAGGCTGAGAGGGAGACAGTGTAGGGGAGACAGAGGAGTGAAGGTTCTGGTGAAATGTGATCCCAGACCAGGGGTCTGAGCCACTACACCATCTCTGGGCATAAAGATCGGATATCTTTGTTTCTGATAAGACAATCTATCCATTCGCTTTTCTTTCATTCAACACAGTTGTATGACGTCATCTAAAACGCTCCCTTCCTCTCCTTCTTGTCTCCTCAGGATGAAGAGGGTGGAGAGGACGAGAACGGGCGCATCGAGCCGGTGGGCCGGGCCGACTCCTGCATGGACCACACCCCTGTGAGGTCACTAGAGTAAGTCGTCCAATCACAGGGTTTGTTTTGCTTTGCTTGAAGCCCCCTCACTCTGACCCATAGATATCTATAGAACACTAGCTAGATATTATCAATTACTAACGTCCTCGTATGAAACCCTTCAACTAGACACTGTCTGGAGGAGGGATATTCCAGACCTGGAAAGTGACTTTGATTGGCAAGAAGCATGGGCAAATGTCCGTCTTACATCAAGGAACCCGGACCATCAACAAATCAATCTTAACTATATTCACAGGACATACTTGACTCCTATAAGACTGAACAGAATGGGCCTGAAACAAGACTCAAAATGCTCCCAATGTACAAATGGAGACGAAGGGACATTTATGCACATGTATTGGGACTGCCCACCAGTTAAGGCATTCTGGAAAGATGTGACCCATCAATTATCAAAACTCGTATCTTGGAATATTCCAGTACACCCCTCTGTATTGCTTTTGAATGATGTTTTTGAGTTTGCAGTAAATCCACAGCTAAAGAGATTGGTCTTATCGGGTATCACAGTAGCTAAAAAACTGATCGCATCACGCTGGTTTCAACCGGAAAAAATGTGCCGGAAAGTTTGGTCTCTTACATATCTCGATGTGATATATCAAGAAATATCTACAGCAATAATTCTGGGTCTCAACGAATCCAAAATGTCAATGTGGGTAGAAGTGGTGGAGAGAATAAAAGCTAGCTTATAATGGTAGTGTCTGGTTAGGAGCGAGGGATAATGGAGGTACTATCCAAGGAGGGGTCCGGGAGGGGGGGGGGTTCAAGCTGGAGCATATGTGTGTAGGGTTTTAGAAAATAGGTATTAGGGGTATGTCCTATATAAGCATTTGTATAATTGTTAATTTCGCTGGATATACACTGTATACGGTAAAATATTATTATAGACTTTTTTTTTGTGTCTTGTTTCTGTACTTGCATGTAATTTTAACCACCTTGACTGTTAGTTTCATTATGCATTATGTGTTGAGTACTGACTTTTAATAATTTCTGTTTTGCAATAATAAAAAAAAAAAAAAAAAAAAACACTAGATAGCTTAAGGCGGAGTCACCAGCGTCACCGAACCGCCGCCATCTTGCCAGGGGCAGCCTTGAGTGAGAGTGAGTGAGCTGCACAGACAAAAATACTCATAACTCGCTGAAATATTGACGGATTTACAAACGGGTTGGTTTGCTATAAACATCAAAGATGTAGTTATGATACTGCATACTTATAAAAAAAGAATTTTAAAGATGTTTTTTTTTTACAAACCGCTTGAATCATAGCCACGTTAATAATGCTTGTAATAAACCAAACCGTTTGTAAATCCGTCAATATTTCAGCGAGTTATGAGTATTTTTGTCTGTGCAGCTCACTCACTCTCACTCAAGGCTGCCCCTGGCAAGATGGCGGCGGTTCAGTGATGTCGCTCTCCATTGCCGGCAGCTCTGACCCACCTGAAGAGCTATGAAATGAACCGCTGATGGACAAATAGACTATGGGACATTTGGTAACACTTAGGGATGCTCGATATTGGCTTTTTTACCGATACCGATATACCGATATTGTCCAACTCTTAATTTCTGATACCGATATCAACCGATACCGATATATGCAGGGTTTCCCCCCCCCCAAAAAACGGAACAATTTCAGGTAATTAACATTACATATCTCTTGTCGTGTAATTAACACAACATTATGCATACGTTGACAATAAATAAAATAATAATTTGTTCTTACTTGCTTGCCTGGGTAAATAAAGGTTAAATAAATGTAAAAATAATTTTTTATTTTATTGAATTTTTTTAAACCGATACCCATATTTTCCGATATCACATTTTTATGCCAATATCGGCCGATAATATCGGACATCCCTAGTAACACTTTAAGTTATGACTTGCAGCTATGATATAACGTGCTGTAATGGCGTTTTAGCTATTAGCAGGGTCTCATGAGAAACAATTTATCCTCATGAAACTAAAACAACCCCATAATGGTTGCAATTTAGTCTGGGTAATGGGTATTGATATTGATATTTGAGTTATTATGAGCTAGTGTGGGTTAATAACCACCCCCACACTCCATTGGACATTTATGGAAATCACCTATTTACAATATTCTCCAGTGTCTGACGAAGAAGATTAATATCAGTGTCATCTCTGTGTCCAGTAAAGTCCAGGGCCCTCATTTATCAACGTTGCGTACGCACAGATATGTGCGTAACCCTTGCGTACGATCATTTCTAAGCAAAGTGTGGGACTTATCAAATTGAACTTGTGCTTGACTTTGTGCGTATATCTACGCATAGCTCGGAGCATGCGTAGCTGACGCCCGGTGGTAGAATGAAGCCTGCATGTCTGCAACGCGGAAATAAGCTTCCTGGCATTACTTCCAACACTGGCGTGTTCAACATATGACCCGTAATTCATTATAGTTCATTGTAAAATAGCGACAGTAGAGACTTTTAGTCACTGAGACTAAAAGTAAAAGACAGTATTTTTTATTTTTTTGTGAGCTCCGCGCACAGACGTGATAATAATAATAATAATAATAATAATAATAATAATAATAATAATAATAATAATAATAATAATAACAATAATAATAATAGCTTCATTTTATATAGCGCCTTTCAAGAGACCCAAGGTCGCTTTACATAGATAGGGGGGGGGGGGGGGGGGGAATAACAAAGTAATAAACATAGTGGACAGACACAACATATGAATATGATGATGGGATTCAAGTTCGCGTTTTTATTGATCACATAGGCAGGCTATACATGGCACGGTCCATCGTGATATTCTAGATGGATCGAGCAATAGCTGTTACTGTACCACCCATGTAGCTGTCAAAGCTCCATCACAAATGCAATTATGTGAATAGAAAGGGATTCCACTCAGTGATGGGCATTTGCCTGATAAATGTCGTTGCTGCCGGGAGGAAAGGCATGCTGCATGTTTTCAATTAATTAAATAAAACGGATACTTTTTGCAAGGGTTTACTGACTGTCATACAAATAATCAACCAACTACATACTGTAACTTTTCAGTGCACGTTCTTATTTACATTGTGACAACAGCCTTGTGAGCTCCCGCACACAGACATGATGGAATTCAAGTGCAAGTTTGTATTGATCACATAATAGGCAGGCTACGCATGGTGTATATAGCAGCGTTTCCGTTAGCCGGTAATTACCGGTATTTGACCGGCAAAATCTGTTGAAGTCCGACATATTTAATCTCTCCGGTCTTAATGTCCGGTGAAAATAATTCCCTGAGTCTAAGCACAATTTGATTATTTGAATTGTATTAAAATAGGCTAAAATTAAATAGCCTATGCGATGAACGAAACAATCATTACATTTGTTTCATCGTTGCTTCTAATAATGACAACGACGTTGTCAGCGAGAGCTTAAGGCCTCTGCATGCTACAGCAAATTCAAAGCAACTTCAACACAACATCGGCGCGATTTCAGCGTGCTTGTTGCAGACAGTCTTGTAGACTGTGTTGCTTGGGCGTTGCGTACCTGTGTCCAAAATCTAATCTAAAGACCCGTTGCGTTGGTATTGCGTAGCAGTGATTGGTTGGTAGTGAACCCGCTGTCATAGAATAATATTGTCAGCGAGGAATACTATCCGCCATTGTTGTAGGCAGCAAGCTATGCTATCAATATTAGCTAAATAATTAGCGTCATAACTGGCCTTTTTCTGAAAACCCAAGCACATATTGTTCCATAGCATACGCCTTCAGTTGATCATGACAAATCCTCTCTTACCTTGACGATTAAAAAGCCTCCATAATTTAGTAAATAAAGCTGTAGCCAGCCAGCTAGCATTGGTGATATTCAAAATGCTATCCACATTAGCTACATAGCTAACCAACTAAATACAATGGTATCCTGAGGTAATGTTAAATACAACGTTTGCTAGTCGAAATGACTGGACACACACAGGGACAAGTTAAACATCAATCAATTAATTTATTCCAACAGGTAGTTTGAGCTGCATGTGAGTCGGTCTTTCTCTCCTCTCCATTGGAAACCAATGAAGTTACGTTAAAGCACAGAACCGGCTGACAAAAGTTAAGCTGCTAGCAACAGACACTATAATACTTCCGGTCGGGGGATTTCAAAATAAAAGTGCGACGACTAAAAGCACCGGAAATACGTTTATTTTGTACATTATCTAACGTTAACACGAACCTAAACTAACTTTAGATTAGTTTAGGTTCGTGTAACGTTAGATATTGTAAAAAATAAACGTATTTACGGTGCTTTTAGACTCGCTCTTTTATTTTGAAACCCCCCGCCCGGAAGTAAAAATGATGCTTATTCTTTTGCCTGTTATCAATGGGTTGGTTGAGAAGGGAAGCGTCATCTATCTAGGGAACCTAGCTACGTACGGGGTGTCGTTACATAGGCTGCGCGTTGATTTTGCAGAAGCATAAAGGTAGAGTGTCTGCAACACCGTTGCTTTGTCGTTGCAGTTGCTCTGAAGTTTCTGTAGCATGCAGAGGCCTTTAGTGCTGGGTGTGCAAACTTTTGTGAAGCTGCAGAGCCGGAGCAGCAGCAGCACAATGCAGTACTCCAGCAGTACTCCAATTCAGCCATTTTCAATTCAATGTTGGGTGGGGGGCGCTGTTGTGCGGTCCCCAGAAAAGAGCCAATAACAGCTGAATCTGCTGCTCTGCATCGACATACTCTCGCAAATAAGTCATTGGGAGGTGGAGAGAGAGAGAGTCGTCACGCAAACCCACGATAATGTTGCCGTCTCTCTCTGCCAAATTTCTCAGTTCTTCGCTTGATATAATTAATACAAATGTCCAATATAACGGAATTCGTTAGCTCATAAAAATGTGATTATAACAGACTGTTGTTTATTAATGTCGGGCGACTGCCCACAGACACCTATTTGATTTAAAGTCGGCAGCAGCACGAGTCTCGGGACTTATTTTATTTGGAATATAATGACTTTATACGCAAAAGTAGCCTAGTTTTAAGTAAAAATATTATAAATCTACATGCCTTGATGATGTCATTCTTTTGTTATGTTGTCATTCTTTTGCCTATCAATTGTTTTTAAGCTCAATAAACTCTGACCGGAATTTCTCTCATTTGACCGGTAGATTGAAATCTACCGGACACTGAGGCCGGCAACAATTTTTTCTAACGGAAACCCTGGTATATAGGCTACATCATACATGGCAGTGAGATTCATTGTTCTTGTATATGCTCTCGTATTATTGTTTATATAGCAGGGTTTCCGTTAGAAAAAATTGTTGCCGGTCTCAGGGTCCGGTAGATTTAAATCTACCGGTCAAATGAGAGAAATTCCGGTAGGAGTTTATTGAGCTTAAAAATAATTGACATCCTCAAGGCATGTAGATTTATAATATTTTAACTTAAAACTAGGCTACTTTTGCGTATACAATCATTATATTCCAAATAAAATAAGTCCTGAGACTCCGTGCTGCTGCCGACTTTAAATCAAATAGGTGTCTGTGGGCAGTCGCCCGACATTAATAAACAACAGTCTGTTATAATCACATTTTTATGAGCTAACGAATTCCGTTATATTGGACATTTGTATTAATTATATCAAGCAAAGAACTGAGAAATTTGGCAGAGAGAGACGGCAACATTATCGTGGGTTTGCGTGATGACTCTCCACCTCGCAACGACTTATTTGCAAAGAGTATGGCGCTGCAGACCAGCAGATTCAGCTGTTTTAAGGCTCTATCTGGGGACCGCTCAACAGCGCCCCCCACCCAACAGCTGAATTGCCAATGGCTGAATTGGAGTACTGCACTTTGCCGGTACAGATGGGTGGGTTATGGTGGTTTCTGCGGCTCTGCAGCTGCATGCAGTCGCAAATCTAGCAGCAGCCAGCTCGCGCTGACAACAGCGGTGTCATTATTATACCTGCTTGGTGAAGCAACGATGAAACAAATGTAATGATTGTTTCGTTCATCGCATAGGCTATTTAATTTTAGCCTATTTTAATACAATTCAAATAATCAAATTGTGCTTAGAGGGAATTATTTTCACCGGACATTAAGACCGGAGAGATTAAATATGTCGGACTTCAACAGATTTTGCCGGTCAAATACCGGTAATTACCGGCTAACGGAAACGCTGTTATATAGGCTACCCAATACCGACATCAAAATAGATTGTATGCATCTACAAATCATATGCAGCAGGTAGAAAATTTACGGAAAATCCGTCGCGATTTGGAATAAAATTGAGGATAACTTTAATCCCTGGGTATTAATCGAACAAAACGGAAAAAGGCAGTCATATTCCAGCACGGTCTTTATTAGTTAATATGGTCTTTAAGTTAATAGATATCATATCCGACATCACCGTACGTGTACATGTCTGTCAGCGTGCGTATTTCTCCATAACGCGCTTCCCTCGGCTTAGTCCACTTTTCCACATTTCATGGGGGTGTTCCATTACCGTATATGGTTAATTACGGGCGGTGCTATATGCAAATACGTAAAACCATGCACGAGCTGCAGCGTAGGATCAAAGTTAAATTGAGGATAACTTTAATCCCTGGGTATTAATCGAACAAAACGGAAAAAGGCAGTCATATTCCAGCACGGTCTTTATTAGTTAATATGGTCTTTAAGTTAATAGATATCATATCCGACATCACCGTACGTGTACATGTCTGTCAGCGTGCGTATTTCTCCATAACGCGCTTCCCTCGGCTTAGTCCACTTTTCCACATTTCATGGGGGTGTTCCATTACCGTATATGGTTAATTACGGGCGGTGCTATATGCAAATACATAAAACCATGCACGAGCTGCAGCGTAGGATCAAAGTGGTGTACGACCTGTGTACGCACGTGTGATAAATCCTGTTTTCTTTTTGCGTACACACATTCTAAATTATGTGCTTAAGAACAAAGATAGAACACTTTCTAAGAATTGTTGATATATGAGGGCCCAGGTGCATGCTAGCAGAGCTTAGCACAATGACTGGAAGCAGTAAGGGGCAGCTAGCCTAGCTTAGCACAAGGCCTGGACGCAGTAGGTAGCAGCTAGCCTAGCTTAGCACAAGGACTGGAAGCAGTAGGGAGCAGCTAGCCTAGCTTAGCACAAGGACTGGAAGCTCCATCAAAAGTGAAGAAATACAACTTCCAACAACTCCAAAACTGACTCAGAGATTAAACTCAATCTTCTTGTCAGACTCTGGGGAAGATGGCAAATAAGTGTATTTCCCAAAAGTACACCAGTCTTCATGTTAACCACACTACACTCACCCACACACTAACCCTGCCTCCCTTTGATATTAACAACTGTATCTTTTTTTTTCTTTTATCTTTTTGCATGCTTCCAGTCTCATATGCAGGTACGGTATTTAAATTTATATGACTTGCTGTCCAGCTTCTCCGCCTCTCCCCAAAAACAATGGGTTTGATTGCGTTATAAACGTCTCCATTTCCCCCCACAGCGAATAATAATGATTGTCAATTGTAAGATTTGCACTGCTGTGGAAAACATCAATGGTGAAACCCAGTGCTACCAGTAACCAGACCAGTTACTCTCCCTGTAGTGCATCTGAGGAGCACTGTACCCCTTGAGGCCCCTACAGATGCTTTCTTTTTTAAAGGGATAATTTAGCTTTTTGGACATTAAAGGAACATTATCTTCTTGTCTCTCTGGAGAAGATGGTAAGCTAATTTCCCAAAATGTTGGCGTGTTCCTTTAACACAATGGCACCCTCCCACGGAGATCTCCGTGTTTCGATTCCACCCGTTGTGGACAGAAGCACGGATATATCCGTGGCAAGTTGTTTTTGCTTTTATTCCATTTTAATAACCTATTCAAGGTCGCCGAGCTGCACTGCAGATGTACCCTACTCTTTGAATTCGAGAAAGTGCAATACCGGCCAGATCCTCTTAGGGGCGCTATCGCAATAATGCAGTGTGCCATGTGGCTGAACGGAGCATTATTTTTTTTTACTTTCAATGGAGTTTTCTGTTAGCTCGATTCTGGATGTGCAGCATGTAGCTTGGATTATGTTTTGGATTGCGGATTTCACTATGCAATAAGGGGATTTATCATCAGCCAATGGACATATCGATCTACCAGATGGCGATCGATAACGGGGAAATGCTCGGGGTGATCCAACCGGCTCATGGTAAGATCTTTTTCACATAAATTACAGCCCGATCGAGCCTTGTTATGATACGATACGATCGGCCTATGTGGCTGCTTAGACGAACACGGTTATTGGTAATCAATAATAAGAAACGACGTCCCCCGCCCCCCCCCCCCCCCTTAACTGTAGTGAGTTTTAACTGTAGCATCTGTATAACGGTAATGCCATTGGATATAACGTTAGTATCTATTAGCCCTTTATCTCGCCTTCCAGGAAATATACTAGACCAAATGCCGTATAACGCTTATATTCACAGCGCTATAAAATGAGAACGTATTGATGATTTTTTTTTTCTTTAATCCATTTTGAAGGGACAGTTTATGGTCCCAATTGACAATGAGAATGGACAGATAGCAATACTATAAAGCAGGGCTATTCAACTAAATTGTTCAGGGGGCCACATTGTCAGAAACCCAAGGGGCCAGGGGCCAGACTGCCACGGCGCCTCCCCGTGCTATGAATATATGTACACTTGACACAACACGCAACCACAATTTCACAACTTTTATTTAACTACATTGCAAAAGTAGTATACTTTTCAAAAAAAGTGCTTCATTTATGTGCCACATCTGCAACATCTCCTGCAAAAAGTGCTTCATTTATGACTGTGCAACAACTGCAACATCTCCTCTTCAACATTTCAATATAAAAATTAAATAAAAAACAAACAAGTGCATGATGTGCATCTGAACATTCTAACATCAACACTTGAACAAAAAAACACATTTATAGTGCAGCTGAGCTTATGAAAAAGTGCTTCATGTCTGTGCAACAACAGCAAATCACAGCATCTTATTAGCACTTATTGTCGACTCTTAACTCTCAAACATCAGGGGGGTGGGGGGCAGACAGGCCTAGCCTACATACACACATCTAATGAGAGCGATTGCACTTCTTTGACTGGGCAATGGCAGAGAAAGAGGGTTCATAGGAAGTGAGGGCTACCCGCAAACAGTGATGCAAATGCTCATTTGTCAAGGAGGCATGGTTGCTTGTTTTAATGGCATTCATGTGAGAGAAACTGGATTCACAGGTGTATGTTGAGCCAAACATTGTTAGCACAGATATTGCCAGCGTTTTTATTTTGGGGAATGTCTTGACATGAATACACTTTATCCAAAATGTTGTGGTGGATTCATTCTCAAGTGCCTGCTTCAGAGCAGATGATGCTTGCATGTCAATTATTTCAAGTTGCAGGAGACCTTCATCAATGTGAAGTGATGCAAGGAACTCT
>NC_140168.1:171034421-171111921 GCF_963971535.1 Notolepis coatsorum
TACCGGAGGGGACACGTGATGCAAGGCTTGGTCCACATTGCAGCGGACCAGTGAGAGGCATGGTCTAACAACGTTCGAGACAGGGGAGGGTAGAATTGGACAATACGAAATTGGGATGGGAGAAAAATAGAAAAATGGGGAGAAAAAGTAGATATAAAAAAAAAGACAACATAGGTTGTCTGTTTTCATCCATAAAGACAACACAAGTTGTCTGCTTTCATCATAAAGACAACATACGTTGTCTGCTTTCATCATAAAGAGAACACAAGTTGTCTGCTTCCATCTGTTTTTTGTGAGATGTGTCGTACAGTGAGATGATGTACAGTGATATGTGGTACAGTGAGTTGTGTGGTACAGTGAGATGAGGTACAGTGAGATGAGGTACAGTGAGATGAGGTACAGTGAGATGAGGTACAGTGAGATGAGGTACAGTGAGATGAGGTACAGTGAGATGAGGTACAGTGAGATGTGTGGTACAGTGATATGAGGTACAGTGAGATGTGTGGTACAGTGATATGAGGTACAGTGAGATGTGTGGTACAGTGATATGAGGTACAGTGATATGAGGTACAGTTAGATGCGGTACAGTGAGATGATGTACAGTGAGATGAGGTACAGTGAGATGAGGTACAGTGAAATGTGGTACAGTGAGATGAGGGACAGTGAGATGAGGTACAGTGAGATGATGTACAGTGAGATGAGGTACAGTGAGATGAGGTACAGTGAGATGTGGTACAGTGATATGTGGTACAGTGAGATGAGGTACAGTGAGATGAGACACAGTGATCTGTGAGGTACAGTGAGATGAGGTACATTGAGATGAGGTACAGTGATATGAGGTACAGTGAGATGAGGTACAGTGATATGTGTGGTACAGTGAGATGAGGTACAGTGAGATGAGGTACAGTGAGATGAGGTACAGTGAGATGTGGTACAGTGAGATGAGGTACAGTGAGATGTGTGGTACAGTGAGATGAGGTACAGTGCGATGAGGTACAGTGAGATGATGTACAGTGCGATGATGTACAGTGAGATGAGGTACAGTGAGATGTGTGGTACAGTGATATGAGGTACAGTGAGATGTGTGGTACAGTGAGATGATGTACGGTAGTGAGATGTGTGGTACAGTGAGATGTGTGGTACAGTGAGATGAGGTACAGTGAGATGTGGTACAGTAGTGAGATGTGTGGTACAGTGAGATGATGTACGGCAGTGAGATGTGGTACAGTAGTGAGATGTGTGGTACAGTGAGATGAGGTACAGCGAGATGAGTGGTACAGTGAGATGTGGTACAGTGAGATGAGTGGTACAGTGAGATGAGTGGTACAGTGAGATGTGGTATGGCAGTGAGATGTGGTACGGTGCCATATTGTATAGCAAATACAGGCCATGCGAATGCAATGGATAGCAGAAATAAGGTTTTGGTTTGTCATGTGAAACCTGCCACACACACAGAGTCCTTTATCTATGACCCCCAGGCTCAGCAATATAAACAGTGTCTGTCACGCTTGACTGAGAAGCCCGATCATATCACTTCTCACACCGGGCCAACCTAATCAAACTAAAAGCACATTTGTAAATTAGCATTAAGATTAAGATGCCCCCCTCCCGACTTCCATCCCCGCCAAATCAGATTGCGTTGTGTGGACGCACTGCGGCAGGACACGTCTCTGAACTCTGCCGCTCGGTGAACTGTCTCTGTCCGTCGTCCTGTAATCTCATTGAATCCATATCGAATTAGAAAAGCCTGTGGGAGACGCCGAATACGAGGATCCTTCAGATCAGCCTGGATTACTTAGGCAACACACTCTCTCACAGCGTCTCGAGAGCCATCTCGACACACACACATACACACACACACACACACACACACACACACACACACACTAACACGCACGCATGCACACACACACACACACACACATTCACACACGTAGACGGACATGGCCTGGTGGAGGAGACTCAATTGGATTTGGACCCACCTTTGCCCGTTGAGGGGCGGGGTCGGGTGGGGGCAGGGAATTCACTTTCCTCTCAAGTGCGGCCTGTAAGCATCTCGCAGGTGAAGCCGACCTCCCTGGTCAGCGGCTCGGCTCGGCACGGGGGAGCGGGCGTAAGCCGGTTTACCACGCTGGATTAGCCGGCTATACACAACCGTTCCAGCTCAGGGGTTTTGAGAGACCCCCACAATATGGACAGAACAGTACCCCCCCTCCCCCAACACATGTGTATTGCTGCTGTGCAGACACAGCTCTAAAAGCAATGTGTTTTGTTGTTGATGGGATACAAATTCTATAATAGAAGAAGTGGGATAAAAGTTCTCTGGGTTTAGGAAAGAAACACCTCGTGCGTGGTGAGGACTGCTGTACGCCCACTGAGCCTCTTTATTATTATTCTTTTTTTTGCATTTATATTTTGATCAATTTTGAATAGCAGCTCTCCCACAAAGCTTCCAAAGCATCCCTATATATGAAAGCAAACCCTACATAACTGTGATTGTTCTCTCTCTCTCTCTCTCTCTCTCTCTCTCTCTCTCTCTCTCTCTCTCTCTCTCTTAAGCCTGTGGCAGTGAATGGGTTAACCTTCTGTATGGTCGCCATGAAAGGGTTAACCATTTGGTAGTGTGGTGGTGAACGGGTTAACCTTCTGTATGGTTGCAGTGAATAATGGGTTAACCATTAAATGTGAGATTTTGGTAGTGTGGTAGTGAAATGGTGAATCCCCTTTGGGTACATTGAAGGGTGCAGATTATATGGGGGACAGGCGCCTAACGTACAGTACACTGTGTGTCGAGCACCAGAGGATCGAGGCCGAGGATCGGTCGCGCTTCAGGTCTTTTCATTGGCTGCGTTAGTGGCCTGTCACAATGATCCAGCACAGATGATCGCACGAGGACCACAGCCATGGGATGTATTGCATCGGTATTTACATAGGTTTCAGCAATGGCAGAATGTTAACACATCGAACAAGCACAATATATCGTCTCTCATACCGTAGTAGTACATACATATAATAAATATCAAATCTATGAGAGTACATAGTAAGTTGTATTATCCAAATGGGGACATGTAGGACATATAAGTTAGAGATAGACAGACAGACAGACATACATACCTTTGGGGGGTTGAGTAGTAGTAGTAGTAGTAGTAGTAGTAGTAGTAGTAGTAGTAGTAGTAGTAGTAGTAGTAGTAGTAGTAGTAGTAGTAGTAGTAGTAGTAGTAGTAATAGTAGTAGTACTAGTAGTAGTAATAGTAGTAATAGTAATAGTAATAGTAATAGTAGTACTAGTACTAGTACTAGTACTAGTAGTAGTAGTACTAGTACTAGTAGTAGTAGTAGTAGTAGTACTAGTAGTAGTAGTAGTAGTAGTAGTAGTAGTAGTAGTAGTAATAGTAGTAGTAGTAGTAGTAGTATCAGTAGTAGTACTAGTAGTAGTCTCAGTACTATCAGTATTATAGTATTACTGCATACTAAGAAACATGTGTGAACAACCACATTAGTGTTTGTAATACCACTTCCCCTCATACTACTATGAGTACAAGTACAAGTAGCAATTTCCTCAGCATTTCCTGCTGAATTCAGAGTAGGAATATGCATACCCTGAATATATCTGTTCTGTCATGTTCAGTTGGAGGTTGTAAAGGCTCATCTGGGTATACATGAGGTCCCATGTCCAGGGTTCCTGCGGGGTATTAAATATGATTTTGATAGGTCTTCAATGTATTATATTTGGAAGTTACTTCTATGTTGTGATAGCTTTTCTGTGTCACAGTTGAGTTGAGTTTATTTTATCTCAAACAATCAACCATATAAAAAACACAATAAAAAGGATAAACTAAAGAAATATTTTTAAATTAAATCTTACATTCTTCATTAAATTATAAACAAATGAGTTCGAGAAGGAGCAGAAGGAAACAAATGCGTATCTAGTCCTGCCCCTTCCTCACAATATCATAAAACAAATGATCTTACAAACTGTAAGTATGTCTGAGCTTCAGCAATTTGTGTTGAATTACTTCTTTCATAGTCATTTTTCTTTTCTGCCTGTATGGTCATGAAATAGGTATTCAATTATATTCAAAGTGGTCTTAACAAGGTCTTAAACATTCTTAAATGTAACTTGTTGAAACTTGCAGGAACCCTGTATGTTTTTTAGCTGTTTTGAGGTCCCATCTCTTCTTTTTTGGGAATTTGGCAACAGTCATAATGTAACTGGAATATCTTGCAACAAACTAATCATTGTATCATTGGATAGCTAATAATCCCCTCTTTCCATGAATCCGTCAATGTTTTTCCAGGGGCCAATGTGACTGAAAATGACAGAACAGAAACACTGCATTGTAGTAAAATTTAAGAAACTCCCCTCCCCTCCCCAGGCCCGACTCCCAAGAAAACCCAAACTGCACCATGTGGAGTTCACTACATCGTCATTAACGCTGTATCTACAAATTATCCCCAGGACTCTAGGCTTGTTGGTCAAGCGTCTGGAGCGCGGGGGCAAGGCGGAGCAGCACAGCCTCTTCCAGGAGAACGACTGCATCGTCCGTATCAATAACGGAGACCTGCGCAACATCCGCTTCGAAGAGTAAGACCCAGGCCCTGGGGGGAGGCACCCTGAGCTCCGCTGGTCCCCTGACCTCCCTTTTCCTTTGCTTTACTCCTAGGCGTTCATTGGCTGTCCTTTGGCTACTCTGGTCCATAGCTAGAGTCCTCCGCTTGAGTGCTTCACTTGAATCCTCCTCTCCTCTCCCAGCATACTGTACGCTACACCTAACCCTCCTCGTTTGACTCCTATAGGTCAAACCCTCACTTGCTAAAGTGGCTCCTGCTGCGCTCCAACCCCCCCGCTCCCCTCCACCCTCGCTATCTCACTAACTGCTACATTATTCCTATAGTTTACTTCCTCTGGCTTTCCACCACCAGACACCTCTGCTTTTAGCTTAACATCCTAACCGGTAGCTTCTACTTTCCAGCTCTGCTCCCATTATCCCTCTCTCTTCTTCTTCCTCCCCTCAACCAGAGGGAACTGCTAAATGAACTAACAGTATGCTATAATAAACACTGATTCATGGTTCAAGAAGAAGGTATTGTCTGGGGTGGGAGAGTGTGGAGGTTGGCGAGGGGGGGGGGTGGGTGGAGGTTGGGCTGGGAGAGAGTGGAGGAGAGGGTGGCGGTTGGGGTGGGAGAGGGTGGTGGTCGTTCAACTTGTCTATTCAGTGTGTCTGTCCGTTCAGCTTGTCTGTTGTTCAGCTTATCTGTGGGTGGTTCTATTCCTGAACTACGCCCATTTTCCCGAGTGAAATGTGTTGGCACTCAGTCATACTTCTCGTAGAACACTTGTGAATTCACCCCACAGAAAGAGAGGCCGATGCATCATCGGCTAAAATGGAGCAAAAGTGTGTGTTTTTCTTCTTCTCAAACTAGTTTTCTGAACTGTGAATCAGGTGCATCTCTAAACACTGCCTGCTGCATGCCAGGGTTACCTCACTTTCAATTCAGTCGATTGAAAATAAATTAATAAATGGAAGGACATTTTGATTAAATTGATTGGACAGTTCCAGTCTCATATCAGAAGGTCTTCAATATTTTAAATTTTGAAAGAAATCCACCTCCTGAATCGACTGAATTGAGAGGTAGTTTGTTTGAAGCCAGTCCTGCTACCAAGCGTGTTGTTCTGTGTCATGCAGCCCGGCTCTCACGCCAGACAGAACTGCTGAAATCCGCTGAAAACAATGCATACATACACATGTCATGTGATGTGATGTCAGCATACAATGCAATAGGTCTTCCTCTGTTATATTGCATGGGTGTTGTTCTGTTCAGTCCACAAGGGCAAAAAACATTACTCCCATACGTCAGTACACATATAACAGTGCACACATCATGAATAGGCTTTAGTCCCTGTAAAAACAGTAACTCAATCCATAGCTGTGTCGATCGTTTCCTTTCTGGATTGGGAAATGAGGCGCCCGTACGTAACTCCTCTCGACACGGTGTAAGAGAACACAAGAGGTTTGCCCACTTAACGAACCCGTCGGGGGGCCCCGTTTGTGTGTGTTTTTTTTAAGGGGAAATCGAATCCGCCCTGAGTGATAATTTGCATGTATTATCTTGATGATTTCGGAACAGTTGAGTCAATATCGGTGACTAATGAACTGTCTCGTAGAAGGCTGTGGACTCTAAAGAACCACGGCTGTAATTGGTGACCTCGTTAAGAGATGTCCGTTGCACCTGCTCCAATTGCCCTTGAATGTTTGTGGAGTCGGGGAATTGTACTTGAGAGGTTAAATTCCATGAATCTTTCATTGAGGTGCTAGACTGTGAAAAATTTGGCAACTTAACATGTAATTTAATATTGTGTTGAGTCTTAAAATATCATATTTTCAAACGAGTGAAACAATCTCCCAAAGGGGTGACATCATTTCACTTCCCTTGTGAATTTTTTTTTATGGTATTTCCAAAAAGGTAACTTTTAGTTACTACCATCATGGCACCATTATTATTTAATTATTTATTATTATTATTTATATATAACGGTCGGTGCCATGGTGAAACTGAAATTACCATCATACTACCATGATACTTTTAAACAATAAAAAAACCAAATTAGCTTATTTCAAGGATTGTATCAAGAAGATAGATACCAGTTTCCTCTGTGTGTTCAGTAGAAAGCTATCTGGCTGCACATTAGCCTAGCTTAGCACAATGAATGGAAGCGGACATGGCCGGTTAGCTTTCGGGAGAGGTGTTAGTTGGACAATGCCTAAGCTAACCGGCCATGTCCGCTTCCATTCATTGTGCTAAGCTAGGCTAACATGCAGCCAGATAGCTTTCTACTGAACACACAGAGAGGAAACTGGTATCTATCTTATTGTCTCTCTCTGGAGAAGACTATAACCTAATTTCCCAAAATGTTGGCGTGTTCTTTTAACATGAAGCTTATAATTACTCATTAAGATGTTTTTTTCTTTTCTTGCGTAACCGTTTTTAAACTAGAAAATTTACCCATTCCCTAACCCTGGTGACACCCAACTTCTACAATGTCTACGTCCTTCACACTGTAAATCGGTGCAGCCCAGGGGCGTTTTTAGGGTTAGAAAACATTGGGGGCTTCAGCCCGAGGGGGGGGGGGGTCTACCCTTTTTTTTTTAAACACAGAAATACGCAATTTTAGAGTAATTAGAGATGAATACTGAATAACTAGAATCATTAGAGGTTCTCAAAGTGAGGTCCAGGTCCATGAGAGGGATCTGGGCAGTCCCCATAGAAAATTAAAAGTTAACACTTTGAGTGCCACGCCAGGTTTTCCTTTTTACCCCCTGGATGCCACCATCGGCGCCAATGTTAACGTTAATACCGCCTAATCTATGTTTTAAATTATGGCTATGTGTCTAATCTGCCCATCGCATTATCAAAGACTATTTTCCAGTCAGTGCTGTCGAGGCAGATTGGTTTTTTATCGCATCATTTCCGTTTCAGAGCATTTAGAAAAGCACCCGTTTTCAGATAAAAAACAGCCCATTCTGGACCATTCTATGAAAATCGTCTTTTACTGGAATATTCCACAACGTTGATATTCGTCGGCCTTTTTATGAATCGTTTTCAAATAAACGCTAGATGATCAATATTATACGTGCACGCAAGCACATTCGGGCCGCGCACGGATAATTGCCGCGTTGATTTCCTCTTGGGCTCTTTCGGTTTCACTGTAAAAGTCCATTTCACAAAACAGCTTATAACTTCATCAGAATTAGTCTGATTATCCTAACACTGATAACATAGAGTCCTTACCTGACATCAGATGGTATCCAACTGGTATATTCCAATTCCTGATCACCATTCGAAAAAATCGATAAGTGTATAGATCCAACGCGATACAGTAGAACTCCATGATCAGCGGGGCTCAGACGCTCCAGAATGAACTGTGGTAACCCCGGCTGGATCAGTGGACTCGAAAATGTGGAGTACCGGATTTTTTTCCCCATCCATTTTCATTGAGTCCATTCCAAAATCCCTTATGTCATCTGAAAGACGATAGGGGGCGCTTTTTTCCACATATAATCTCCGGCGGTGCTCGTGTATACTCGGGTAGGCTCGCGTGATGCAATATGATTTCAGATCGCTAAAAAAAATAAAGAAATACGAGAAATCTCGTGAGTGGCTTTCAACCACAAAAATAAACCCGAGATATCTCGTGTGTGGCAGTTAAAGTGTTAACAGGACCAAATCATCAGTTTCTTATTTATTTATTTATTTAGCCAGATAAAACATTGATCTGGTCCAAGAAGCCCCAACAGGAGTACATATATACACATATATATACATATATATATACTGTACATACATACACATATACACCAATAACAAAATAAAAACACAGATAACACTTTAACTGCCGAAAACGCCGGAACTCGTCATTCCCCGCCATGCTCAAGTTGCCGCGGACGCCGGAACTCGTCTTTGATATCAATATTTCAAAAATCTGTGATCGGAATCATATTTTCCATCCGGAGCCCTTGACACACAGTTCTGATCTCCTCTCAATCCTCTAGCGGTTCAAGAGCGCCATCTGGTGGCCGATCGGCAGATCGAAACCGGATGTCAACCTTTAACCCGGTAGGACTCACTCCATATGGGGTCCGGGCACTCGCTAATGCTAGAGAGACTCCGTCTTCACACAGTGAACATCGATCGGTGGAAATAACTCGAAAAAGCAACATGATTTGGACGTATATACTATTATACAACCTGGAAATAGATCAGGCATTTCTACATCCCATAATAGAAAAAAATCTGTTCCACGCTCATCTGCCAGCGGCGCGAGGAAGCCACGGTAAGATTCAGCGTTATATTCTAACGTGTTCTTTACTAACTGATGAACATATGACCCACTCTGGATGAATCATCTAACGCTGCCCACGGAATTATAAACGATCCCCCGCCCATCCGGTCATCATCAGATGATACGTAGAAACTTCTAGAAGTACGTCCAATTGAAATTTTTGATCTCGCACAGATTCCTACCAAACTGTATTTCATCATCAATATAATGCATTTGGGGCTATAAATCACGTTCTGGAGAAAGCTGCAGAAAGAGATGAAAACATACTTATACTTTAGACCATATTTTAGTATGCATATGTGAATGAAAAAGTTTAACGTTGCTACACCATGAACAATACATATAGGACCTTGAATGGGCCCTAATAATGGCAATCTAGCAATAGAATTTAAAAAGTTATAGCCCTACAAAGAAGGGGAACTTCTCCATGTTAAATAGAGCTGGCAACGGATGGTATATCATGAATTTAACCTTAGGCAATCAAAGTGTTAAGAATCATACACATAAGCAAATAAACAAACATATGCACAGCCTATGTACAAAATAAATAAACAGTTCATCTCTAGTCTTTACAGTTTTCTTCAATTGCATAAACACTCAAATCAAAAGTATTACACAATTATCAAAACCTTACACTCAAGGAGCAAAATATAGGCCCATATTTGCACCCTTACAATGTCAGCCTCACTTTTTGCAAAACAATACACACAGTGATTTGCAAAACACTAAACACACTTGCATTACATTAGACACAGAATGTCAAATGACCACACATATGAGCCAATTGGTTAAACACAGCCATCAGATGCACAAACACACCATTGCTTAATTGTAGATACACAATCAGGTTTAAGCACTATAAAAATGCAGCAGGTGAGTTCACCTGTCTTCAACCAAAATGGAAGGAGAGTGAAGTACTGTACACAGAGAACGTGAAAATATACAATGCATTCACCAAACACTACACAAGACAACCAATGATGTGTTATGCACATAGTAGCATGAAAACTGGGACATGTATTGTTGTGATTCTCCATGTTGAAATGTTGACTGATTTGGTTATATGGAGAGAACATTTATATTTTCATCAGTCTGCATCATTGATTTGGGTATATGGAGATACCATGTAATTTTTTTCATCAGTCTGCATCATTGATTTGGGTATATGTAGATAAATAAATTATATTTTCATCAGTCTACAGCATTGGTCTTGTGTAGTGTTTGGTGAATTTATTGTATATTTGCACATTCTCTGCGTACTTCACAGTACTCTAATCACTGAGAAGTAGAATTGCTATATGTGTTTTAGGTTAAGCACAGCAGTGTGTGTAACTGGTTCAAACAGAATTAAGTCATATGAAACGTGTGTTTCATATGGTAACAAAATTAGTGTATGGTTTTGACAAGTGTTTAATTTAGCAAAGGATCTGAGGTGTTCTGATAATTGTGTGTGTGGTTGTGCTAATTGTGTGTTTTGAAACACCGGGCCCCGTTTTTCAAAATCATGCTTAGGCAATCGAAAAAAAACTATTGTGTGTTTCATTATATACATATGTTTCAGTCTTCTCATAAAAAAAAGATTAGATTTTGGGGTCTTTTCCTGCCTTTGGTCCGCTTTGCATTCACATTTCAAATGAACCGCAGCAGGGTTTACTTGCAAGAGTGAATGAGCTTTCACACCACCCCAAACCAACCGGATAATCCGAGGTTCGATTAAAGCTTATTATAGGACACTGGACATGGGTATGGATGGCTCCAGGTGCTGCTGCGTTAAAGTGCACATCTTCAATATCTGTACTATTTAAAAGCACAGTGCAGGACACACTCAAAGGTTATCGCACCTCAGAGATGGCAGTGGACATGTATGACAGGACAAAGGCCATATGTAATGGCCTTTGGATTGAGGAACATACTACCAGCCAAAGGAGGAAGCAGAAAAGGATGGACGAGTATGTAGTTGAGTCATCTTGTGGCACAAGCTCAGACCTCAGCTCAGGAGATCAGCTGAGACAGAGACTGTTCTATCCAGTCGTCGACAGAATGCTGCAAGAGCTTGAGAGCAGGTTCTCATGAGTTGGATAACAACTTATGAGAGGCATACAGGCATGTTATCCAGCCTCAGACCAGTTTCACTCAGTGGAATTGCTGCAACCCCTCGCCACACATTACAATATCCAACTATTGCCAGAGGAGATCACAGTTGCAAAGTGTTTCCTGGTCAGGACAGGCAGAGATGCAGTCCCTACTATCCAAAGTGTCTTTTCCCTCCTGGATGATGATAATAATAATAATAATAATAATAATAATAATAATAATAATAATAATGCATTTGATTTATAAGGCGCCTTTCAGGACACTAAAAAAAAAGTCCACAAATCGGTGAATGAAAGAATTATAGGATCAAATGAAAACTACTTACTAAAATTTTTTAAAAGTACTAAAAACCAACAAAAAATACCAAACACTAACAAACATTCAGCACAGACAATGGGGATGCTGACATCTAAAAAAAAAAAAAAAAAGCCCAGGGCTAACGACGCCACTGGTGCAGCCGCAGAAAGTGCCTCTCGATGACATCACTGATTCATCACGTTTCTCCATTGAACAGAGAGACTCATTAAGATGTAGAATGAACTGCGCCCAGCAAAACAAAATGTGTGAATACCGTTTTATGGGGGATTATCCCTTTCAACAGTAGCTTGAGGAAACCGTTTCCACCTCGCCTGGCACTCCGTCCCGCGTTCTGGCATCATAAAAGTGGCAGGGCTGAGACCGCTTTCCCCTCGGGAATACTCCAAGACGGCTGGGAACGAGACGGCCCCTGGAATTCCTGTCAAGGAACGTTCAGGGCCACCCCGAGCAGCTGTCGCTGGACAGACATACCAAACACGTTTTTTTTTTTACTGAAGCAGGTGCCACTAACAAGCCCCCCGCCCTCCTTTATGGTTTGCTGACACAAGTTTCCATTCACACCTACTGTACAAAAGAGGCTTGAGGGAGAGAAAAAAATAAAGGGATCATCTCGACTAGTGGGATAGAGTTCTCCTTCATTTGGAGCCAAAATGAGAAGGGAGTATACGATAGAGCTGTCGGTCGGAGCACTGACTGTCGAGACCTCTTTTCATAGCTGCTCATTCTGCCAAATAAGTATTAATTATCCTGTCAGGATGCACAGGTGGGCCGAGATAGATTCTACAGTATGTGGGTGTGTGGGGGGAGGGGGTGCGGTGGTGTTTGTTGTGTGTGTGTGTGTCCAAGGTCCTCATGCCACTGACCCCTATCTCCTTCTAACCTCACTTATCCCTCCCCCTCTCCCCCCCCCTCTCTCTCTCTCCAGTGCCCAGAATATGTTCCGGCAGGCGATGCGCTCGCCCGTCATCATGTTCCACGTGGTGCCGTCCTCGATGAAGGCCCACTACGAGCAGCTGTCCCAGAGCGAGAGGAGCCCGGCCTACGCCTCTGGCCGCTTCAGCCCCGAGTCCCTGGCCGGCAGCTCCGTCTCCTCCAGCCTGGACCACACCCCGCAGAGGATGTCCCGGCAGGGGTCCCAAACGCAACCCCACGGACACCAACAGCAACCCCACCCATATCCTCACCCGAACCAACCCCCGAGCCAACACCCTCACCCCAACCCGAGCCAACACCCTCACCCGAACCAACCCCCGAGCCAACACCCTCACCCCAACCCGAGCCAACACCCTCACCCCAACCAACCCCCGAGCCAACACCCTCACCCCAACCCGAGCCAACACCCTCACCCGAACCAACCCCCGAGCCAACACCCTCACCCCAACCCGAACCAACACCAGAGCCAACACCAGAACCAACACCAGAACCAACACCAGAACCAACACCCGAACCCACACCCCAAACCTCACCTGAACCAACACCCAAGCCCACCCCCTCACTCGGAGCAGGGCAACTCCGCACCGTGCTCGCCTCTACCTCACCCCATGGTCTCTGCGGCCAAGCCTCCGTCGGGCCCCCACGCCCCGTCTCCGCACAGGGCGCTAAGCTCCACCCCCACACCGGGATACACCAAAAAGGTGGGGAGGCGGTTCAACATCCAGCTAAAGAAAGGTGAGTCGTGCCATGGGGTTCCCTGGACTTTTGTCGTATTAGGACTACCATTCCATAAGGTATTATGGAAATCTTCCATCAAGAGTACGGTTGTTTGATACGATTTAGTACATATTACAGAACTCCATAACTTTCTATAATATGCCAGTAGATGGGGAAATGGTGAACCTGATGATCAGAATATAGTCATTCCTATGCATTCTCTCATTGTGCTAACTTCTGTTGAATTATATAATAGTGGAATTTAAATATTCCACATTTTCCTGGGGGGGGGGGTGCACTTTTAGAGCATTTAAAACATTTACTTATGTGTTCTTCTTCTCGTGTTCTACTTCATTGATACGGAGCTGCTGTAGAGAAGTAGATGGCTGTGATTGCATGTTGCGAGTTCGAGCAAACTCATAAGCACACAGGGAAATTGTATGACATTCTTTGCGGCTCAGATATGTGCAAGCTAGGGGGGGCCCCCTGGCAACCCCCCCCCCCCCCCCCCGGGCCTCATTATATGCCATTGTGTTATGTAACCATTTGCTCTGGATACATTCAGGATTAGGTGTAGCTCAGAGTGAAAATCTGATATGTAATAATAATCTCAAGTAGTTTCGGTGCATTTGGATTTCATAAAGTAGAACCGATCCGTGTGGTGTATAATGCCTCAAACACCTTAAAAGAACACGCCAACAATTAGCTTACCCTCTTCTCCAGAGAGAGACAAGAAGATAGATACCAGTTTCCTCTCTGTGCGTTTAGTAGAAATCTGGCTGCATATTAGCCTAGCTTAGCACAATGAATGGAAGCGGACATGGCCGGTTAACACCTCTCCCGAAAGGCTAACCGGCCATGTCCGCTTCCATTCATTGTGCTAAGCTAGGCTAACGGGCAGCCAGATAGCTTTCTACTGAACGCACAGAGAGGAACCTGGTATCTATCTCCTTGTCTCTCTCTGGAGAAGACGGTACGTTAATGTTGGCGTGTTCCTTTAAGTACTTACAGGGCTAGAAATTGCGACCGAATTGGTTGCATCTGCGACTGAAATTGTATCTGTTGCCGTACTTTTGTTGCTTTTGTCCTGTTGATGTGGTGCTTTGTTTTTGGTGCCCGGGGCTGCTGGCTGGCTGGCGTTGTGGGAGGGTGGAGTGGAGTGGAGATGCTTTTGTTGTCCCGTGGGAAATTTGACACTGCAAATGTGGGGTTTCCCACGGGATGGTGGGGGTGTTTCTGTTCTGTCCTGTTCTGTCCTCTCGTGGCGTGGGCCGGTTGGCAGCTCCGGGTGCTGGAAGTGGAGCGTGGCATTGGTGGGGCGGCAGCGGTGGAGGTGCGGCGGTGGGCGAAGTGCAGTGGAGTGGCGTTTCAGTGGAAGATCAATACATGGAGAATGAAGACATAATAATAATAAAAAAGCTAATGTTGCTACCTACTGTACCCGGAGCTGCTAACTGGCTAACATTATGAGAGCTAACGTTGCTACCTACTGCACAAGTGCATTGGTTTAGTGCACTTCCTACTTCCTACTTCTGGTTGCTGCTGAACAAGTACAAGTGCATTGGTTTAGTGCACTTCCTACTTCCGGTTGCTACTGAATGGACGTGTTTGTGCGGACCTGTTCTCCCAAACTTTCTTGACTGTTTTCCTTTTTACGTTATTTTTTCTTTAATTTTTTTTTTTTAACCATTGATCTTAACTGATCACTGTGAATTTATTGCTTTTATCATTATATATGCCTATGTTTGTTTACAGCACTTTGAGCTACATGACATGCATGAAAGGTGCTTTATAAATACTTACTTACTTACTTACTTACTTACTTACTTACTTACTTACTTACTTACTTACTTACTTACTTACTTACTTACTTACTTACTTACTTACTTACTTACTTACTTACTTACTTACTTACTTACTTACTTACTTACTTACTTACTTACTGTGCGACCTCAATATATAATTGGGAGCATTCGTGCGAGTGCAAATAATTGTTCTGGTGCGACCCCTCCCCGAACGTCCCTTTCTCTGTTCATTTGCTAGTTTGTCACTCAGTATGTGCCAGTGAGTTGATAGTGACCATTCTAACCAATCAAACGTGAGCTTGACGTTCTTACCTCTAATGCTGATTTTAGATTGGTTAAATTGACGCACATACACGCTCACACACCCTCATTGCCCCTCCCCGCCTCATTCGCACCGAAGATAGCAAGCGTGCAGGTCCTCTTTTAACATCACTGAAGCAACAATTAAATAATGGCCCAGTAAACTGTTCACTTTAGTTTAATACACAAGGCGTTGTCTAACGTTATCTAGCTGGCTAGCTACTGATAGCTCATAACATCATTGAAATTCGTTTTTGCAGCTACCGTTCTTCGGGTGGCTAACGTTAGCTACCTAGCAACTGTAGCTAGCTAATATGGGCTGTGCTGGCTGGCTAGTGGCTACCTTTTAATTCGCAGTGGAGTTAACTAACTGTACAAATCGATGTGGTTGGCTGAGACTGTATTTTGTACGGTTGGCTGCCTGGCTGTTGTGGATTCGGGTAGCCAGCTAGCAGCTAACATCAACTCAACTTCAACACTGAGCTTGTTTGCCGACAGCAATGTAACAAACAATATGGATCATGAAAGTTTATTTGGAAGTATACTTAGTTTTAAAGTGGTCAGACAGTTCCCTCTGTGTGTAATACAGGCAGTATTCACACATTCATAAATAACACTTACAGAAAAGCTTATTGTGCACTGTAATACGTTTTGTTCAATGGGGGATTTTTTTATGTACCGAATACCGTGAAACCGTGGTATTTTTGCCCAAGGTTATCGTACCCTCAAAATGTCATACCGGCACATGCCTAGTCTACACTATAGGCTACACTACTAGGTCTACACTATACTATAGTTTAAGGCTACTTTCACTGTTTTACTGCATTACAGTACTGTTATATTGTAGTTTTTTTTATCAATAAAAAATATATATTACATATATATATTGTTGGTGCTCCTTACATTTTGGTGGGTGCTCCTACATTTTTGCTGGTGCTCCCAACTTTTTGAAGTTGGGAGCACCAGTGCTACTAAGTAAAAATGTTAATTTCGAGCCCTGACTTACCCGATCTCAGCCAACGGCTATGTGACAATCGCCATCTGTGCTTAGCATTCCAATAGCTTAGCCTCTTGCCATGAGAAGGAACAGTTTGTCTGAGTTTACGGGGGCCAGTTGAAGAAACAAACAATGCTCAACTAGGGCTGTACCGAATGCTTCGAAGCTTCCATCATAATGTTAACATTCAAATTCTAAATGAACATTTGAATTTTTTATTTTTAATAAAACTTATTTTTAATCACTTTTTTAATTCGTTTTTTTTCAATATGTTTAAACCAATGGGGGTTTTATTCACAGTTGCAGTTAAAGATTAGGCTACACTAATATTATAATATTATACTATAAGACATCACCATCACTTTCATACCAACCGTGCCCTTATTGGATTATTTATGTTGACGAAACTGATTAGTTATATTCATTAACCATTTATCTGCCGGAGATTATTCTCATCTTAATCCCTTCTCTGCCAGTACTATAAGTCTATGGAGATGTTCCCCTTCTTTGCAGGGCTATAACTTTTTAAATTGTATTGCTAAATTGACATTACTATGGCCCATTCAACATCAAGTATCTATCGTTTAGGATGTAGCAACGTTCTACTTTTTCATTCACTTTTTCATTCACACATTCATACTAAAATACGGTCTAAAGTATAAATATGTTTTTTATCGTTTTCTGCAGCATTCCATAGAACGTGAGTTATAGCCATAAATACATATATTAGATCATCAAATGTAGTTTGATACCGATTGACACCAGATAAAAAATTTCAACTGTACGAGGTCCTAGACGTTATGACTTATCATCTGCTGGTGCCCGGAGTGGGGGGGGGGGGGGGGGGGGGGGTTTATAAGTCTGTGGCCGACGTTAAATCATTTATGTAGTATGGGTGATATATAGATCAGAGCAGTTTGTATGGATAATAATAATCAAACACGCTGAAACTCACCGCAGCTTCCTCGTAGCGATGGGGGATGCTACTGGAGCAAAAATATCGTCATTATGGGATGTCGATCTAGTTGGTCCAGTTCCAATATACGTCCAATCATGTTGTTTATCGAGTTATGGCAACGGATCCATGTCCAGTGTGTCGAGATGGAGTCCGAAATATGGGTGAGCACCACTTCCGGCCGCTCACTTCCGGTTTTGGCAACTCGCCGATCGGCCACCAGGTGGCGGTCTTGAACCGTTGGAGGCAGGGAGCGAAATTAACTTTTTGACTCACCGGCCAGTGGCGGGTAGATGGGAAGAGTCTACCCGCCAAGCATATTTCTTACCTGCCAAAATATTTTTGATTAAAAAATATATATATATATATTTTATATAATTTTTTTTTTTTTAAATAAAATATATATTATATAATCATACTTGTAGTTGTATTATCTGCGAGACATTGCCACCACGCAATAAGTCAAAATGCTTGCTATCTGCAAACAGCTCCACTGTCTGTGTGTATACTTGAGTAGCCTCCAGCTCCAGCAAGGATTCTCCGGCCCTGCAGCTAGACCCTATATTCAGCTAGACCCTACATTCAGCATGCAAGGATTCTCCGGCGATGCAGCTGGACCCTATTTAACGTTACGGTTATTTTGTCAAATCACATTCAACATGCCCTCAGCTAGAATACGCATTCAATCAATGTTATAAGACATTGATATCAGGAGCTATCTGTAGCTACTGCTAGCCCGGTAGATAACGTTAAGACAATTTAGTTTACTGGGACAGATGGATCTGCATTATTATTATTATCTAACGTGAGCTAGCTAACGAGGGAACGGAGGTATTATGCACTCGAGTAGACTATTGCTGGAGCATTTGTTGATATCAGCAGCTATCAGTAGCTAGCCAGCTAGATACCGGTAGACAATGCCTCGTCATGTATTAAACTAAAAGTGAATAGTTGACTGGGTCATTGTTTAAACAGTAACGTTAGCTCATGGAGGTCCGATATAGACTAGAGCAGACGGAAGTAAACAAGCCAAATGGGAGCTTCCGATTGGTCATTTGCTTTTTTTTCTCATGAAACCAGTCACGTCACTCTACTGTGATTGGACCGTTGACTTGAGTGCAATGTGGGACTTGTAGTTTTTTAACGATCTCGCGGCGGAGAAAAAAAAGACGAGAGCGGCTATAATCTGTACTCGCACAAGAGTATCGTTATGAACTACACGTCTACACGCCACACGGCGGGCAGCCCTCTAAGTGTCATGCGCCAAAGGTAAAAACAGACCGCCCCTGGCGGGCGGCGGGCTTTAGTTTCGGTCCCTGGTTGGAGGGTTAAGCGGAGATCTACACCACCCGTCAAGTCTCCGTGGGTGAAATATGATTGTCATGACAGAAATTTGAAATATTGATCTCAAAGACGCTGTACGACATTGGCAGATTACGCATGGCGGAGAATGACGTCATAACACGTCATTGGCGAGAAAAGGGTTAAAGAAAGTTGATTTAATAAAAGAAAAAGACTCGTTTAAAAAAAATTATATTTTATAGACATTTGAAGCTTCGTTCGAATACTTCAATCGAAGCTTCGAATGTTAAAAAATGACATTCGGTACAGTCCTACGCTCAACTCACTGGGACTTCAAAGACAGGACACACAGGAAGAGGTTGTTTGGAAGCAGAGAAGAACACGGAAACGTACCGACATGTCAACTGTTGGGTGATGTAACCAGTTAAAAAAAAACATGCTTTATTCACCAAGCTCACCAGAATAATGTAAGCCGGCTCAAGTAAATATATATCTTTTTTTATCAGGTTTTCTCCCTCCACAAGGGTGATGTTTCAGGCCTAGGTCATTCCATTGAGCTGCAATTAACACAGGGATTCAGTGTCACACTCATGAACTCTCAATAACTCCCAAACCAAATACATTGTACGTGAGGTTTTTTAACGGTTCTAGATTTGTCAGATAATATGTGTATAGTAAATCAGAATTGTCTTTCCCAAAGTGTATATAATTTTCAGTGCAAAAGAAAAAAAGTGCACATGAGAGCAGAAAATGGGATTCCGATCGAAAAAGGAGAAATGTCGTAGCAATAGATCATTGGAAGAATATATGATGTCTGGAGAGATGTTTTGGGCGGTAGCTGTCTTGAACGACAGCGGTGGAGAAGCTGGCACAGTTTTTACAGGCCTCTGCCAATAGGGTACCAGGTGTTAGTGCCAGGTCCCAGGGCCAGGGAGCTTGTTGCTAAGCAGCCACCGCTCCCATCACATTGTCAAATGCCATGTCGGAGGAACTCGACAGGGCCACTCCATATGCCCACTGCAGTTCCTTCCCATATCTGGAATCAGTCCAAAATAATTAAAACAGGTGGCAGAGGAACCTGGCTGCTTGTTATTTCTGCTTGTTCCACTGATCTTAAAGGGGACATGCATTATACATGGCTTTTTTCAGTGTCTAGCATTGTTTTATAGTAATAGGGGTTAGTATCAATGGGTCTGTGTCTCTAAATACCATATTCTCACCTTATATGTATATGTTGTGTCTGTCCACTATGTTTGTTAATTTGTCATCTCCCCCCCCCCCCCCCCCCCCCTATGTAAAGCGACCTTGGGTCTTATGAAAGGCGCTATATAAAACGAAGTTATTATTATTATTATTATTATTATTATTATTATTATTGGCGGATTGCTCTCATTCAGTTGAGACAATTTCCTCCTCCAGTTAAGTAGGTCATTCTGATTTGACTCGCTCGGTGACGTAACTGGGAGCTGGTGGAGCTGATTGTGATCTGATTGGCTCTGTGGTTGTAGCGCATAGTGAAACCCGACACTTCCTCAAACAGAGCGAGGCAGAGAGCACATAGTGTAACCCGACACTTCCTCAAACGGGTTTTGACTGCGAGCAGGGACGAGCGAGAGAGAGGGAGAGATAGAGAGGGAAATAGATGGATAGAGAGAGAGGGACCCGTCTTCTCTCACACACGCAGCGTTTACACAGTGCTCCGTGCCTCCGTGTGTCCCTCTCTCTCTCTCCCTCTCTCCCTCTCGATCTCTCTCTCTCCCTCGCAGTCGAGCACCAGCATATCACTGTAATATCTTTGCGCATTCTCCCACGCGCACACCCGTATTCCGATCTGTACAATAATAATCACAGGGGTATATATTGTCATTTGAAACAAGTTACCAATGCATTGTCCCGTGGGATTATGCCCCCCGCAGCGAAATTAATTAGTATCCCCCTCAGTCTCTCTCTATCTTTCTCTGTGCCAGTCGCAGACTGTGTGGATGACTGTCACTCAAAGTGCTTATGGGCGGAGCCAGGCTAACACAGCCTGAAATCCAAAGTGAGAAAGATTTGGCTTTTGAGTACTTGATTAGAAATATAAAACAATGCATTTTTTTTAATAAAAGCTTACATATGTGTTCAATAGACTCACAGGAATTGTGTAAATTGCCCAAATAGTGCTAGGAATAGCAATGCATGTCCCCTTTGACCACTGATCCTGTGCTCATATTATTATTACTACTGGCTGTTATATAATACTAATAATAATAATGATGATTATTAGTATTATTATTATTAGTAGTAGTATTATGTGGGGCGACAGTGGCTCAGGAGGTGGTAGAGTGGTCGTCTGGTAGCTCCTCCCGGGCAGCGTGTCGATGCGTCCTTGAGCAAGACACTTAACCCCCTAATTGCTCCCAATGTGCAGGATGGCACCTTGCATGGTCGCCTCCACCATCGGTGTGTGAATGCGTGCGTGAATGGGTGAATGTGAGGAACAAAATTGTAAAGTGCTTTGGATAAAAGCGCACCCTTTTTATTTACCATTATTATATTCCTTTGCTCTGTTTGGACATGAAACCCAGATTAATGTTGGATTCCATCCAGGATATTATTTATATTGCCATATTCTGCGTTTTTATTCCAAGAAGACGTTGTGTTTTCACATGTTTTGTTCTCTTACTGGAACACGCTGCCTGCTGGGGTGTCCCGCAGCGAGTCACCAGAGGCCACCACTCGGCTTTGGTCCATTTCTTTGTGTCTGGAATGCAGACGTTTTTTTTTTTTTTTTTTTTTACTTTTTTTTAGCGTTTATCGCTTTTTCTGGTCAAGCATGACCGACAGAAACAGGTTGAATGGGATGTAGAGTAGGGGAAGACACTCTGAGAAAATACGGCGGGTCCGGGAATCGAACTCGTGTACCCCAGATCCGTGACGAGCACGGTTGTCCCCGACGCAGAAATAGCGCCGAGGTACGCAGTGAGCTACGGGAGCTCGCCCTGGAATGCAGACTTAAGTCCAGCGCTCGGAGGTTCAGAGATTAAACTCCCCGCTTTGTTTACGCTCTGGAATCGGACGGCTCAGTCTCTTCAGGCAAATCCCAGAGAGTATCGGAATCAATCAAACTATCCTACACAGGAAATTGCTTAGGTATGTCTTCATCAAGCTAATGGATGTTTTAAAGATCCACCCCATCTCTTATTTAGTCTCAGTTGCCGGAAAGGATATAACACGGCACCTCCTCTGCCAGTGGGAAGTTGATTGGCTCGTCAATGTCGGGTATTAAAGTGTGGAAACGTGAAACGGAGTAGTCGCAAGTGTTCTGCCTTTGTGCTCGCGTTTGAGTCCACAGCTCAGTCTGAGAGATATTTGAGGATTAGAGGCCCCGTTTGCTAATGATGTGGACTCATGGCGCCGTGTGTTAATATCACAGTGACTCCCCCACTGTCTAATGTGGTCTGATCACGTTGCTATAGTCCGATATCGCCCTGTCTATCATCTCTCTTTATCAGCGCCAAACACCAATAGCGGGAGTGTAACAATTCAAACAATGATTGATTAAAATGTTGACTCTTGAGGCAAATATTCAGTGCGTCACATGTTTTGTATTATTATTTTATACCCCTACCCACAGTCTTCCCAGGTTAATTTCTTCATGAATAAGAAATATGCTGCATATTTGATAGTGTGGTCTGCATGGTTAGGGTTAGGGCTTGCAGGAACATGAATTGTGGGTATTGACACGTTTTGTTTTCTAACATTTTGCACATCATTTTCATTAGCTGGGCTTTGGGCCTATAGGGTGATGAATTATTGATGACACGACATAATGGGGATGATGTCTGTGGTCAGTTGCAATTAAAAGAAAAAAAGTCTGGCTTCTGGAGGACATCGACAATATGCCACCAGTTTATTGTGTCATATAAACTTTTATTGTGGTACATATGTATCACATTATGGTCTGTCTGTATCTCTCTCTATCTCTCTCTCTCTCTCTCTCTCTCTCTCTCTCTCTCTCTCTCTCTCTCTCTCTCTCTCTCTCTTTCACTCACTCACTCACTCACTCACTCACTCACTCACTCACTCACTCACTCACTCACTCACTCACTCACTCACTCACTCACTCACTCACTCACTCACTCACTCTAATGCATGCAGGGAGAGAGCATGCAGCACACACATGGACCGTGAACACATGATGGGATTATTCATGAAGCAAACAATAAGGCACTGAGTGGCTTTCACCACGTACTGTAAATAAATACATAAAAAAGGCCCCAGGATAAAGAATGTGCTTTTTATTTATTTTTGTACCCGACAGTTTATCTATGTACATACATCTACAGCCTGGGGTAGTAGTTACAGGGGGACGGGTCATATTCCACCACGTTTTAGGATTAATGCCACTTTTCCACTGCCGATAGTAGCAGTGAGCCCTACCTGTATCTTAAGTTGTTAAGTAAGTTACTGAGCTTATGTCTGTTCCTGTATCTTGAGTCTTTAAGTTACTGAGCCTCTGTCTGTTCCTGTATCTTGAGTCTTTAAGTTACTGAGCCTCTGTCTGTTCCTGTATCTTGAGTCTTTAAGTTACTGAGCCTCTGTCTGTTCCTGTATCTTGAGTCTTTAAGTTACTGAGCCTCTGTCTGTTCCTGTATCTTGAGTCTTTAAGTTACTGAGCCTCTGTCTGTTCCTGTATCTTGAGTCTTTAAGTAAGATAGTATCTCAATGTTTTATGATGATGTTCAATGTTTTATGTTGATGTATGTCCTGTCTCTTAATACCAGGGACCATGATGGAAATAAGTGTTTGCATTTTATCACGTTTTTATCCCTTGGATGATGTCTCTAATCCACAATAAAATCAATCAATCAATCACTGACCCTCTGTTCCTGTATCTTGATAAGTGTGTCGGTTAACCTCTAACAACACTTCTCTCTCTCTTGCGCTCTCTCTCTCTATATCGCTCTCTCTCTCTTGCTCTCTCTCTCTCTCTCTCTCTCTCTATCTCTCTCTCTCTCTCTCTCTCTCTCTCTCTCTCTCTCTCTCTCTATCTCTCTCTCTCTATCTCTCTCTCTCTCTCTCTCTCTCTCTCTCTCTCTCTCTCTCTCTCTTCACCCGCAGGTCCTGAGGGCCTGGGCTTCAGCATCACGTCGCGTGACGTGCCCATCGGCGGCTCGGCACCCATCTACGTGAAGAACATCCTGCCACGTGGTGCCGCCATCCAAGATGGCCGCCTCAAGGCCGGGGACAGGCTGCTGGAGGTCAGACAGATCAGACACATACAAACCCATAATACACATTTCTCTGCCTGCAAGAGTAGTATCTCTGAATCTGAATCGTCAGGGGAGACACAGGAGAGAATGTTCTTTATTGAGACAGTAGGAAGGCTAAGAGGGAGACAATGTAGGTTCTTTATTGAGACAGTAGGAAGGCTGAGAGGGAGACAGTGTAGGTTCTTTATTGAGACAGTAGGAAGGCTGAGAGGGAGACAGTGTAGGTTCTTTATTGAGACAGTAGGAAGGCTGAGAGGGAGACAGTGTAGGTTCTTTATTGAGACAGTAGGAAGGCTGAGAGGGAGACAGTGTAGGTTCTTTATTGAGACAGTAGGAAGGCTGAGAGGGAGACAGTGTAGGTTCTTTATTGAGACAGTAGGAAGGCTGAGAGGGAGACAGTGTAGGTTCTTTATTGAGACAGTAGGAAGGCTGAGAGGGAGACAGTGTAGGTTCTTTATTGAGACAGTAGGAAGGCTGAGAGGGAGACGGAGGAGGGAAGGTTCTGGTGAAATCTGATCCCAGACCAGCAGAGCTACATGTGGCTCCAGACACCAGGGGGTCTGAACCACTACACCATCTCTGTCTTTTCTTTTTCCCTGCCAAAAAATATGATACGCTAATTGACCGGGATGTTTTTGAAGTCACATGATCTCCCCCACCCTTGTTGCCATAAAGGATTACGGTGCATGCAACAGTGCACGTATGATGTGTTTGTACACGACTTTGAAGGGTCATGATAAGCGTTGTGTGTTTAAATCACAACGTGAGCTATCTTAGCAGCAGTACCAGACCTTTTCATCTCTAGTGAGGAAATTGATTTGGCTGCAGATCTGTGTGTACATGAGCACATTGCATGCCACTGATGTGACGTGACAGCAATAGTCTTTCACTGAAGAAAAGGTGAATGATCCAGTCACTTTCTTTAACGTAGCCAGCAGACAGAATATGGGGAGTTTGACTAATGTAACTATTACACATTATTATATAATATATATATTTTTCTGACTGAAGTACTTCTTTTTCTCTCTATACTACACATATCCCGCCCTTTGCTAAGCACTGTATGACTGAAGCATCTGCAGTCCAATCAATGGCCACACTTGGATTTAGAACACATACCCATTTTGTTGGCAGCTCAGAATTCTGAATTCTGACACCCGACAGCTTAGATGGATGAGAGTGAGGACTAGCTTGTTAGATACTAACTCTATGGATGAGAGGGATGACTAGTTTGTTAGATGCTAACTATGGATGAGAGGGAGGGCTAGTTTGTTAGATACTAACTATGGATGAGAGGGGTGACTAGTTTGTTAGATACTAACTATGGATGATAGGGAGGACTAGCTCGTTAGATACTAACTCTAAGGATGAGAGGGATGACTAGCTTGTTAGATACTAACTCTAAGGATGAGAGGGAGGACTAGTTTGTTAGATACTAACTCTAAGGATGAGAGGGAGGACTAGCTTGTTAGATACTAACTCTAAGGATGAGAGGGATGACTAGCTTGTTAGATACTAACTCTAATGATGAGAGGGAGGACTAGTTTGTTAGATACTAACTCTATGGATGAGAGGGGTGACTAGCTCGTTAGATACTACTGTAACTCTAAGGATGAGAGGGATGACTAGCTCGTTAGATACTAACTCTATGGATGAGAGGGGTGACTAGCTCGTTAGATACTACTGTAACTCTAAGGATGAGAGGGATGACTAGCTCGTTAGATACTAACTCTAAGGATGAGATGGATGACTAGCTTGTTATATACTAACTCTAAGGATGAGAGGGATGACTAGCTCGTTAGATACTAACTCTATGGATGAGAGGGGTGACTAGCTCGTTAGATACTACTGTAACTCTAAGGATGAGAGGGATGACTAGCTTGTTAGATACTAACTCTAAGGATGAGATGGATGACTAGCTCGTTAGATACTAACTCTAAGGATGAGAGGGATGACTAGCTTGTTGGATACTAACTCTAAGGATGAGAGGGATGACTAGTTTGTTAGATACTAACTCTAAGGATGAAAGGGAGGACTAGTTTGTTAGATACTAACTCTAAGGATGAGAGGGATGACTAGCTCGTTAGATACTACTGTAACTCTAAGGATGAGAGGGATGACTAGCTCGTTAGATACTAACTCTAAGGATGAGATGGAGGACTAGCTCGTTAGATACTAACTAAGGATGAGATGGAGGACTAGCTTGTTAGATACTAACTCTAAGGATGAGATGGAGGACTAGTTTGTTAGATACTAACTCTAAGGATGAGAGGGAGGACTAGCTCGTTAGATACTAACTCTAAGGATGAGAGGGAGGACTAGCTCGTTAGATACTAACTCTAAGGATGAGAGGGATGACTAGTTTGTTAGATACTAACTCTAAGGATGAGAGGGAGGACTAGCTCGTTAGATACTAACTCTAAGGATGAGAGGGATGACTAGTTTGTTAGATACTAACTCTAAGGATGAGAGGGAGGACTAGTCGTGATGCTCTGGACCTCCAGCTCAGGGTGACAGTCATCTGTGTTTACCAATATTGACTGAACTGTCCCGGCATCATTATAATAAATAGCACAATGTCAATTCTGCTTTGGGGCGGATTTTCACTTCAACCCACAAGCGTTGATATAGAGGTGACTCATCGTCGCTCCTGTTCTCTCCAGGTGAACGGGGTGGACTTGAACGGACGCACTCAGGAGGAGGTGGTGTCGTTGCTCAGGGCCACACCCATGGGCGGAGCCGTGGGATTGGTGGTGTTACGCCAGGAGGACGCCTTCCTGCCCCGAGAAGTGGTACGCTTGTTCCTTTTGTGTGTGTGTGTGCTTTTATTACTGTATGTATGTATTTGAATGCATGCACATGTTTGTGGGTTCATATGTACTCATATGAATGTGTGTGTGTGCGTGCATCTACTCCTGACTGCTGTTAACCCATTCTCCGCCATCCACGTGTTAAGGCGGGTTTCTCCACCATGCGTTGTCTGCCAATAACTCCGTACGCGTTTTTTAGATAAATATTTCATATTTTCGTCATGGTATTCATATTTCACCCACGGAGACTTGGGTGATGCTGTCTGGGCTATCACAACTCTGCAACGCTTCAATACTGCCACCTCGTGGCCAATCGACGAGTTGCCAAACCGGAAGTGCCCGGAAGTGCTCGGTCCGTCCCCTATTTTCGTCCGGCCACTCGCTTATCGTCCCGGGGCTCAATATAGACACCGTCGATATGAATCTTTGCCATAACTCAATAATCAACACGATTTGGACGTGTATTAGTAATTTACAAACCGGAAATGGATCGCATCGATCAACATCCCATAATAGCGATCTTTTTGCTCCAGTGTGATTGCCCAACGCTACGAGGAGACTGGGGTTAGTTTCAGCGTTTTTCTTTACCATTTTCGATACAAACTGCTCTGATCAATATATCACCCATACTACATGAATCATTTAACGTCGGTCATTGAATTATAAACGACCAAACCCCCCCCCCCCTCCGTTCACCCGCAGGTGACCAGTCATGACGTTTAGGACCATGTACAGTTGACATATTTTATTTTTTTTTCACTTTTTCTCCCATTTTTCATATTTTCTCCCATCCTAATTTCGTATCATCCAATTCAACCCTCCCCTGTCACGGACGCTGTTTCTTGCCTCCCACAAGCCGGCTGCAATGTGGACTAAGTCATACATAGCACAAGTCCCCTCCGGTACTTGAGGTAACAGCAGTCGCATCTTTTCACCTGCGCAGCTCGATCTCTCAGTGGCGAGGAGTAACGCGTGGGAGGCTCACGCTGCCCCCGACACTTCCTGATTCTACTGCGCAGGCGCACCAACCGACCTGTAGGAGTCGCTGTCCACAACGCCCGATCCCCACCCATCAGTTTCCCACCGGCCAATGTGTATTAGTACGGACGACCAGCTAACCTGAAAGCAAATGTGGAGCGCTGGGCTCGAACTGACGAGCCCAGCGTCTCCAGCATTTCGTGGCGAGTGCCTTGCCCACTACGCCACGTAGCCGCCCACGTACAGTTGACATTTTTAATATAACGTTGATCGGTATCAAACTGCATTTGATCATCTAATATATGCATTTATGCCTATATCTCACGTTCTATGAAATACTGCAGAAAACGATAAAAACATATTTATACTCTAGACGGTATTTTAGTATGAATGTGTGAATGAAAAAGTAAAACGTTCCTACATCCTGAACGATAGATAATTGATGTTGAATGGGCCATAGTAATGTCAATTTAGCAATACAATTGAAAAAGTTATAGCCCTGCAAAGAAGGTGAACATATCCATAGACTTATAGCGCTGGCAGAGAGGGTACAATGATGGGTACAATACCCGGCAGATAATGGGTTAATAACTGAATATACCACCATAGACTAGTATCATTTTGTCTCATATACCAATAGAGCTCCATAACTGCATCACACTTCATTACCCCAGACTCTCTCACTTCCCACCTTCTAGCTCTCCCTTCCCTCCCACCTTCTCTATCTATATATCTGCCTATCTCTTTATCTCTATTTCTATCTGTCTCTATCTCTCTCTTTCTCTGTCTCTCTCTCTCTCTTTCTCTCTCTCTCTATCTCTCTCTCTCTCTCTCTCTCTCACACTCTCTGTGTTCATTCCCCCTATATCTGTCTGTCTGTCTATATCTATCTATCTATCTATCTATCTATCTATCTATCTATCTATCTATCTATCTATCTATCTATCTATCTATCTATCTATCTATCTATCTATCTATCTATCTATCTCATATTATCCCTGTTGTATATCTTCCCCCCTCTCTCCTACTGCTCTCTCTCCACATCTCCTTATCTATATCTCTCTCTTTCTCTCCTCCCTCTCTCTCGCTCTGAGCTGATTGGCCAGGTTGATTGATGGGGGGATGAGCAGATGCAGGACAGCTCGTAGGTAGAGAGAGATAGAGAAAGAATGAAACACACACACCGACTGAATATAAATCAGTCGCTGGCGTACCCCCCACACACACACACACACACACACACACACCCCTGCACACACCCCTGCACACACACACACCCCTGCACACACACACACCCCACACACACACACACCCCACACACACCCCTGCACACCGCGTGTACAGTAGCTGCGGCACATTGTCTGGCGTCAGAAGCCGACGCCTCACGCAGCTTGAGATATCAATAATTCATGTACACAGTTGCTAAATCAATCGGCGCGCTTATTACAACTATTTACTCCTTCCGAAGGTCGTGTTTTTACAAGTCGTCGCCAGATGTTACCTCACATTTTATCCACAAGAAAGTGTGTTTGATGTACGGGCACATCTGGAAGCTACCGCCCAGAAAGTAATTTTCAGCAGAGTTGGTGTACTACAAGCAAAATGTCCAAACAAAGAAAGCCAGGTGTTAGGAAGTGTTGAAAAGTTTAAGTCTTTTTTTGATTCCACCAGATACATGTCAAAGAGAGACTCACCAAGCACGTCTCGGGTCCTGTGTGTGTCACGTGAGCCACTCGCTACGAAATCCAGCCATTCATGAGAGGTTTTGGCCCAATGTGACAGATCATTTTCTTTACCATAGAAATGTATATTGGACAAGTTGAAGGTGTTCTGAAAATGTTGACACTAAATCAAAGTTTTTCTGACCTGTCTATGCAGTTTGTTTGAGAATTGGTATCTTTGCTTTGGCCCACAACTTAATCTGAGTGTCGTGATTGAGTGGTTTGTTGATACTTCACTCAAACGTACAACTCACATGATTTCCCTCCTATTGGCTACATCAAAAAACAATACAGGGCCTTTGAGTCTGCTAGAAGAGTCTTGTTTAGGGCCCAGACCAAGACAACATGAGGCTGTTTTAAGCTAGCTTTAAATCACCTCAGTGTTTACACCGTGTGTGCCGATCTCCTCACAGTCCCCGCAAGCTCACTCTAACGCCGGCATTATTGAGCGCTTGGGTATGAGTTATGGCACAGAGCGGGTGTTAAATCCCCCTCCCTCGGTTGCCATAAAAAATGCCCCCCACCCCGCTCCTCCTCCACAGCACTCACGAGGGTCGTTTAGTGTGTGTGCAGCCATTCACCGCAGAAGTCAATCAAACTGCTGATTGGTGACAATTATCACAGTCTGAGGATGCAGACGAAGCCATTGGCCGGGCTGTCGCCATAGGGATAATTTTAATGGTGCGGGAAAGCCTGTACTGGGTCGATACTCGTCTTTAGAGCGGAATGTCACTGTTGCTTCAGAGCGAGGGCTGTTTAGTTGTTAGACAGGGGGCTCGTTTATTTTAGTGCCGTGTGGAGGTGGTCAGTATCTGACTCCAGAGAGACACACTGGGGAGCTGGTGGAGGTGGTCAGTATCTGGGGGAGAGGTGGTCAGTATCTGGGGGAGAGCTGGTGGAGGTGGTCAGTATCTGGGGGAGAGCTGGTGGAGGATAACGGACATCCTTTTTTAGACTGTTGATGGGATGTAATCAGGATGTAATTGGATGGAGGGTGCAGCCATTCAATTTGTCAGAGAGGGGGATACATGTAGAGGAGTTTTTAGGCAGGCATAAGTCAGGCCACCTAAGTGGAGCTACTGATTGGGAGATGCAGGTAGATTTGGGAGGAAACTATTTTATAGAATTTACCATGCCTTGGGAGGATTCAGTGGATGAGGCGTATGAAAGGAAGACGCGTAGATAAGCATACTTGGCAGCAGAAACTGAACAGCAAGATTGGAAAACTAGGGTTTTTCCGGTGGAAGTAGGATGCAGAGGATTTATAGCACGATCAACTTTATCAACTTGTTGGATGTCAGAAGAAGCATCGAAAAGCAGTCAGTGGATTTGGTTGAGGAGAAATAATGTCAGCTGGGGGCCAAAGTAAACAAAGGGTGAGAATAATCCTTCCTCTGTTGTTGGTGTTTCATGTGTGATATTGGCATAAGGATTGTATGTTTGACATAGGATACCATAGGGAGGTTCGTCGTGTGAATACAGTAGGGCTGTACCGAATGCTTCGAAGCTTCGATCATAATGTTGACATTCAAATTCAAATTTTTTTTTATCTTTTTTTCTATTCAATCTGTTTAAACCAATGGGGGTTTTCTTCACAGTTGCAGTTAAAGATTAGGCTACACTAATATTATAATATTATACTATAAGACGTCACCATCACTTTCATACCAACCGTGCCCTTATTGGATTATTTATGTTGACGAAACTGATGAGTTATATTCATTAAAGAAAGTTGATTTAATAAAAGAAAAATACTCATTTAATCAGATTAATCACTTTATTCAAATTGAGGATTTCGTTTAAAAAAAAAAGAAAGAAAAATGTATAAAGTAATTTTTTTTTGATAGACATTCGAAGCTTCGTTCGAATACTTCAATCGAAGCTTTGAATGTTAAAAAATGACATTCGGTACAGCCCTAGAATACAGTATCATGGAACCTAAAGTGGAGGAGGGTGGTTCTGGGACCCTGAAATGAACCGCTGAGCCTTCCCGAGGTGTCGTGGGCCTAACTTGACCAAACACCGGTGAAGGGAGGTGCCCACTTGATAACCTTGGTGATATGCTTAAGCATTACATCACGCACAGGAGTGTGTTATACAAATTAGATCATGCCTGGTGGTTGTTAGGCCCGAGGCGCAACCGAGAAAAAAGTAGGTCCAAAAGAATTAATAAAAAGTTGCCTCCGTGTCTAGAAGCAGGTGCAGTGCTTCAAAGCATGCCAAGGCCCGGGCCCTTTTCAGGACGATGTGCCCACCAGCGGAACACTGCACTTTGCGAGCATCTAGCGGCTCGGGTCTGCATTTGTTATACAACATATTATAAATAGAATTAAAGCCCTAGTTGTTGCCGTTCGAATGCCACCTCACTCGACAGAATCCGTGCCTCGGTTCTCGAGTTACATGCCGATATGTCAGGCGTGCGACTTTGTACACGCGAGCGTCAGATTATCACCCCGGACTCCCGAGGCTCTAGAACTGAAAATTATTGGACAGGGTTGTAGCCAATGAGTGTAGCTTTCCAATGATACCCCACAGTGGGTTGTGCTAATCGGGGATAGGTGTAAATTGACGAGCGAAAACAGGAAGTGAAAAACAAACAGCATGCATTGCCGTCAATGAAAAAAAAAAGTGTACACAGTTTACCAAAATCGCAATCTTACTCTATTTCATTAGCACTAAAGTTTTCTTTATTGTGTAATAAACTTCAGAATGTTATCTTTCAAAGGAGACCAGGCTTATGCATGTACTATAAGTATAAAGTATAAAGATACGCTTTTCAAAAAAAGTATGCAGTCCTCAAGTTCAAGTAAAAAAAATTGCTACTTTTCTGGGTGCCTGGTTAATGTTTTGCCAGGAACATGCCTAGAACATCTCATTTCATTATACAGAAAATGGAACGCCGACACAAGAATGGTCTCGCCTCATACAGATGGCGGGTTTTGCCGTGTGTACAAATCAAATAAAATAAAATTTATTAAGGCCCGACAACACACGCTAATGTCCCCATGGGCCGGACACGTCTTCTTTAACACATTCCGGGCCAACCACGTACAGTATACAGTATATACGTTATTGGGAGCCAGCGGTTGATGGCCAAAAACGTATACCGTACTTTTCGCACTATAAGCCGCACCTGACTATAAGCCGCAGCAGCTAAATTGAATGATGTGTACATATATAAGCCGCACTGGACTATAAGCTGCATGTGTTTTAATGTTTAATTACCATATGTAATGGAATCCCACTGGCCACAGGTAAGGACAATTTAACGTCAATTTCAGCTTGATCGTGCAATTATTTCATAGCCATCCTCCCTGATCAGTGTATGTTGTGGTAATAACTAGGGATGTCCGATATAATTTTATTTATTGTCAAAAGTATGCATAATGTTATGTTAATTCCACAACAAGACATATAATGTTAATTACCTGAAATTATTCCGTTTTTTTGGGGGGGAAACCCTGCATATATCGGTATCGGTTGATATCGGTATTGGAAATTAAGAGTTGGACAATATCGGTATATCGGTATCGGTAAAAAAGCCGTTATTGGCAATCAATTACTCAGAAACGATCCCCCCCTTTCATGCATTCATGATGAAACATAATACCTATCATTCATATGCATTTGATTTTTTAACTGTAGCGTGTGCAGGGACAAAACGCCAATGGATTTGGTATAATACACGTCGCGGCTTATAAATAGCCTCACAGGAATTAGCCCAGATCATTCCGAAATAACACTCATATTCACCACGGTATAAAACGGGAACGTATGGATGGAAAAAATATGAATTTTTTTGCATCTTGAACGGAAGGTTCTTACTGTCAAATGACCATGATATTGTATCCATAGCTATAATATAAAATATAGATTTAGCTCTACAAACAACGTGACGCACAGTGACAGTTTGTAATGGAAAGCTGGCGTTCCAACCACATTCCAGCCACATTCCAATGGCCGTGAATGTGTTAACACATGCCGTTAACGTGGCCCAGCGGTTGAGTGCCAGAAACGTAGATCTACGTTTCTGTTTCGTTATTTCTTTTATTCGCTATTGCCATTCAAAATCCATCGAGGCACCTTGTGCAGGCTGTCCTGAATGCGTCTGAGGTGGTAAACGGTCAATACCGCCACCTAACGTCTTGCGGCCGCTATTGCACTCCATTTGAAACTATGTGGTTTGTTTTCTCTGCCGAGCTGCGGCGTGGGGGCGGGTTCTTTTATTTTTTTTTTTTTTTTATTCTCTCTGCCTGATTTTTCTATGCTTTTCTCCCCATCCCAACTTAGTCGTTATGCCAATTCCCCCCCTCCCCTACCTGGTTGTTGTGCGCATGTTCCCCCTACTGGTCGGTACAAGGGAACCCTGAAGTCTACCACATGCTTCCTCCGACACATGCGGAGACAGCTAGCGGCTCTCTTTTCAACTGGGAGCGAGGACTCTCATTGGTGAAGTGTAACGCGTGGGAGGTCACGCTGCCTTCACAACTTCCTGCCTTTCGCTGAGCAGGCGCCCATACCTGACCTGTAGGCGTCGCTGTCCACAACGCCAGATTCCCACCCACGACTTCCCTCCCGCTAACTCAGCCAAACGAGTTACTATGACGATCGGCCCAAGCCGCAGGCAATGCTGACTCCGGGAGTCGAGCGTGGGGGCGAGTTCTAAACACTCTGGCAAAACAAGCGCTTATAGGGATGGCATCGACAACTGTCCCCGCCCATCCGTTCATATGCAATGCTGGATAACGTCGGACACAGGATCGCTGTGGAAATTTGGAACGGCGATCAGATAATTGGATTATTCTTTTTGCAGTACATCAGAGACAAGGAAAGGACTATATGTTACCAATCTTGCATTGATCCGATATTTTTTTCCCCGCGATCGAAGCGTGTCTGTGTGGTATGCGTGTGTGGTGTGTCCCGTTGGTAGTAATCACAGCACGGAGGGGCGCCCCGCTCCAAACCCCCTTTCATGCGTGCATGATGAAAGATAATACCGATAATCTAGCATTGATTTCAGATTGATTGTTTTGATTTCCAATTTCACTAAAACGCTGTTTTCGCGTCTTTTCCTGGGATTACTAAGAATCACTCAAACTATACTCATATTCACCACGGTATAAAACGGAAATGTACGGATGAAAAATCTGTTTTTTGCATGTTGACCGGAAGAAACTCACAATCGACAACGTTATTAGATCCATAGCTATAATATTTAATATAGTATATATATATATTATATATATATATAGGCGGAGCTAACAATATACTCGTTATCATCACCATACATAACGCTTGCTTATATTTAAACACGTTGAGATTAGGGCCGTTCTTTCAACCTGAAAGTGCACTTTCTTCAACCTCGAAGTAAACAAATCACAGAAGGTAGCCCACTGCCGCCTGCCGGCACCATCCAGGTATCGACGTGAGCTAACGGTAGCTAGTTAGCCGGCAGCCCGGCACCATCGTATCAACGTGAGCCAGTTGCATTAGGATTAAAAAATGTCAACACTCACTCACCCCATTTTATATTACATTCCCAAAGAAGTGCCTCCGTCTCTCGTAGTCTCGTTGTGCTGGATGAAGTCACTGGCGGCGAGGGTTTTGCTTAAATCCGAACAGACTCCAGTCCTTTAATTGTCCAAATGCGACAAGTGTGTGCAAGTTTAGCTCTTGTTTGACAAAACGTTAGCCATCTGTGGTCAGGGAGCTCATCGTGGGCTGGAGTGACGGTGGTTAACTTCGACGCTTTATCGTTCAATGGTAACGTATTATTATTATTGCTTTAGCAGTCTGCTCAGAGATAGAGGAAATGCATACAGGTTAGTGTGACGCACCTCTGTGTTCTCCTCACGTGACTCACAATAGCCAATGCTGCCGCCATCTTGCTCAGCTCAGCTCTGTGCGGGAAATACGGACCGCCTCCCCTGCCCTCTGCTGGCCGTGCTGTGTGTGTGTGCACTACAACCAATGCAGTCCCCGTCGAAACTCCGTTTCAGTGTAAATAGAAACTGAACCCCAACTGTGATTTTGACGGTATTGATTTTCAATACCGTCAGTATCTCTAAATACCCCGGTATACCGTAATACCGTCATACCGCCCAAGCCTATAGCCTACAAGTCGCCAGGGTGAAATGACAGATAGACACAATAATAATTATTATTTTTTTTTTTATATAACTACAGTTCGAGAGTTGAAGAACATATTTAGTACACCAGCGAACAGATATAATAACTCTAATTGTAAGAATTCTGTGTTTAAAAAATGCCGTTTTGAAACACAGTTTGTGCTCTCCACAGAGGAGAGGTGGGGACTGGGTTCATTTTTGCATCTGAATAGAGCTGCGTGTTGGGATTCAGATTCACTGAGCCAGGTAAAGGCATTCACACAGAGAGAGTCATTAACGTTAACGATGGACGCATTCAGGTGAGGGTAGTTGTCCACGCCCCCCGCCCCCCCCAAACTAGCTAAAGCGTGAACATCTTTGAGAGGCGTTTTCTCCCCTTGAGTGTTTTAGACAACAGACTGAGTTACAAGATTTAAATGAATATATGATATTCAAAACATTCTCATATTGCAAAGTATGACACATCATTTGAAAGCTTACATTCTGTACTTTCACAATCTGTAAAAATCTGGAAAATGAAAATAGAGACATGTAGGCACAAACCCTGGACTCGGTCACATATATTCATGATCTCCTTGTGTTTCTTCGATGCACCGACTGCAGATGTGCCGGTCGTTAGTTCAGTATTAAGATCACACCTCCGCTCCTCAGTGTCGACTGCCTGATCACGTCATATCCACATGGGCACCTGCACGCGCGTACAAGCGATTCAGAGCATTCTCACGATGTTTGACGCGGAGCATGGTGCGATATCACAGGTGATAATCATCATCATCATAAAAACGTTATTTAAAAAAACAAAAACACGCAAAAGACCATTGAGCTTGTCCTCGTTTACAGTACTGTTGAGTATACAGACAAATAAGACACAATCAAAAGTAGTAATACAAAGAGAAAAACATCATTGTAAATAAGAATGTGTTCTTAATTTACCTGCCTGGTTAAATAAAAAATGTAAAAGTTATTTAACTTGAATGTGGCACACTGTAATCTCTGTAATCTCACTGTGATCTATGTAATATCACTGTAGTATCTGTAATATCACTGTAGTCTCTGTAATTTCACTGTAATCTCACTGTAATCTCTGTAATATCACTGTAGTATCTGTAATATCACTGTAATCTCACTGTAATATCACTGTAATCTCTGTAATATCACTGTAATCTCTGTAATTTTACTGTAATATCACTGTAATCGCACTGTAATATCACTGTAGTCTCTGTAATATCACTGTAATATCTGTAATATCACTGTAGTCTCTGTAATCTCACTGTAATCTCACTGTAATCTCACTGTAATCTCTGTAATATCACTGTAATCTCTGTAATATTACTGTAATATCACTGTAATCTCTATAATTTTACTGTAATCTCTATAATCTCGACACATGTCGACTTCTAACACAGGATGTGTGTCGTCCTTCAGAAGAAGGTTTGTGTTGTAAAACGAATGGTAGTTTTTAAGAGTGTACAATTGTAATATCTTGGCTGATTGCTTCTGGTTCTTCTCTCCCTGCCTCCTCCAGGACGCTGAGCCCCAGACACAGGCCACAGGAGATCTGGTAAGAGTAGCTGAAATATCACATTCAACCCCGCAATCCCAACCCTTTAAGAGCCCTCAGTGCTCCTGTGACATACTAGGAGCTAGCCCCACAAAGACCACAGCCCCCCCTCCCTCCCTGCGCTTGACTGATGCATACCCACCCCACACAGATCGATATCAGGGTATTGGGATGACATTATGCATGCGTATACAATGTCCAAGTTCTGTTTTGGAGTGAAGGCTCCATACATTCCCTCCAGTGGTTCTATCTATCAGCCCTGCTCCAGAGCCTACTCCATGTCTGCTGTGGTTTGTACATAACAGTGGATATGTGGTGTGAATGTCCTCAGTCCTGTGTGTGTGTGTGTGTGTGTGTGTGTGTGTGTGTGTGTGTGTGTGTGTGTGTGTGTGTGTGTGTGTGTGTGTGTGTGTGTGTGTGTGTGTGTGTGTGTGTGTGTGTGTGTGTGTGTGTGTGTGTGTGTGTGTGTGTGTGTGTGTGTGTGTGTGTGTGTGTGTGTGTGTGTGTGTGTGTGTTGTTCAAAATGTAAGGACACCTAGTCAGTAGCTATTTATGTTTCCATCTGCACTGTAGCAACATAGCAAACGCCTAATATCCCTAGTATATGATATCCGTAAATACCACACGTCCAAATAATTATGAGAATAAACTAATTCATTTCTAAAGCTCTTTTTGAAAAACAAAGTGCTTTATCGAAAGACCATAAAACCAAGAGATAGTGGAAAAGTTTAATTTGTTTAAAAAAGTTTTTAAATGATACCAACCACACTGTAAGAAAGATATTTGCAACAGTACAGTGATTTCTAAAAGTCATCCCTCGGACTTCCGTCTGTGAGATGAATGTGTATATCAGCAGCTCTAACAGGTTTTACTTTTGCAACTACATTATAAAACAAAGCCAGAGTAAATTAACCAAGCATGTATAAGAACCGAGTGTATAAGCACCAGCACAATCTTATAGGCTTAGCAACTGAAAAATCAAACCCGAAAATGACACGCAAAACTGTAAATGTGAAGATGGGAACAGCTGGGGGGGCGCTGGGGGGGCGCTGGGGGGGCGCTGGCGAAGCCGTGGAGGACAGTGAGGAGAAGAACGCTGATATAAAGGGAAAAAGGGGTAAGAAGTGGTCTAACAGGGGTTCTCAACCTTTCTGCTGCCAAGGCACCCCTGTGTTCAATAAAATATTCCAGGGCACCCCTACATACGATAAAGACTTTTCTGGTGCTGTCTTTTTTGCTACAATGATGACAAAAGTGCTTGCTTTCAAAATAATGTCTTTTTAAGAAACCGGGAAACACATTTGTGTGTATATGCAGGCTATATAATGCATTATTAACAGGTGTTTCAGGTCTAAATGGCTTAGTACTGTTGACATTACACTGCTTGTAGTAGTAAATCAAATAGCATATTTCTTTAAATAAAATTACAGAAAATTATCACTAAAGTGCTATATGTTGCAGCCGCACACTTTTCCATAAAAACAGCGTATTTGGATAAGTGTGACCATTTCTCAAAAACTGAAAATCATGTATTTTTTTTAAATACAGAAAATGATCACTAAAGTGCTATCTGTTGCAGCTGCACTGTTCTCCATAAAATAGCATATTTGGATAAGTTTGAACATTTCTCAAAAACTGAAAATCATGTATTTTCTTTTAAATACAGAAAAGGATCACCAAGTTACCATTTCTCAAAAAATATAAATAAATACAGAAAATAAGCACTCGTTCACTCAGTGGACATTTCTAGCTCAATGCGAGGTCCGCTGCTGCTGGCTAATAATACGGTCAATACGTGGGGAGATCTTTGACAAGGCAACACGCATGTCATCATCAAGGCTCAACTTGGCCCTACATGCTGCATCATGAGATACTTGGTACTCAGCACCACACTCTGAAACTAGCTCTCCAGGTGGTATCAGATGAGATTTCAATGAGTTCTTCCAAGAGTTTGGATGGAGATGTGTCAGGAAGCTTTGTCTCAATGTTGTCTGTAAAGGTTTTTTTTATCCAGAGTAACTTGGTGATCCTTTTCTGTGTTTTATTAAATAATGATTTTCAGATTTTGAGAAATGGTCAAACGTATCCAAATATGGTATTTTCATGGAAAACAGTGCAGCTGCAACAGATAGCACTTTAGTGATAATTTTCTGTAATCCAAAAATAATTTAAAAAAGAAAAAAAAATATTTAGATTTTTTTTCTCATCTCAAGGCACCCCTGGCAGCTCTCTGCGACACCCCTGTTGAGAACCGCTGGTCTACTGTACATGGAACGTAAACAGAGTTAATGAGCCAGTGGAAAGGAGCAAGGTGCTGTCGTATTTAAAGGCATTACAAGCAGATGTGATTTTCTTACGGGAAACCCATCATAAAAAAGTGCTCACAATAAACGTAGGTGTAGAAGGATAAGCCAAATATATCATTCCACATTTTCGATGAAAGAGGGGCGGCCATCTTGATTCAGAAGGGGGGGTTCCTTTCAGACAACAATCCACAATATTGGATAAAGACGGGAGGTATGTTATGGTTACGGGTGAATTACACACTCCAATGATACTGTTGAATATATACGTATGGGCCAAATTGTGATGATCCTGAATTATTTAGGATGGTTTTAGGTTTTTAATACCAGACATTTCAAACACCAGCCTAATCATCAAGGGGTTTTTAATTTGGTGTTGGACCCATACATGGATAGGTTATTTTCTACTCTTAAAAAAAGAAAAATAACATATTCTAATGCAAGTAATTTCATTGGAAACATTATGGATAATATGAATGTGTGTGATGCACACACACAAATCCTAAAGTTCTGTGAATACGTAGAATCACATTTCTTTTTTAACTAATGATAATAATGAAACCTCATACATTATTGTGGGAAACCTTTAAAGTATACTGTATGTGAGGGGATGTATTATTTATTTTCAGTCCTCCCAAACACGTGTGTTTAGAGGATGTAGAGCAGTGGTCACCAACCTTTTTAAGCCCAAGATCACTTTTTTTTTTTGGTGAAGGCAAGATCTACCTATTGAAGCGTTGAGAGAAAAAGACAGCCAAGATTGTACTTTAAACTAAATGACTTATTTGCCTGTATTCTAATTACATGCAATGCTTTGGTCCAACATTAAAACGTCAAAGTAGAACTATTATGTACTTTCTCAGTCAGTGCTAAGTGCAGTCATCTTATGCAGCATCACTTTTCACATCAAAACAAAAGTAGAACTGTAATGTGGACTTTCTCATATTATTAACATTGACAAACATATTTACAATTAGCATTTTATAAAGTAGAACTGTAATGTGTACTTTCTTAGTCAGTGCTAAGTGCAGCATCACTTTTCACATCAAAACAAAAGTAGAACTGTAATGTTTACTTTCTCAGTCAGTGCTAAGTGCAGTCAGTGCTAAGTGCAGTCAGTGCTAAGTGCAGCATCATTTTCACATCAAAACAAAAGTAGAACTCTATGTGTACTTTCTCAGTCAGTGCTAAGTGCAGCATCATTTTCACATCAAAACAAAAGTAGAACTCTATGTGTACTTTCTCAGTCAGTGCTAAGTGCAGCATCACTTTTCACATCAAAACAAAAGTAGAACTGTAATGTGGACTCTCAGGGTAAGATCTAAATTTTTTTTTTTTTTTTTTTTTTTTTTTTTTAATTTTCATGGAAAGATCTACAGGGACAGTCTCAAAGATCGACCAGTCGATCAAGATCGACGGGTTGGTGACCACTGATGTAGAGAGATGTCTCCAGGGGGAGAGGTGGTGGAGGTAATCAAAGATGAAAATAAATAAATTATAATAATAATTGATATTCTCCTTTGGTTCACTACAATTTACTCAAGCATAGTAACAGACACACTGGGAATACATTCCCTGAGATCCATAGATGTCCCTAGATACCAATAACATGCAAACAAACCTTGTAGAAGTGGAGCAATCTTCCATTTACTTGCGTATGTACTTTTAGGCACATTTTCAGAAAATATGGCTAGGGCTTAAGAGGTTAAAATGCCATTCCCTTCTACATAACCTTCCACTAAACACTTTGTAATTTTCTTACAACTGTATTTAAAACATACATTTATTTGTTTATGTTACCCGAGGGCCACATCTGGTGGAGTACAGGCGATCGGATAGAGATTGGCTTAATTTCCCAGTAAATTTGATTGGCGGTCGAACCTGGCAGCTGTGCACAGTAACCCCCCATCATCATCATCATCATCATCATCATCATCATCATCACCGGAGGGGATTGGGGACCGCCGTCCATCATTACGAGCACAGCTGGCGCCACTCGACACACCTGTGATCACACACGAATACTTGCACGGAAGAGAACACACTCACAAACACAAAACAATCCAACACCGTCAAGCCTAATGGTTTCAATATGGAATTGAATACAAATCAAATCACGACATTCTGAACTGAATTGAATTGGGTAATCAGTGCCAATACAGCACACTCAGCCCTACACACATGAGCACACTATCACAGACACAGACACAGACACATGCATGCCGCACGTGGCACATACACCAATTCTTAGGAATGCATGCACACACGCACACATGGGTGCACACACAAGAAGGTCCAGGGTTCGATTACCGCTTGGGGACCAGGTTTCCATGATGCCAGTTACCCAGGTGGGGTATCTCCCAGGCCTTTCTGTGTGGAGTTTGCATGTTCTCCCCGTGCTCGCAAGGGTTTCCCCCCCGATAAGATAAACCCAATGGAAAAACATGCACAACAACAAGATCGCTAATGCTGTGGCGTCCTTGACGAAGATGGACAGGAGCACTTGGATTGCTCCCCTGGCGCGGCTCACGTTGACGCCTGTCTGCTCCCGGCTGCCCTTGGGGGGGGGAAGGACGACGGGATGGGTTAATCGCAGAGACGAATCGCATGCATGCATCGCATGCGTGCCGATTAATGACCTCTGAGCAGGTCCTAAATTATTATTTAATTATTTATTTACACTCTCCCTGCATAATAGCATGATGAGAGTTTCTTAACTCCAAGGCGGCTGCAGTGTGGAGTTGGTCCTGCGGCCGGGGTCTCGTCATCTGTTGTGATTGTCAACTGGAGTGATTATTTTTTAGTAAGTGCCTTTGTCTGGAAGAGAGGATGTGCTTCTTTTTTCCCGTCATCTTTTCAACATTTAAGTTTACTGCAAATCGATGTGACGCCGGAATGAAACGCAGATCATTTGAGGAATTTTACCTTGTTCTGTTACACCTTTCTATCTCCCTCTCTCTCCCCCCCCCCTCTCTCTCTGGCATATTGTCATCTGTAATGCACTCAATAAGGCACAGAAAAAACCCTCATGACTCAGCTTGTGGCGAACAACGTGTTTCCTTCAAGGTGAACTACAGGTTCACACGGTACCCTAATAACTGTAGTTATTGACTTGAGTTTTCTGACCTTATGGCCCATGTATCCCATTCAAAACTCCCTTGTATCAATAAAAAAAAACACATCATGGGTGTCAAGGGGAGAAGCGCCCGGCATTGTTTTTTAATCTCTGAGAAAGTTGACTTGTTTTTCGTATGATGGAAACATATAGAAAAGTAGGAGCAGGGAGGCTGTGGCGGAGACGAGGCGTGTGTCCAGGAGACGGGCTGTGTAGCAGGAGGCAGGTGTGAGTGAAGTACAGCTTCAGATTACATCTCACTTCCTGCACATGGAGGACAGGAGGGAGCTGGGTTGTTGGGGAAAGAGAAGCAAGACTTTTAGTTTTGAAAGTTAGGAGAGGAGCTGGCAGGAGGCAGGGGTGAGTGAAGTACAGCTTCAGGTTACATCTCACTTCCTGCACATGAGGACAGGAGGGAGCTGGGTTGATGGGGAAAGAGAAGGAGCTTCATGGGCAGACTTTTAGGTTTGAAAGTTAGGAGCAGTGTTGTAGTACTTGAGTCCTGGACTGATTTTCAGGACTCGTGACTCGACTTGGATTTGAGCACTGATGACTCGGACTCGGACTTGGACTCGAGCATTGACTGCATTCTGACTCGGAAGGTGCAGACAAGGACTCAGACTTGTTAACTGATAAATAGTTATAAATGTTTTGGGGGGAAATATGTCCTAATCATTTGGCATCAGATATGCAGATATGTGCATTTGTTTGGCTATTGTTTCACAAAGTAAATAAACTCCCTTTGAAATGGTGACCGCTGTGTCATTTATGTTTAATGTAGACCTTTTTTTATTTGCATGTCAGCTCTTTGACTGTCGGAGGGGAGTGGACTCAACCTTGACTGAACTCTAGGGTAATGGGGACTAGACTCTGACTCTGGCTCTTCTTTGGTGACTTGGACTTGGACTTGAACTTGAACACTGGGGACTCTAGATTTAGTGACTCGAACACTGGTTAGGAGCGGAGCTGGTAGGAGAGAGATGGATGGATGGATGAATGGATAGATGATTGATGTATGGATGTATAGACAGACAGACATGGTTCATGATCAGTGTTGGGAAAGTTCACTTTCTACATGAACTAGTTCAGTTCACAGTTCAATTTTTTTTAAATGAACTAGTTCAGTTCATAGTTCATAATTCAAAATGTTGAACTAAAGTTCATGGTTTCAAAAATGAACTAATTTAGTTCTTTTAAAAAAAATTATTATAGATTTTTCACGTACAGTTACTTACATTACAAAAACACACATTGGGACAAGGGGGGGGGGGGGGTCCTCCAGTTCATCTCTATGACATCATCCACACCATAAGCAAGCAAAAACAAAACAAAAAGAAAAACAAGCAAAAAGGAAAGCAGACCAAGACAGGCACTGTACAGTATTGCACTTGCCTCGAGCGCATTCACATGTAGACATACATATATTTATTTTTTCCTATCCTAGGTCTGTCCATACAATGGGGCACTGGGCCTTTAGAAGGATCCGATACATTTCAGCAGGAAAATAGTCTAATAGTGGGGCCCACACCTCCTGAAAGGAAGCTTCGTTGACTCTATGCATTGCACAGTGTCTTTCATGGGGTAGGAGCACACCGAAGATCTCTCTATACCACATTTGTAAAAATGGAGGCTTATCCTTAATTCAGTTTATCAGAATGCATTTCCGGGCTGAAAGTAGAAGTTTATCAAATAGTTTGAATTGTAAACTCTTTTAAATGCATACGCCGACGTGACGTCTAGAGGTAGAGTCTGACTCCGACTGAGAGAGTGCTGCTGCTGCTGCTGCAGCTCTCGGCTTCTGCGCGCAGATTCCTGTTCCACTGCTTGTTGTGAGGAGGAGTCTGATGACGTAGCAGGGGGTGACAGGCTGGTTGCCAGATCGGGTGGTTTTACGCATAATCTTTAAGCCTGTTTACAGTGTTTTAACTGAGTTTTCGGCTGAAATGCATTATGAAATATGGCACATCTTTGAATGCCGTTATAATAGAGTGCTGAGAATGAACGCACTTTTGAACTCCGTTACACAGGGCTGAGAATGAACGCGTTCTCAATTACGTTCATTTAGCGGATATACAGTACGTTCAGTTCAAGTTCGCCCAAAATACGAACGCGTTCATGAACGATCGTTCATTGAACGCGTTCAGGTACATCACTGTTCATGATATTATTAAGCATTACATCACACGACGGAGTGTGTTATAGAAATTGGATCACGCCTATGGGTGGTTGTTAGCCCCCATAGGCGTGATCTAATTTCTATAACACACGACTTCAAGTGGTGTAATACTTTTATACAATGGCCGAATTCATCCAACCTTATTGCTATACAATAAACACACAGTAATTGAAGCATAATGGAGATTTATTCACAAAACCATCAGCAGAAAAAGTAGGTAAAAAATAAAATAAGTTGCCTCCGTGTCTAGAAGCAGCTGGGAGGTGCGGTGCTTCAAAGCATGCCATCTAACAAAACCAATTACATAATCCAACATTGTGTAAACAACTAACATATTCCAGTTAACTGTATATTTTTTTAATTATTCCTTACGAATATATCCATACTTACATTGTGTCCGGGACATCCAGTGAAATCGCTTCGTGCGACAGTGTCCTTTTGCAGAGGCAGGTTGCTACAAAGCATGCCATCTAACAGTGAAGTTACCGGTTGTTATTTGATTGATTGATTGAACATTTTATTAACAGATTGCAGAATGGGTACAATACAGTACAGCTCAATACACAATTGTTAAGGGGATGCAGACCAGAGAAAGATTTTCGTCTTGTTTACATCAGGGTCCCCCATATTCAATGCATCATAACATATATGACATACAGATAGACAGTGCTACATCTATACATAGGTTGCTACAAAGCATGCCATCTAACAGTGAAGTTAGCGGTTGTTATTTGATTGATTGATTGACTATTTTATTAACAGATTGCAGAATGGGTACAATACAGTACAGCTTAATACACACAATTGTTAAGGGAATGCAGACCAGAGAAATACTTTCGTCTTGTTTACATCAGGGTCCCCCATTTCCAATGCATCATAACATATATGACAGGGCTATTCAACTGGCGGCCCGCGGGCCAGATCCGGCCCGCGGGATGATTCTGACCGGCCCGCCAAAGATTACATGATAAAAAAAAAAAAAAAATAAATTTAATATATATATATATATATATTTTTTTTTTACTTTTTTCTTTTCATGTCAACGTTAACACGCACAATTTAGCCAAAAGTCACTCAATTAATGACAGATTTCATTGATAAATTGAGGGAAAACTTTGCAAGTCGATTTGATGAATTTGACATGTCCAGAGAATTGATGCATTTTGTGAGCAACCCATTTGCCAATGTAGCTGCTATTTCCACAAAAGGACAAGAGTTCCTTGCATCACTTCACATTGATGAAGGTCTCCTGCAACTTGAAATAATTGACATGCAAGCATCATCTGCTCTGAAGCAGGCACTTGAGAATGAATCCACCACAACATTTTGGATAAAGTGTATTCATGTCAAGACATTCCCCAAAATAAAAACGCTGGCAATATCTGTGCTAACAATGTTTGGCTCAACATACACCTGTGAATCCAGTTTCTCTCACATGAATGCCATTAAAACAAGCAACCGTGCCCCTTGACAAATGAGCATTTGCATCACTGTTTGCGGGTAGCCCTCACTTCCTATGAACCCTCTTTCTCTGCCATTGCCCAGTCAAATAAGTGCAATCGGTCTCATTAGATGTGTGTATGCAGGGGCGTATCTGGGGGGGGGGGGGGGGGGGGTAGCTTAGGATGATTCCAAGGGCTGGGGGGGGGGGGCCCAACATTTTTTTTTTTTTTTTTTTTTTTTTACTAGACATCACTCACGTGTATTATTGATGCTCTCATTGATACTATGTTTGTTTCTGAAGTGTGTGTGTGTGTGTGTGTGTGTGTGTGTGTGTGTGTATATATAGAGAGAGAGGGGGGGCTTTGGTAGACTATTGCATTGGTCCATTCATTGAAGATGAACGCAATGCGACATCCTTTTTACTAGGCTCACCCACCAACAGTGCAGGTGCTGAACTGCTGATCCGAATGTATAGGTAAAAACCATATTATGCGTTTTCATCAATAAAAAAATGGCCAAACAAAATTCCGCTTGCGCGCTTACGCACGCTCGCATTCACTGGGGGCCTACAAATAAATTCTTTCATGGGGCCCAGAATCTGGAGCTACACCCCTGTGTGTATGTAGGCTAGGCCTGTCTGCCCCCCACCCCCCTGATGTTTGAGAGTTAAGAGTGGACAATAAGTGCTAATAAGATGCTGTGATTTGCTGTTGTTGCACAGACATGAAGCACTTTTTCATAAGCTCAGCTGCACTATAAATGTGTTTTTTTGTTCAAGTGTTGATGTTAGAATGTTCAGATGCACATCATGCACTTTTTTGTTTTTTATTTTATTTTTATATTGAAATGTTGAAGAGGAGATGTTGCAGTTGTTGCACAGTCATAAATGAAGCACTTTCTGCAGGAGATGTTGCAGATGTGGCACATAAATGAAGCACTTTTTTTTGAAAAGTATACTACTTTTGCAATGTAGTTAAATAAAAGTTGTGAAAATGTGGTTGCGTGTTGTGTCAAGTGTACATATATTCATAGCACGGGGAGGCGCCGTGGCAGTCCGGCCCCTGGCCCCTTGGGTTTCTGATAATGTGGCCCCCTGAACAATTTAGTTGAATAGCCCTGATATATGACATACAGATAGACAGTGCTACATCTATACATAGGTTGCTGCAAAGCATGCCATCTAACAGTGAAGTTAGCAGTTGTTATTTGATTGATTGATTGATTGAAAGTTTTATTAACAGGAGTGGGAGGTTCTACAACGAATGCCATCTAACAACACACTTCCCGCGATTTATATTTTGTTTCACAATGAGTCATGACCAACCAATTACATAATCCAACATTGTGTAAGCAACTAACACATTCCACGTGACTTTATCGTTTTTGAATGAGTCGTTATGACGATATCAATACATCCATCCATAAAGATTATTGTCCGCCATCTTGGTTTCATTCATAAAAACACGAACGGCGGAGTGATTCGGGAAAAAAAGTAATTCGGTTGTGGGCGGGTTCTGGGATCACGTGGAGTGTGTTATGAGAAATAACAATGTCTGAAAGAAGTGTTTCAGCTAATCAGAATCAAGAAATGTGCATGCCATTCTATAATATTATATATTATTTATCTTGCCGCGTCGGAAGGATTTACTTCTATCTTTCATCATCCCTCTGTTGATTTACACTAAGTTAGTCAAATCTCAAAGTGGAACCATGACATTTTGAATGTGAGTTGAGAACTGCTGTCTATTATGTGTCTATTTTTCATTTACACTGAGGGGAAAGTTCCTGTATAGGTAGTGAAATTACCCACAGAATGGTCTGGTAGCAGCAACCCTCACTAATACCAATGAGTAACACTAGCTGGCGCTGTAGCATGGTGTGTGTGTGTGTGTGTGGTGGTGGTGGTGTGTGGGGGGGTGTCACTAGCACCCTGGCATGCCAGCCTTTGTTGAGCTATGTGGGTCATTCCCAGTAGGGGGTCTAATGTTTTGACCCAAATAGAGCTCAATACTTCACCCATCTCTGCTGGCTCCAGAAGTATTTTCTCCAAGCTCATATCTTCTGGTGAGAAGTACGATTAGGCTAGGGAGGATAATTTGACCACGCAATATAGAAATCCACCATTTTCTAAGATCATAAAGCCAGGAAAGGCTGATTATGAATTCGGTTGAAACCCTTAGGCCTATTATTCTACAGTTTTACAATCTCTTAAGAATCACATGTTTCTATGTTGCATAGTACAATTATTATGACTCATCCTAATTATCACCAGAGGCTACAAGCATAGAGAAAACACAAGTCATTTTCATTATGCTTTTGGCCTTACAATAAATATGATATCATGGGTAGCTCCAGTGGGAATTGAACCTCTAACCTCTAAAGTGTGCCATGCTCTAGCCATTGAGCTTCACAGGACCACATCATGTACTTTGATTCCTGTGAGTCATCCCTGCCAAGGAACTGCCTTTATTGACCAGCCAATCATAGGAACCGTCTTTATTGAACAGCCAATCAGATTAACTGTCTTCATTGAACTGCGAGCAGCCAATCAGATGAACTGGCTTTTATTGAACAGCCAATCAGATTGTCATTATGCAATTACAACCGCCTGCTATTATCTGTGGTCTCTGAGGCCTCTTGATTGTTTCAAACGGCGTTCATATGCATTGTCCATGTGGTCCTCTGGAACTCTGATGTTTCTAGCCGGCGAAGGTCCTTTACCTGCTTGCTTTAATGCCACGGTCGGAAGAAACGTTGAAGCAATAACAAAGTGAATAATACAAAACATGGAAACTATGGCTTCAGGCATCTACTGTTTGACACATTGGTGATATTGTTCTCTACCGCACAGAATGTGATTCTGTCCACGTCTGGTTTTGATTGTGACTGAACAAGCCAATAGCTGCGCAGTGTGACTTGTGCGTCAGACATTTCCGACATCTATTTATTCGACTTGGCGGGCTTGTTCACCTGCTACTTCCCGGGTCAGAAACCCGCCCGCCCGCCCGATACACCCAAGAACACATGCATGTGGCGACAGACCTCTCACGCGTGACGTGTTTCGGCTGCTTTCTCGCTTGCCAAAAATAGCCTGGAACCGTTCAGGTCAATGACAGAATTACTGGTAAACGCCATAGGTGGGAAAGAAAAAGGACCTGGGGTTTGTCAAAGTGACAACGACGCGTGAGAGGTCTATACACCACACCCAAGTCAAGTCAAGTCAAGAGTTTTATTTGTCACGGCATACAAGTATACAATGAAATGCGGGTGGTCTTGCCTGAGCAAGACTGAGGCTGAAATGCCATGTTTGTGTGCTAGCTGCATTAAATATGACCTTAAATCAAATTAAGTTTTTTTTTAGTTTTTGCATCAAGCATGTGCTTTCTCTGTCTGGATTGGTCTCTTGTTAAAAGCACATGTCTAACCTGTTGACTTTGACTGCTCCTTCAGCGTCCAGTCATGAGACAGCTCGTGATAGCCAAGGAGCCCCATTGGCTGATTGAGGTAATGGCGGCATGACATCAGCACCTTGTGTCAGTGAGTGGGGGAAAGGCAACACAAGGCTAAATGGGACGCTTTGGGTGGCTGCGCAAATACACTAACAGCCAAGTGAGCCATTCATCGCTGTGCCAATGACCTGTGAAAGGAAATCTCTCTCTCTCTATCTCTCTCTCTCTCTCTCTCTCTCTCTCTCTCTCTCTCTCTCTCTCTCTCTCTATCTCTCTCTCTCTCTCTCTCTCTCTCTCTCTCTCTCTCTCTCTCTCTATCTATCTATCTATCTATCTATCTATCTATCTATCTATCTATCTATCTATCTATCTATCTATCTATCTATCTATCTATCTATCTATCTATCTATCTATCTCTCTCTCTCTCTCTCTCTCTCTCTCTCTCTCTCTCTATATCTCTATCTCCCTTGCTTGCTCTCTCTCTCTTGCTCCCTTTCTCTCGCTCTTTCTCTCTCTATCTTTCTCTATCTCTATCTCTCTTGCTGGCTCTCTATATCTATCTCTCTATATCTATCTCTCTATCTATCTTGCTCCCTCGCTCTCGCTCTCTTGATATCTCTCTTTATATCTCTATATATCTCTTGCTCCCTCGTTCTCTATACATAGCTATTGCTCTACAATCTCTCTCTCTCTTGCTCCCTCGTTATCTATCTCTTGCTCTCTATCTATATCTTTCTCACTATTGCTCTCTCTTGTTCTCTCTATCTTGCTCTCTCTCTCTATTCCTATATATCTATCCATACAGTATATCTCTCTATCTTGCTATATTGCTCCATTGCTATCTCTATATTGCTCCCTTGCTCTCTCGCTCTTTCTCTCTATCTCTATATCTCGCTCGCTCTCTTGCTCTCTCTATATCTATCTCTGTATCTATCTCTATCTCTCTTGATCACTCACTCTATCTTGCTATCTCTCTTGCTATCTCTCTATCTCTCTTGCTATCTTGCTCTCTCTCTATCTCTCTATATTATATATGTCTTGCTCTCTCTCTTATATATCACTCTTGCTCTCTCTCTATCTTGCTCTCTCTATCACTCTTGATCTTGCTCTCTCTCTATATATCTCTCTTCATATCTCTCCCTATCTTGCTCTCTCTATCACTATTGCTCTCTATCTCTTTCTCTATATCTCTCTCTCTCTCTCCCTCTCTATCTCTCTGTCTCTCACACACTGTTGGTTGTGCATGGACTTCCCTCCACCTGCCTTGTACAATACCCTGCTGATCAAAGACATCCGTCTTTACATTGCTAGCTTGATAGTTCCATAATGGGCCCATAAACGTGAACATCCAGCTTCATTGTTTACTCCATTAGTCACACTGGCTTATGGAAAATTACTGCAACACTATATTGAAAAGCCATCAGCGACGGCAAGCTCTGTTTCCGTGCCAAGATCATATATAGGCTTCCACTCATGACTCATGAAGCTGCTGTGGGCATTGTCGCGGTGTTGCATAGGATTATTGATGTCATGCTATCATTTGTTCTCCTGTGATGTTACAATGGCCACTGTGCCATGTTGTGGTGGCCATTTTGTGTTCTTATTTTTCATTGTCAAGGGGCACTTCACCAAGAAACAATGTTGATTTATTTTTGCACATAATCTCACACACGTCCAAAATCCCTAAACAGTTTTGCCACACATTAATTTAGTTTGACAGTTATTGAGAGTAAATTAGTTTGAATATGGCCACCAGTGATGTCATCTGGCACATTGACTCCTTGTGTTGTGTTAATTACAGCTCAATTAAATGATGATGTAGCAGTCCATATAAGACAAAGTATTGCTATTTTTCATCATAATGTCATTGAGCTATAATTAACACACCACAGGATTCAATGTCCCTGATGTCCTGTTGACCAAACTAAACTAAATGTATGTGTGTAAAACCGTTCTTGGATGTGTGTGAGATTATGTGCAAATACATTAGCATAGCCTTTCTTTGCTGAAGTGCCTTTTTAAAGAATAACTCACTATACTAGAGAATACCCACCATAAAGAATAACTCACTATACTAGAGAATACCCACCCTAAAGAAGAACTCACTATACTAGAGAATACCCACCCTAAAGAAGAACTCACTATACTAGAGAATACCCACCTAAAGAACTCACTATACTAGATAATACCCACCCTAAAGAACTCACTATACTAGATAATACCCACCCTAAATAACTCACTATACTAGATAATACCCACCCTAAAGAACTCACTATACTAGATAATACCCACCCTAAAGAACTCACTATACTAGATAATACCCACCCTAAAGAACTCACTATACTAGATAATACCCACCCTAAAGACTCACTATACTAGATAATACCCACCCTAAAGAACTCACTATACTAGAGAATACCCACCCTAAAGAAGAACTCACTATACTAGAGAATACCCACCCTAAAGAACTCACTATACTAGATAATACCCACCCTAAATAACTCACTATACTAGAGAATACCCACCCTAAATAACTCACTATACTAGATAATACCCACCCTAAAGAACTCACTATACTAGAGAATACCCACCCTAAAGAACTCACTATACTAGAGAATGCCCACCCTAAAGAAGAAGTCACTATACTAGAGAATGCCCACCTTAAAGAATAACTCACTATACTAGAGAATACCCACCCTAAAGAACTCACTATACTAGAGAATACCACCCTAAAGAAGAACTCACTATACTAGAGAATACCCACCCTAAAGAACTCACTATACTAGATAATACCCACCCTAAAGAACTCACTATACTAGAGAATACCCACCCTAAATAACTCACTATACTAGATAATACCCACCCTAAAGAACTCACTATACTAGATAATACCCACCCTAAAGAACTCACTATACTAGAGAATGCCCACCCTAAAGAAGAAGTCACTATACTAGAGAATGCCCACCTTAAAGAATAACTCACTATACTAGAGAATACCCACCCTAAATAACTCACTATACTAGAGAATACCCACCCTAAAGAACTCACTATACTAGATAATACCCACCCTAAAGAAGAAGTCACTATACTAGAGAATGCCCACCCTAAATAACTCACTATACTAGAGAATACCCACCCTAAAGAAGAAGTCACTATACTAGAGAATACCCACCCTAAATAACTCACTATACTAGAGAATACCCACCCTAAATAACTCACTATACTAGAGAATACCCACCTAAAGAACTCACTATACTAGAGAATGCCACCTTAAAGAATAACTCACTATACTAGAGAATACCACTATACTAGAGAATACCCACCCTAAAGAAGAAGTCACTTGTTTTGATTTGTGAATATAATATAATATAATATAAATTAAGTTAACTTAAGCTGAACACCAGAAGGACAAGTGTAAGGAATATATTTTGTCCTGGTAACAACGTGGTTTCAGACACACTTCTTCCAATTCAAAAGGGGCATGCAATTTTAAATCTGACTCCCCATTATTCACACTACTAAACACACACACACACACACACACACACACACACACACACACACACACACACACACACACGCACTACTAGACACACACTACTAGACACATACTAATAGACACGCACTACTAGATACACACTACTAGACACACACTACTAGACATACTACTAGACACACACTACTAGACACACACTACTAGACAAATACTAATAGACACACTACTAGATACACACTACTATACACACACTACTAGACATACTGACACACACTACTAGACACATACTACTAGAGACACACTACTAGACACACACTACTAGACACACACTACTAGACACACACTACTAGACACACTACTAGACACACACTACTAGACACACACTACTAGACACACACTACTAGACACACTACTAGACACACACTACTAGACACACACTACTAGACACACTACTAGACACACACTACTAGACACATATACATATAGTAGAGATAAAAGGTAGTGATATAGGTAGATATATGAGTAAAGAGGTATAGATGGAGGTAGAGTGAGGTACATAGAGAAAAAGAGAGAGTAATATAGAGAACGCTACAGTAGTCAGCCAACAATGCTCTCCACGCCTGAGCTGCTTTCTGCAATTACACCCGCCACTGCTTCCTCCCCTTCCATCCCTCTCTCCTTCCCTCTTTTTCTCCTTTCATCTCTCCCTTTCTCCTGCTCTCCCTCCCTCTCTCATCCACCCTCCATATATTTCTCCTTACTTCCCTCTACCTCCTTTCCTCCCTCTCTCTCTCTTCTTCCCTACACCCCTATCCCCTTCCCTCCATCCTTCTCCTTCCGTCCATCCATCATCTCCCTCTCCCCTTCCATATCTTTCTCCTTACTTCCCTCTATCTCCTTTCCTCCATATCTCTCTCTTCTTCCCTACACCCCTCTCCCCTTCCCTCCATCCTTCTCCTTCCGTCCATCCATCATCTCCCTCTCCCCTTCCATATCTTTCTCCTTACTTCCCTCTCTCATTTCCTCCCTCTCTATCTTCTTCCCTATACCCCTCTCCCCTTCCCTCCATCATTCTCCTTCCCTCCCTCCCTCATCTCCATATCCCCTTCCATCTCTTTCTCCTTACTTCCCTCTCTTATTTCCTCCCTTTCTCTTCTTCCCTACACCACTCTCCCCTTCCCTCCATCATTCTCATTCCATCCCTCCCTCGTTTCCCTCTCTCATTCCTTCCACCCCTATCCCCTTCCCTCCCCCTCGACGTCCCTCCTTCCCTCTTTCCCTCCCTCATATCCCTCTCATTACCTCCAGATATATCCTTCCCTCCCTCATCTCCCTCTCTTCTTCCCTCCCTTCCATTTCTCCTTCCTTTCCTTTATCCTTCCCTCCTTCCCCCACCATGCATTTTAATTATCTTCAAGTACCTTTTCATCAAATGTTTTTTTCATCTAACTTGACATCAAATCGACAGTTTTTTTCTTTTTTTTGGGGGGGGGGGGGGGGGGGGTTACCGCATTGTGGACCCACTAATGGTGTGTCTGTGTAGATGGAGGGATGCTGGGGTATGTGTTTGTGTGGGGATAAGTGTTTGTGTGTAGTGGTGCAATGTTGGGCAGTAGTGGCGCTACAAGTAGCAGCATTAATTTAACTATATTTCTCAGTAGCGTGGCTGCGTTAATTTAACTACATTTCTCAGTAGCATAGCATGGCTGCGTTAATTTAACTACATTTCTCAGTAGTGTGGCTGTGTTAATTTAACTACATTTCTCAGTAGTGTGGCTGTGTTAATTTAACTACATTTCTCAGTAGCGTGGTGGCGTTAGTTTAACTACATTTCTGAATAGTGTGGCTGCATTAGTAACTACATTTATTAGTAGCGTGGGTGCGTTAGTTTAACTACATTTATCAGTAGCCTGTTGGTAGCATCCCTGTAGTGTGTGTGTGTGTGTGTGTGTGTGTGTGTGTGTGTGTGTGTGTGTGTGTGTGTGTGTGTGTGTGTGTGTGTGTGTGTGTGTGTGTGTGTGTGTGTGTGTGTGTGTGCACGCGCAGAGATAGTGAGAGTGAGAGGCGCCCTTTTGATTTCTCCTTCACTATTGGAGTAGTCATTCTGCAGAATACAAAGGGGGAGAAAGAGAGGGAGAGATATATAGAGAGAGAGAGGTAGCAGTTCCTGACATTTTTCTGTTTCACATGTATTTGTCCATTTATGTCCATCTGTTTGTCTTTCTCTCCCTCTCTCCATCTCTATCTCTCTCTCTCTCTGCTCTTATCTCTATCTGTCCTCTATCTCTATCTCTATCTTTCTCTCTGTTTCTATTTGCCACTATAATAATAATAATTAATTTATGTTATAGAGCGCTTCTCAGTAACCTGAAGTCGCTGACAGTAGGCAGAAAGAAAGAAACAAAAGAAACATAGAACCACAGGAGAAACAGGGAACAATATGAAATACACAGGAACATAGAACCACAGGAGAAACAGGGAACAATATGAAATACACAGGAACATAGAACCACAGGGGAAACAGGGAACAATATGAAATACACAGGAACATAGAACCACAGGGGAAACAGGGAACAATATGAAATACACAGGAACATAGAACCACAGGGGAAACAGGGAACAATATGAAATACACAGGAACATAGAACCACAGGGGAAACAGGGAACAATATGAAATACACAGGAACATAGAACCACAGGGGAAACAGGGAACAATATGAAATACACAGGAACATATAACCACAGGGGAAACAGGGAACAATATGAAATACACAGGAACATAGAGCCACAGGGGAAACAGGGAACAATATGAAATACACAGGAACATAGAACCACAGGGGAAACAGGGAACAATATGAATGCACAGGAACATAGAGCCACAGTAACAGACAACAAACAATACAGTAGCCAGTAGGGGAGGGAAGGCAGAGAGAGTAGGGGAGGGGAAACGGGGGGCGACAGGTTGGAGGAGGGTGGTTATGGGTAGGGAATGTTAAATTCTAGGGAGAACAGGTAGGTTTTGAGACAGGATTTGAAGGTGGAGAGTGAGTGAGAGTCTCTGATGGTCAGAGGGATGGTGTTCCAGAGTTGGGGTGCAGCACAAGAGAAGGCCCGATCACCAAACCTTTTGAGCTTGGATGACGGGACAGTGAGGGAAGCAGTGGAAGAGGATTGGGTGGGGCGGTAGGGGATAAGGTCAGTCAGGTGGGGGGGGGGGGGGCAGGCTATGGAGGGCTTTGAAGGTGAAGAGTAGTAGTTTGAAGTTTATGCATTCCTTAATCGGGAGCCAGTGGAGAGAGTGGAGGACAGGAGTGATGTGGTCACGGGACCGGGTATTGGCGAGGAGGCGGGCGGCTGAATTCTGGACCATCTGAAGTTTATGGAGGGAGCGGGAGGTGATGCCAGTGAGGAGGGAGTTGCAGTAATCAAGGCGGGATGAGGGGGGGAGAGGCAGTGTCTGATTTTGGCAATGTTGCAGAGTTGAAAGTAGGAGGTTTTGATGACGAGCGGACATGGGGGTCGAATGAGAGGGTGAGGTCCAGGATGACGCCGGGGTTGCGAACTAGGGGGGAGGGGGTGATGGTTGAGTCGTTAATAGTGAGTGTGATGGGTCCGGATCTGCTGAGGATGGTTTTGGTGCCGATGATAAATAGTTATGTCTTGTCGCTGTTGAGTTTGAGGAGGTTGTGGGTCAGCCAGGTTTGTAGTTTGGATATGCAGGACTCGATGTGACTGAGGGGTGGGTTGTGGGGGGATCTCTCTATATATCTCTTCTATCTCTATATGTCTATCTATCTCTCTCTATATCTCTCTACCTCTCATTATGTATCTCTTTCTTTCTCAAAATGTCGTTCTCTCCTCTATCTCTCTCATCACTCTCTCTCCCTCAGACATTTATTGATATAAAAGTTATATTGAAACAAGTGAACTATTTTCACAAAATGTAAAACAAAACAAAACATATAAATGTGAACAACGGGTATCCCCAGCAGACATGTTCTCATTCTCTAGTTAATTGGCTGAGCTCTTGATACAAGAACTAACAGACAACAGGTGAATGATTTTATAATGATGTTCTTTCTTCTTTTTTTTGTCAGATATGCTTTGCTTGCTTCATATCACAGCCAGGCAAATAGCATAGACTGAAATCAATTCTGTCTTCTCTGCTCTGCCATGATGAATCTAACGCAACTTGGAGTGAAAATCACACATTTTACTTTCTAATCGAGATGTCAGCCCCCCAGAGATTTTTGAGAAGCTCAAACCATTTCAACAACAACTGTTGCCTGTGAGATCTAAAGTTAATTTCAGTCTATGATAATTTGCCCGGCTGTGATATGGAGCTCTTAATTACCTCCTCCTCCCTCTGTTGCCATGCCTCTCTCCTCCCTCCTCCCTGCCTCTCCTCCTCCCTCTGTTGCCATGCCTCTCTCCTCCCTCCTCCCTGCCTATCCTCCTCCCTCTGTTGCCATGCCTCTCTCCATCCTCCTCCCTGCCTCTCCTCCTCCCTCTGTTGTCATGCCTATCTCCATCCTCCTCCCTGCCTCTCCTCCTCCCCCTGTTGCCATGCCTCTCTCCTCCCTCCTCCCTGCCTCTCCCCTCCCTCCTCCCTGCCTCTCTCCTCCCTCCTCCCTGCCTCTATCATCCCTCCTTCCTGCCTCTCCTCCTCATCCACACCTTATGTCTGTCACCTCCTTGTCTCTGTCATGCTATTTCTTTCTTTCTTTCTTTCTTTCTTTCTTTCTTTCTTTCTTTCTTTCTTTCTTTCTTTCTTTCTTTCTTTCTTTCTTTCTTTCTTTCTTTCTTTCTTTCTTTCTTTCTTTCTTTCTTTCTTTCTTTCTTTCTTTCTTTCTGTATTTCTGTATTTCTTTCTCTCCATCCTAATCTCTCCACCCATAGTAATTTCATCTCTCTCATCCCCCTCTATCTCTCCCCATATTAAATACACATCTCCATATCTCTCCCTCGCTCTCTCTCCACCCATATTAATCCAATCTCTCCATATCTATCTATATATATCCCTCTATAAACCCTCTATCCCTCTCTCTCTCAACCTATCTCTCTCCCTATGTATATCGCTCTCTCTCTCCACCCATAGTAATTTGATCTCTCTCTCCCTATCACTCTCTATCCCTATCTTTCTCTCCCTATCTCTCTCTATATCTCCCTATCTCTCTCTATATCTCCCTATATATATCACTCTCTCTCCACCCATAGTAATTCCACCTCTATCTGTAAACAATGGCAGCTAATGACATGCTGACACAGAGCCCAATGATGATTGAATTAATTAGGAATGCACAATAACTGCCAGACGAGAAAGAGGGAGAGAGAGAGAGAGAGAGAGAGAGAGAGAGAGAGGGAGAGGGAGCGGGAGAGGGAGAGGGAGAGATATAACGCATTCATCTATTCAAAGGACAGCTGTCAAATAACAAGGCAAAGAGAATAGCTTTTCATTGTCGCTCTGAGCGAGAGCAGAGGGAGGGAGTGATGGAGGGAGAATGAAAGAAAGAAAGAAAGAAAGAAAGAAAGAAAGAAAGAAAGAAAGAAAGAAAGAAAGAAAGAAAGAAAGAAAGAAAGAAAGAAAGAAAGAAAGAAAGAAAGAAAGAAAGAAAGAAAGAAAGAAAGAAAGAAAGAAAGAAAGGGAGAGAGAGACTGAGGGAGAGAGAGAGCACCTGTTGTGGGTGAACATTGGGGAGAGCACTTGGCATGCAAAGTAGAGAACAGCGTTGCTACAGGGTGCAGATGAAGTTTGCGGTGTGTTTACATGTTATCTTGACTGAGGTGCAGGTTCTCGGCTGCTACAGTAGCTTTGTTTTGGAGGTAGTTCTGAGGTGTTCAGGATGTGCACGCCTTCACATTCTTGTGGTGGATTATTCTATACTTGTTAACTTGGTATGATGGAATAATCCATTAGTTGGTCTTTGTGGTTTGTTTACTATGAATTGTATAGCTGTTAGGAGACCTGAACATATACTGTCATAAAATACATACATGTTAGTTTCTTTTCCTCAACTGAGGCACCTGGCATTTGAACTGGTCCCAGGCACTGGACTCTGACCACCCTCTGCTCCTAAGTAGTTAGGATGCGTTAACTGCAGAGGATATGTTCCTGGTATCTGTAAGAACACCAGGCTCAAATAGGATATTAGGTATGTGATAATTTCCACAATCCTGAAATGTGATACCAAGAGTGATATGTCTAGACCATTTCTGACACGTTACACGATATGGACATGAATATAATAAGACAATAACTTAGGTAATAAATATCATGCCCAACAATATGGTCATATATATATATCATTACAGAAATTGTACATTTACACATGAATGGATAAAACACAAAGTACACAATCAGACATATGGATAAAACACAAAGTACACAATCAGACATACAGTACATAATGTATTCTATATGTGTATACTCTATCTCTCTCTCTTTCTCTATTTCTCTATCGATATGTCACTCTCATGTGTCATACATTACAAATACAGTACAAATAAATAATGTATTATCTATGTGTATGCTCTCTCTCTGTCACTATCTCTGATTAATATGCAAATTATTAATATGTATACTGTATATACCCCCTTCTTTCTCTTTATCTCTATCTATCTCTCTATTTATATATACATATCGCTGTCTCTCTCACACTCTCTCTATCTCTCTGTCTATCACCCATCAATCATCCATAGCAACACTACTATCACAGACATCCAAGAACGGCCCTTCTAAGGCTTCTCTCCTCCTCATTGCCTGTTGTGCTTTTTCCCTATTGCTAGTTTAAAAAAAAAATTTACTTCCGTTTATTGGCATTTTCAGTTTTCTTTTACATTTGACAATTGACAGGTTCAAACAGTACCAACATTGCATTTATACACGCACATACACACATAGGAGACACACATACAAAAACACTAACATTTGTCTTAACATCATACAGAGCTGCTCTACCTATTTATTGACGGGTACTACCCAGTTGCTTTAGTTTCCAGTTATAAGGTTCATTGTCTAGCTTCAACGTAGTCAATGAAGGGTTGCCAAGTCTTATGGAATTTCTCAATTGAACCCCTTAAAGTGAATCTGAGCTTCTCCAGTTTAAGGTGCTGCATAACGTCTCTGATCAACATAGCGCAGGTGGGGGGTTGTGCCTGTTTCCAGTTCAGCCAAATTAATCTGCGTGCTAGAAGGGTTATGAACCTTGGCACTGCAGAAGTGGGTCCTCTAAGAGGGCTGTCCTCTCCCAGTACTCTAAACACGGCCAAAACCGGGTCTGGATCTATCTCATGTCCCAGAATATCAGACAATGTTTTTTTTCTTTTGTATCCACTTTTTCTCCTTATTTTCTATTTTTCTCCCATCCCAATTTCGTGTTTCCAATTCTCCCCTCCCCTGTCTTGAACGTTGCTCGCATATGCCCCCCACTGGTCGGTTGTAGGGAGGATAGAAGCCTTGCATCACTTGTCCCCTCCGGTACACGAGGAGGCAGCCTGTCGCATCTTTTCACCTGCCAGCGCGGACTCTCATTGGCGAGGTGTAACGTGTGAGAGGCTCACACTACCCCCGCCATTTCCTGTCTCTGCTGTGCAGGCGTCACCCAACCTATCTGTAGGAGTCACTGTCCACATCATCCAGATTACCACACATCGACTTCCACCCGCCGACTCTGCCAATTGAGCCAGTATGACGGCCGGCCCAAGCCGGAGGCAATGCTGACACCCGGATTCGAGACCGGAGTCTCTTGCATTGGTGACGAGCGCAATCTCCGCTGCGCCGCCCTAATATCAGACAATGTTTTGAACATAGAACTCCAGAACTGTAATAGTTTTGGGCAAGACCAAAACATGTGCCCCAATGAGGCAGGGAGGATCCCACAACGGTCACACAGAGGATCAATATTAGAGCACATTTTAGAAAGTTTGACCTTGGAAAGATGGAGACGATGCAACACCTTGAACTGTACAAGACCATGCCTGGCACATATGGATGCTGTATGCACTCCCTGCTGTGCATCTATCCACTGCTCCTCCAATAAATCAATGCCCAGATATTCCTCCCAAGCGGCCTTTAGATAATCTAGGGATGTATCAGATTGGTCAGACATATAAATAAATGTGTGATGTTACCCCTTTAGATGAGGGATTCACTGAAAACAATGATTCCATCTGGGTTCTAATAGGCACATCAGGGAAGGTAGTTGTATTGGATCTACCGGTAATATAGTTGCGAATTTGTAAAAATCAAAAAAAATTAATTGGTTTGATGCTGGTCTATTGCTAGGTTTTTAGTGAGTTTTTCCTTACCTTCGCTGGGGTATGTCTGGGAGTGTTGCATCTATTTATTTTACATTTATTTTGGATTTCATGGTGTTTTTATTTTTCTCTTGATTTATTGTGATGTTTCTTCTTTACTTGTTTAAAGAAGACTTTAACTTGTGATTGCGGGCTTTACAAATACATTTGATTCTCCCGCTCTCCCTCACTCAGAACACTGAAGAGGACGACTTGGTCCTGACTCCGGACGGGTCCAGGGAGTTCCTGACCTTTGAGATCCCCCTGAGCGACTCCGGCTCCGCTGGGCTCGGTGTCAGCGTCAAGGGCAACCGCTCCAAGGAGAACCACGCCGACCTGGGCATCTTTGTCAAGTCCATCATCAACGGAGGTGCCGCGTGCAAGGCAAGTCACCGCCTGGCCGCTTCTGTTTCAGGTGTACTGTCTCACACGTGAGCTTCTGATGATGATGTCGCGAGGAAGGTGTTTCAAGTTTGCTTTTATTTGTCCCGTATAAAGTACATGTTACAGTGAAATGCTTGGTTTTGTATGAGCCCCTGAGAATGTGCTTCATACATTACACAAAGTAAATAAAAGAGGAATAAAGTCCCAACACTATACAATATAGTACATACTAAAGTACAACCTAAGTACAATTAAAGTACAATTAAGTAAAAATGCAGACAATGCGATACAAACATTTGAATACATAGATAAAATATGGTGTAGTGTTTAAAGTGTCTAAAGTGTATGTTAAGGTGAGTGTTTGTTTAAAGTGAGTGTGTGCATGTGGATGGATGGGTTGATGTTAGATAGTCGTTGAGCATCCTGATGGCCTGGGCCCAGGAGTTAAACACCTTTAATCCCTATCTGATTGGATCAGATTTGGATTTTGGGTAGTTGAAAACCAAAAAACAGGATTAGGATCACTTTGATAGCTGATCAGATCAGGAAATCAAATCCAAGCTTTAATCTGGATAAAATCTTTTGGTCACATTTGTGTTGGCTTATTTTGTTTTCAACCAAATGCTGATGACATAAATGTTTATGCTCATAAAACAAAGATTGTCGGGAGCTCCCGTAGCTCACCGCATATCTCGGCGCTATTTCTGCGTCGGGGAAAACCGTGCTCGTCGCGGATCTGGGGGACACGAGTTCGATTCCCGGACCCGCCGTAATTTCTCAGAATGTCTTCCCCTGCTCTACATCCCATTTCAACCTGTTTCTGTCGGTCATGCTTGACCAGAAAAGCGATAAACGCTAAAAAATTAAGTTAAAAAAAAAAAGAAAATTGTCAATCAAAAGAATATATCCAACAAAAAAAGTCCATCTGTCATCACTCATCACCTTCAACAAACTGAAACCTCACTTAGAATTCAGATCCTCAAAGCACGCCTGGATGATCAGCTGCCTTTGAATGCATTTTTTTTCTTACCCTAGTGGGAGTATTTTTTTAATTACAATTCCATTGTGATTTTATGTCCTTTATGTATTTAACAATATAATTAGACATTATAGATGTCTCTGCAATGTGTCCTTGTCCTTGAAAAGTCTGAATCTGGATCAGGGTGATCCTATCCTGGATTGCTTTGAAATACCGGGACAAAATTTGGCAGAGTTGTCTGATCCTGAATCACAAAAAATGGGATTTAAAAATCTGATCGGATCAGATAGGGATTAAAAGTTTTGAACTCCTGGGCCCTGGGGATAGAAGCTCCTTCTGAGTCTCTCTGTACCGGCCACGATACTCCGGTAGCGCCTGCCTGACCGCAGCAGTATCGCTAGTGGCCTTTGAAAGCGATGGAGCTTTAGAATTCTGAGGGGGAAAAACAACCCGGAAATGGCTGAAAGACTGTTGCCCCAACCCTCAACGATTTAACCATTTGTATCTCAGCGTGACCAAACACAAACACTGTTGTTTAGTGGCCAAAAAGCTCACCATTTCCTTACTATGTCAAAAATGAGGTAATAGTAGATTTGTGTACATTGGAATGTTTTATATCATCTTATTTTCAATATTATGTAAATATGCTCAAAAACGGCTATTTTTGTCAAATATGTTAGGAACTGGTAACAGGTAGGCTCAAATGCACAACACAGGAGACTGTTCAACCCTGTAGGGCATTTAATCATACGTTGCAAAAATTGAATAAACACCAGTGTGCTGTGTGTGTGTGCCTCTTGAGCCTGTCGGGAAGATGACCGTGACCGATGGGGAGCACGGGAGTGGAGCTGTGAAAACAACAGAGTAGAAAAACTATAATAAGTTAGCAGAACGAAGGCAGGCACACACGAAAAACTCAAACAGGAGACATCAACGATTCACGGAACAGGTGGATACACGAAAACACAACGGGAGTAAGGTTAACATAGAAACAATGAAAAATCATATTCACAGGAAGGAATATCAAAGATACTTGCCAGGCCATCTTAAAACGAAGATCTGACGCTGATGCATGGAAATCCTGGTATCTTGTAGGGTGGTGTGGTGATTAGCAGGGAGGTGCGGAGTCTCCATCCATCAGTGTGATGATTCTCACCTGTGCCTCTTGTATGCTCACAGAGCGTGCGTCGAAGTGCAGGGAGTGAATGGGACAGACACAGGGTTAGAGACAGACACAGAGGTGTGTGACGGAGACAGAGGGGATTGTGTAGGTGGAACCGTAACAAAATGGAGAAATGGCATTACGTAACTCGCCAATGTTCAACTCTCAAAGACGGCAAACGGAGATCCTTTGATACGAACATGCAGATCAATATTATCTTTTCACAATCAAAGTGAAGTCATGTCGGAATACATTACTGTTTTTATTTTCAAATAATTATTGTTATATTTTATGCTGTGGTTTTAGAACCACAACTGAAGTTCTTCTTCTCCGGCGGTTAATCTGGTAGTCATCAACCTTCATTGGTCAGGTCACACGTCATGTGTTAATAAGGTAAACAAAGGCAGCCACACGGACATGACTGACGACTGAAATTATCAATTCTAGACGACCAATCTTTGTTTATTCAATAGAACCGACTAGTATGTAACTGTCATATTTGATTAATGACATTGTGTAAACTGCCGTGCCGGGTGTCTATTGCATTGTGGCCTGGACCGATAAGTCCAAATGGAATCCGTCCAAGAAACACAGATGTGATGCATTATTCTAATTTATTTGTATTTAATCCATGATATAAAAAAAATAATAAACTCCATATCTTCTCTTGTCTCGCTGAGCCGTCTGTTTTGACAGCTCTTCAACTTCCCTGACAACTTAAAGACACAAGTGGTTAAAAGCACACGTCCCCCGTTTGTATTAGATCATGGCTGCCTGTGTTGGAGCCTGGATAAACTGTGTTCATACTGGATACACTGTGTTTATACTGGTTACACTGTGTTCATACTGGTTACACTGTGTTTATACTGGTTACACTGTGTTCATACTGGTTACACTGTGTTTATACTGGTTACACTGTGTTTATACTGGTTACACTGTGTTTATACTGGTTACACTGTGTTTATACTGGTTACACTGTGTTTATACTGGTTACACTGTGTTCATACTGGTTACACTGTTTATACTGGTTACACTGTGTTTATACTGGTTACACTGTGCTCATACTAGGTTAGGTTAGGTTAGGTTTACTTTATTTGTTCAAGGGGGACAGTGTACATTAATAAAACATTTTACAAATGTAAATGCACCCAATATTTGCCAAAAGGCTAATTTCCATTGGCAGTCCCCCTGCCAGAAGGTACAGGCTAAAATCCTGTGTGAAAAAAGGGTTAGCAATAAAAACAGAATAAAATCAAGATAAATAACATTAGAATAAAAACACAACAAAAGCACATAGACATACGATGGGGATACAGGTCACAATACAGTCATGGACACAAGGACAGAGCACATCATGACATATTAAGAGACCCAGACATAGACAGACGCACCATATCCACACACACACACACACACATACACACACACACACATACACACACAGACACCTCAGTGTTGACAGTGCTGGTTTTCAATGAGCCATTCCCTAACCCTGCACTTGAATTAATGGTATGATGTGGACACTCTAATTGTTTGAGGAATTGAGTTCCATTGGTGGGATGCTCTGTATGAAAAGACGGCCTGGCCAAATACACTTTTTTTGAAAGGGATTGTACAGTCCCCCCTTGCCACACCTCTAGTGTTCCTGGTTGAGGCAGACGTTTTGATATAGAGTCAGGTTTTCCCAACTGAGTATATTATATTTTTTTAGAATGTGACAATGATGGTACCTGAATGGTTTCCTGTCTAGAATTTTTATTGCTTGTTTGTATAGTGATTGAAGTGGTTTCAGAATGGTGGAATGTGAATTGGACCAGGTTATCAAACAGTATGTGATGTGGGAAAGAACCATTGAATGAAAATATAGCTTTGCTGCCTCGGTTGAAAGGAAGTTTCTTATGTACCTGAAGTTTGATAGGCTGAACTTTACCTTATTGCAGACTTTTTTTTATGTGATTTTTTAAGCTAAGGTTTGGGTCTATGTGTAATCCTAAATACTTATATTCTGATACTACCTGTAATTTCTGACCGGGGATGAAGATATCCTGCTCTGCAACTTCTCTGTGGCCCTTGGAGAAGCACATACAGACAGTCTTAGAGACATTCAATTGTAAACAGTGGTGTACACTGTGTTTATACTGGTTACACTGTGTTCATACTGGGTACACTGTGTTTATACTGGTTACACTGTGTTCATACTGGGTACACTGTGTTCATACTGGGTACACTGTGTTCATACTGGGTACACTGTTCATATGAGACAATAGACTCGTTAGCTAAAGTCTGATATGTAGTAGGGTTGTGTGTTGGTGTGTCATCATAGTCATGATACTGGGCAGTATATATTTCAATATAATATTGTGGACTGAGTATCATCATGGTAGTGTAACGACCACGGATGCCTAGACTCGCAAGCCCTTGGCCAACGGTCGGACCCTTTAGTTGACTGGTTAGTGCTGTCGCCTGTGGTCTGAGCGACCCGGGTTAAATTTGCTAAACTTAAAGGAACACGCCAACATTTGGGGAAATTAGCTTACCGTCTTCTCCAGAGAGAGACAAGAAGACCAGTTTCCTCTCTGTTTGCTCTTTCAGCACCTTCTTGAGATCACATGTACAAAAAATCTAAGCAAATGAATAAAGGGTAGATGATTTACAGGAGGTTTTGTAGATACAGTACTGAATTCTGCCATCCAGAGACATGCTATTTGAAATATGAATATAGAATAATAGAATATCAGGCCTATAAATTAAAAATTATGGCCAAGTCACACATCTATGGATCGGGACAAATCTCCTCTTTCCAATGGCAGAGTTCAATCTGGATTTAGTGCCACCAGGCGCCCCTGACAGGGCAGCAAAAACTGTGAATGAAATCTACTGTAAGTACAGTTACTTTTTTATAATGTCAATTTCTCCGCCATTTTTCATCAGATTGCAACACAGTTTTTTGCAAACGAACTATGTTCTAATTCATGGCAATAACGCTCAGGTTTGTTCTACCCGTGAGATATGATCCCGAAAATAACAGGGAAAAAAAGCTTCACGCTAGAAGTCAGATGATTGACAGGGGCTGACGTGAGCTGGGAAGTGTAGTTTTATGAAATTCGAAAGCCCTGGGTCTCTTCCTTCTACACTCAAGTTAGGTCGCGCCATGTCCTCGCGTCAATATGCACCTTTTTTTCTTTTCTTGGCTACATTTGAAAAAGAACATTAATTAATACGTTCTGTATTGATCGATTTGTGGCGTGATATGAATCTCAGCCCTGTACCGGGCTTAAGGGGTTCAGCTTAAGACAGCTTTCTCTGGGCTTTTGAACATGTAGGGGAAACCTTGCTCTTCATGGAGCAGTCGAGATACGAGAGAAACCTCGAGAAAACACCAGCCTTTTTTTCCCTCTCTGTTCATGCACAACTTTCCACATTTTTTTACTCTATTTCCGTGGGTCCAAACGAGGAGACAGGGCAGTCCTACAGGTGACCTTTGACCTTTGAACAGATGGTGGTGCCTAGAGGCAGCATGTGCTGTGTCAATGGAGCTCATAACATAAAGATATATATCTGTGTAATACAAATATCAATGTCCATCTCACTATCCATACTTTTGGGCTCATCCCCAAACCTTCACCGAAACCACCCCGCCTTCTTGCCCTGCATCATCATCACGCTTCCCCTGTGCCCAACAGGATGGACGGCTGCGGGTCAACGACCAGCTGATCGCGGTGAACGGCGAGTCTCTGCTGGGCAAGACCAACCAGGACGCCATGGAGACGCTCCGCAAGTCCATGTCCACGGAGGGCAACAAGCGCGGGATGATCCAGCTCATCGTGGCCCGGAGGGTCGCAAAGAGAAACGAGGTAAGGAACCACGGGAGAATATGGATCATAACACCTAGGGGTGTAACGGTACACAAAAACCACGGTACGGTACAGTGTTATGATCCAGCTATAGGGGGGGGGGGGGGGGCGTATGATTCTCTGCTTGTTTGAAAATTCCAGTATCTCATTTTAGTGTACTGGATACTGTTTATGAGGAAATTAAAGATTAAAGTGGTTATTAAAGACTTGGATATTCTTTCAGCGTGAAAATAACCCCATGACACTGACTTGTATTTGTATATTGGTAATGCCAAGAAAACGCATGTTCCAAGATTGGACATTATGCACTTTAAAACAACAAGAAAAAAAGCACTTCAATCACTCTTTTTAGTTGCATAGGAAGAGCTGTCAAATTAAAGATCAGATCAAATGTTTTACCACATCCTCAAAACAACCCGGACAATAAGAACTCTGTTTGAGACGCAGCAAGGCGCTTGATGTACTGTACATGATGTGAAAGAGAGCTAGGCTGTTGGGTCACAGTAGTTCATACACCACATGCTCCACACGCTCTCATGGTATATTCATGGTATCATAATAACTGTAATGTGTCAGAAATGTTATGACGAATCACATGTGACTCTTGATATCACATTTCAGGATTGTGGAAATTCTCACATGCCTACGTAATATCCTATTTGAGCCTGGTGTTCTTACTGTACATTATACCAGGAACATATCCTCTGCAGTTAACACAGCATAACTACTTAGGAGCAGAGGGTGGTCAGAGTCCAGTGCCTGGGACCAGTTCAAATGCCAGGTGCCTCAGTTGAGGAGAATAAACTAGCATGACTGTCTTTAATGGCACTATATGTTCAGGTCTCCTAACAGCTATACAAAAACGAACCACAAAGACCAACTAATGGATTCTTCCATCATACCAAGTTAACAAGTACAGAATAATCCACCACAAGAATGTGACGGCGTGCATAGGGCTTTTTTTGGAATTCGAAGCTTCGGGGCCGAGATTCTATTTTAATTCGAAGCTTCGAGATTAAAAAAATATATAATAATTATACATATTTTTTTGTGTGTTGTGGGACTTGTACAGCACTTGGTTCAACTTTGTCAGTGCTGTAAAGTGTAAACCTTTTTAAATCTTAGACAAACAAAACACTTTGCTTTCATGAAATATTGTAAGCCGTAGGGATGTTCGATATAAAAAATAAAAATAAAAACTCACTAATATATATCATTTTTTTTTTATAATCAAATTTTATTTTCATATTCGAATCCCATGCCCATCGAACAAAGCTTCGAAGTATTTAAGACAGCCCTAGGCGTGCACATCCTGAACACCTCAGAACTACCTCCAAAACAAAGCTAGCAGCCGAGCACCTGCACCTCAGTCAAGAGAACATTTAAACAGTTAAGCACACAGCAAACTTCATCTGCACCCTGTAGCAACGCTGCTCTCTACTTTGCATGCCAAGTGATCTCTCCAATCATTCACCCACAACACGTGAACTCTCTCTCTATCTCATTCTCTATCTTTCGTTATCTCGCTCTATTTCTCTATTGTTATATCTCTCTCTCTGTCATGTTTTTTTCATGAGCTGAGCCAGTGTGCTATGCACTGTGTGTGTGTGTGTGTGTGTGCATGTGCGTGTGCATGTGCGTGCGTGTACCTCTGGCACTGCCTGCCTCCCTTGCTCTCCTCTGCAAGCTGGTGTGTCAAAGTTTTGATTTCCCCTCGGCCCAGCTAGTAATTGAAAGCAGAGGTTGGGGCTAAGCCTGAAGGTGTATTTTGTGTGTGTGTGTATGTCTCTGTGTGTGTGTGCGCGCAGATGCCTCCGTATTGTGACTGTTCTCATTTGAGTGTGTGTGTGTTAATGCATTTATTAGTGTGCACTGTATGTCTGTGTGCATGCATGCCTGTACACATCGTGTCTGTATGTCTGTGTCCATGCACGCATGTGTACTATATGTCGTGCGTGTGCATGCTTGTGTGCGCCTGTTGGCGCATATGTGTGTGTGTGTGTGTGTGTGTGTGTGTGTGTGTGTGTGTGTGTGTTGTGGAGGTGTCGAGGTGCCGAGCCCTTGACACGTGGAGAGCGGGCGGGAGGTCCGTCACATCTCTGAGTGGCTCGGAGAGGAGCTGCAGGCTTGGCCCCCGGGCTGGCGAGGTGTTTTCCACCAGGAGAGACTGCTCCGAGAACAGTTCTCTGTGAATGGCAGAGAACACAATTGAACCCAGCAACCAAAAAACACGATGGACAGGACAACTCCAGAGTTAGTCTCTCCATATGTGGGCCAGGAGGTAGACTTTTGTGTCAGGCAGGAGTAGCGCTACAAGTAGTAGTGTTACTAGTTTAACTACATTTATCAGTAGCGTGGTGGTAGTAGTGTTACTAGTTTAACTACATTTCTCAGTAGCGTGGTGGTAGTAGTGTTACTAGTTTAACTACATTTATCAGTAGCGTGGTGGTACTAGTGTTACTAGTTTAACTACATGTATCAGTAGCGTGGTGGTACTAGTGTTACTAGTTTAACTACATGCATCAGTAGCGTGGTGGTAGTAGTGTTACTAGTTTAACTACATTTATCAGTAGCGTGGTGGTACTAGTGTTACTAGTTTAACTACATTTCTCAGTAGCGTGGTGGTACTAGTGTTACTAGTTTAACTACATTTATCAGTAGCGTGGTGGTACTAGTGTTACTAGTTTAACTACATTTCTCAGTAGCGTGGTGGTACTAGTGTTACTAGTTTAACTACATGTATCAGTAACGTGGTGGTACTAGTGTTACTAGTTTAACTACATTTCTCAGTAGCGTGGTGGTACTAGTGTTACTAGTTTAACTACATGTATCAGTAGCGTGGTGGTACTAGTGTTACTAGTTTAACTACATGTATCAGTAACGTGGTGGTACTAGTGTTACTAGTTTAACTACATTTCTCAGTAGCGTGGTGGTACTAGTGTTACTAGTTTAACTACATTTATCAGTAGCGTGGTGGTACTAGTGTTACTAGTTTAACTACATTTCTCAGTAGCGTGGTGGTACTAGTGTTACTAGTTTAACTACATGTATCAGTAACGTGGTGGTACTAGTGTTACTAGTTTAACTACATTTCTCAGTAGCGTGGTGGTACTAGTGTTACTAGTTTAACTACATGTATCAGTAACGTGGTGGTACTAGTGTTACTAGTTTAACTACATTTATCAGTAGCGTGGTGGTAGTAGTGTTACTAGTTTAACTACATGTATCAGTAGCGTGGTGGCAGTAGTGTTACTAGTTTAACTACATTTATCAGTAGTGTGGTGTAGGGCTGACCTTTGAAGCTTTTATTGGCAATCGAAGCTTCGGGGGCCGAGCTTCGATTTTAATTCGAAGCTTCGGGGAAAAAAAGTTTTTTTTATTAATTATACTTTTTTTATTTTTATTTTTATCTTATGTTGTGGGACTTGTACAGCACTTTGGTAAACTTTGTTGTTTTTAAATGTGCTCTATAAATAAAGTGGATTAGATTAATTAATTAAGTAGCCCCTTTCGTGACTGACGCAGCCAACAAGGTTTCACTCGGCTGCGCTGCATGGGTGCAGTGGGGCTGCTCTCACAGCCAACGACATGACATTACATAATTATGTTGCAACCTTCGTCTATCAAGCAAACAATTATATTATATTTAATTTATAATTTATAATTATATCAGACAATGCACCTACAAAAGCAGATGATTACAATTAAATGAGCCAACTTGGTAACACATTAGTCATAGCAGCATAGGCATAGCCTTATTAATGTTTTGTGTGGCGTCGCCGTCGTGCAGGGGCGTCATTTTGGTATGGCAAGGTATGGCACTCGCCATACCTTGGCAATTTTTTTTTTTTTTTTTTACAATTTTTTATGTTGATTTAGAATTCGAATGTCAGCATTATGAACGAGGCTTTGAACTATTCGGTACAGCCCTAGCATGTTTTGATATTGTCAATTATCTCACTTTTACTAGGTGACTTTTACTGTGACTAACTGAAATATGCCAAAACGTTTTTTAATCAGAGGGCAGCAGAGACAAGTGATACAGAGACACAGGTAAGGTCTTACAATGGCTTAGTGATTATAACAGTGCAGTTCAGCATTCAGTAACCCATACTTTTTGTGAATGTGTTTTTGATACTATATTCTGTTGAACACACACCTCAAAACCGTACCTAAGGAAAATTGACTCAATTGCAAGAAAAATAATAGACAGTTATGATATTACATTCTGCATAATTTGTATGCAAAATATTGTGGTTGACACATTTCTATATTAAAAATGCTTGTGTAGTCCTCCTGTGTCATACCTAAATGTCATACAAGTGAATTGTATAGAAACAACTCACCAAAAGTGACTATTGCACAACTGATTTGACGAAAAAAAATCCACCTAGGGGGGAAAAACCCCCCTTCACGTCAGTTCGAGCCCAGCGCTCCACATTTGCTTTCAGTTTAGCTGGTCGTCCGTACTAATACAGATTGGCCGTATTAGGGGGTGGGAAACTGATGGGTGGGGATCGGGCATTGTGGACAGCGACTCCTACAGGTCGGTTGGTGCGCCTGCGCAGTAGAATCAGGAAGTGTCGCGGGCAGCGTGAGCCTCCGACCCACGCGTTACTCCTCGCCACTGAGAGATCGAGCTGCGCAGGTGAAAAGATGCGACTGCTGTTACCTCAAGTACCGGAGGGGACTTGTGCTATGTATGACTTAGTCCACATTGCAGCCGGCTTGTGGGAGGCAAGAAACAGCGTCCGTGACAGGGGAGGGTTGAATTGGATGATACGAAATTGGGATGGGAGAAAATATAGAAAAAATTGGAGAAAAAGTGGATAAAAAAAAAGAAAAAAAAGAAGAGCCAGAGTCAAGTCCCCATTACTCTATTCCGAGTCCAAGTCATCAAGGTTGAGTCCACTCCACTCTGACAGTCAAAGAGCTGACATACAAATAAAAAAATATCTACATTAAACATAAATGACACAGCGGTCACCATTTCAAAGAGAGTTTATTTACTCTGTGACATAATAGCCAAACAAATGCACTAGCCATCAATATCTTATGCCAAATGATTAGGGCCTATTACAATTCTTTTTTTAAATAACTATTTATCAATTATCAAGTCCTGAGTCCTCGTCTGCACCTTCCGAGTCCGAATGCAGTCAATGCTCGACTCCGAGTCCAAGTCTGAGTCATCAGTTCTCAAGTCCAAGTCGAGTCACGAGTCCTGAAAATCAGTCCAGGACTCAGACTTGAGTTCTACATCACTGGCTTGTGGTACAATACTGTGTACCACTGTATACCTAATGGCCCAAAATGCACACTACTATTACATACTTTAAGCACAGTCTCTCAAGCAAAGGCTGTGTTGCTAAGAGGACTCAGTGTCTCTGAGAGTGTCCCTCATCTGCAGTCCATTATCCCTATGTCCCCAGCTGTCTTCTATCAGTCATTACCCCCTGCTACGTATGTTTTTTTTTGATCCACTTTTTCTCCCATTTTTCCATATTTTCTCCCATCCCAATTTTGTATCATCCAATTCAACCCTCCCCTGTCACGAACGCTGTTTCTTGCCTCCCACAAGCCGGCTGCAATGTGGACTAAGTCATACATAGCACAAGTCCCCTCCGGTACTTGAGGTAACAGCAGTCGCATCTTTTCACCTGCGCAGCTCGATCTCTCAGTGTCGAGGAGTAACGCGTGGGAGGCTCACGCTGCCCCCGACACTTCCTGATTCTACTGCGCAGGCGCACCAACCGACTTGTAGGAGTCGCTTGTTCACAACGTTCGATCCCCACCCTTCAGTTTTCCCTCCCCGTAATAAGGCCAATGTGTATTACTGCGGACGACCAGCCAAACTGAAAAACAATGTGGAGAGCTGGATTCGAACACGCGAATCCTAGCGTCTCCACACTGGTGGCGAGTGCCTTGCCCACTACACCACCTAGCCGCCCCCCTGCTACGTATGTTTGTTCCCCCAGTTAGTCATTTTGCAGTGATTGACGAAAATAAATATGGCAGAGAATGGCATGATAGTGAATGAGAAGGCGAGGGATACCGGCGTCAGACTAGCTGTGATTGGTCGAAGATCAGCGACACATGTGGACGTCAAGGTAGATGACTTGGAAATGAGTAAACATTACAATAGAATACCTATTAAAACGTGTACCTTTTATTGGTTGTAACTCTAAAAGAAGGACATAATACTTCCCTCTGTCAAAGATTATGATCCTACACATGGTTGTAATACTTCTAGTTTGATCTTAAAGGAACACGCCAACATTTTGGGAAATTAGCTTACCGTCTTCTCCAGAGAGAGAGACAAGAAGATAGATACCAGTTTCCTCTCTGTGCGTTCAGTAGAAAGCTACAGTATCTGGCTGCACGTTATCCTAGCTTAGCACAATGAATGGAAGCAGACAGTGCCGGTTAGCCTAGGCATTGTCCAACTAACACCTCTCCCGAAGGCTAACCGGCACTGTCCGCTTCCATTCATTGTGCTAAGAATAGAATAGAATAGACTTTTTAATTGTCATTGCACAGTATACAACAAAATTTCAGGGGAGCTCCCACAGACCGTAGTACAATATACAATATATACATACATGAACACATAACACATAACACTGTACATAACAGAATATTTTAAATAATAAAGTGCATGATGGGTGGTAATCAGTGATTATCAAGTCCAGGTAAGTGCACGTGAGGGGACAGTCAATGAGCATTTAACAGTCTGACTGCTTGGGGGAAAAAGCTGTTCTTAAATCTTGTACTCTTGGCTTGTATGGACGGGTATCTCCTCCCTGAGGGAAGGAGCTGAAAGAGGTGATGTGCTGGGTGAGACTGGTCCTTTTTTTTTAACACATTTATTTATAATTTTTTTAACATGACATAAAACTAGACACACAAACATTAACAGTAAATATCCACAATAAATCACAGGACTATACAGTCCAGTATTTGAATCAATATAAATGTAGGTTACGAGATATATACATAATGCTTACAATACAATACAATACATACATATGCTCTTGCTCGTTCTTCTTCCCCCCCCCCCAGGACCCCCCTTGGATAATCCATCCATTATTTCGTTTCTAACCAAGGATTACAATTCATATGCTAACCTTTATTCTCTCCACCACCTCTAACCAGATTGCAATGCTGGCTTCATTGACACCTCATTGACACCAAATTCTTGCTGTAGATATCTCTAGATAAATCACATCGAGATAGGTAAGAACCCATACCTTCCGGCACATTTTATCCGGTTGAATCCAGTGTGATGCTATCAGCTTTTTAGCAGCCGTAAGACCGGACAAAATTAGTCTCTTTAGCTGTATAGAGGCTGCTAACTGAGAAACATCATTCAACAACAATACAGAAGGCAGTACATGTATGGTCAGAAATAAAAATTCTGATAATTGCGTGGTTACTTCTTCCCAGAATATCTTAACAGGGGGGCATTCCCAAACATATGCATAAATGTACCGATATCACCCCTTGGACATAAGGAGCATAGAGAGTCTTGTTTAAGCCCCATTCGGTTCAATCTTATAGGAGTCAGGTAAATCCTATGAATAAAATTAAGATTAATCTGTTGATGATTTGGGTTGTGTGACGCTAGTCGAACGTTTGCCCAGACTTCATGCCAATCAAAATCTACTTCCAAGTCTGGTGTATCCCTCCTCCAAACTGAGTCTAGGGGAAGGATTCCATACGAAGACGTAAGTAAGTGATGATAAAAGTCAGATACGAAGCCTCTCGATGTCTCCCTTTCATAAAAGAATTTGTGATATCTGTGGTGCTCAAGTGGTATCTTTAATGGGACTCCATGAGCCTTCAAAGTTGCTAATAACTGTATATAGAAATAATAAGTGGAGCTGGTGAGGGTAAATTTGTTATGAATATCTTGATAGCTACAGAAACCCTGTTCGTTGAAGATATCTCCCAATGTAAGTATGCCCTGCTTTTCCCATTTGGGATATCTGATAGGTCGTTGTGCAATAAGGAGTGCATTGTTATTGAATAGGGGATAATGGCTATGCCATTTATGTTGGTTAGTAAATTTTTTCTGTGTGTCACGCCATATCCGAATCACATGTGTAATAAGATGGCCAAATTTCACTTTGCATTGCTTAATTGATAATTTGGTGTATACTACCGTACTTTTCGCACTATAAGCCGCACCTGAATATAAGCCGCAGCAGCTAAATTGAATGATGTGTACATATATAAGCCGCACTGGACTATAAGCCGCAGGTGTTTTAATGTTTAATTACCATATGTAATTAGCATTGGGACACAATACTGTCAGACAAATAACAAGAATTAACTCATTTACAAGTTGTATTAAGTTTAGCAAATAAGGGAACAGATGAATAACATTTCAATGCAGTCAAAAAAGCAATATTTAGATTTTTACATTTTCGGGTTTGGTCACGTCGAGTCACATATAAGCCGCACCGTTATATAAGCCGCAGGGTCGAAAAATGGGGGGAAAAGGTGCGGCTTATAGTCCGAAAAGTACGGTATATCCTGCAGTCTATGTGGTGCCACTATGTTTTCTTCGAATGTTCTCCAGGATACAGATGCTTGAGAATCAAACCAGGTGATCAGTGGTCTTAAAGAGAATGCTTTAAAATAGTGGTAGAAGTCTGGAAATGCTAAACCTCCGAGGTTTGTTGTTCCAAATAAATGTATATGCGGTGGAGTGTAATTTTTTCCAGTAACCAGCAGGGGGGGTAACGGTAACATTGAGCTAAAGAAGTTGATTCTAGGTAAAACATCCATCTTAACTATTGATACACGGGCCTGTACTGGGTTTTTAAGTTTTGACCACCTGTCAAAGTCATTTGTGATCCTATCTTGGAGTCTTGTATAATTATACTTCACCGTTTGGCATATAGTAGGGAATATTTCAACTCCCAGACATCTAAAGTGTTCTACCATTAGAACAGGTGAGACTGGTCCTTGATGATACATTTGGAGCGGTGGAGGCAGCGGGAGGTGAAGATGGAGGTGATGTTTGGTAGAGGAGTCCCGACGATCCTGCCTGCCGCCTTCACCACCCTCTGTAGAGCCTCTTGCTCTGCTTTTGTGCAGCTGGAGAACCACACAGACACACCGTAGGTCAGCACACTCTCAACCGCACAATGGTAAAAGTTGACAAGGAGATTTTGTGGCAGGCCAGCCTGCTTCAGCTTCCTTAGATAGTATAGGCGTTGCTGGGCTTTCCCGATCACTGAGGCGGTGTTTGTGCTCCAGGACAGGGTCTCACTCACACTGAGACCCAGGAACTTGAACTCAGTGACCCTCTCCACTACCTCGTTGTTGATGAGCAGAGGGGAGTGGTCAGGCCTTGATTTTCTAAAATCCACTATGATCTCTCTTGTTTTCTTTATATTGAGCCCCAGGTTGTTATTGTCACACCAGGCTGTAAGGTCCTCCACCTCCCTCCTGTAGGCCTGAATTTACAACTGTGGTATCGTCTGCGAACTTGATGATGTAATTGGAGGGGTAGGAGGGGGAACAGTCATGTGTGAGCAGGGTGTACAGTAATGGGCTGAGTATGCAACCCTGCAGGGCGCCGGTGCTGAGAGACAGGGTGGACGAGGTGTAGTTGCCCAGTCTGACGGCCTGTGTGCGGTTTGTGAGGAAGTCCAGCACCCATGTACACAGTATATTACACAGACCCAGGGTTTAGAGTTTACTGATGAGTTTACGGGGGAGTATAGTGTTGAAGGCAGAGCTATAGTCGACAAAGAGCATTCTTACGTAGGTGTTTTTCTTCTCTAGATGTTCTAGGGCGGTATGAAGCACAATGGCTATAGCATCTTCAGTTGATCTGTTCTGCCTATAAGCAAACTGATATTGGTCAAAGGAGGCCGGAATGATGGATGTGATGTGTTTCCTGACCAGTTTCTCTAGACATTTAGCAGGGAGGGGGGTGAGTGCCACCGGTCTGTAATCATTCAGGCACGTGACAACTGACTGCTTGGGTACTGGTATAATTGTGGATGTTTTGAAGCATGCTGGGACATATGATAGTAGCAGGGAAAGATTAAATATATCTGTGAAGACCTCCGTCAGCTGGTCCGCACACTCATTCAGTATGCGGCCCACCACTCC